>NC_142283.1:77178704-77511962 GCF_052056855.1 Sturnus vulgaris | reverse complement strand
TTGGTTCCGAGAGAAATATTAGCAGTAAAGGCAAGGATAAGGATTTTGGAGAAATTTAATTAAAATTTAATCTTCTTTCTAATTAAATTTCCTTTTAATTAAACTTAAAATTAAATTCGCTTTGTTTAATTGGAGGAATTTAAAAAGTATTACCTCAGAATGTCAATCATTTTTCTTTTCACACATAAAAAATAGTTTACCCTGGTTTGTCTAGTTTAAAGGATGAGATTTCACATGGAGTGGGAAAAAATAGTAATAAAAACATAACATTTAAATGTAAATCAATTTACTTCTCAGTTATCTTCCACCTCGTTTCCTTCTCCCCCTCTCCCACTCCAGCATGCTGTAAATGAGGGCAAAATGTTTTTCCCTCTTAGGAGCCTGTCTGTGTCAGCAGGGAATGCCCTAACCCTTTTGACATCTGGGCCACTCACTTATTACAGGATGGAGCTCTGGGCCGTGACAGTGCTTTGCTGTGCTTGATGCCATTAATTTTCCTGCTTTGCCAATCATAATTTCTCTTTTTTCTGTTTGTTTGACTTTTTTTTTTTTTTTTTTTTCCCTGATGAGAACGAGTCTTGGGGATTTGAAAAGAAACAAAGGAACAGAAAGCTGTTCAGAGGTAGCAATGCCTCAGGATGGCTCTGCACCATCATCACTCAGTGCTGCCATGATGCCCTGCACCTTCCATTTACCTCTTAAGGGCCCACCCCACCACCTTCCTGCCTGTCCCTCCCAGTTCTCCAAAATGCCAGAGCATGCCTCATTTTGCCTTAAGTCCTGCTTCTCCTGCTTTCCCCTTTGAACACCTCTGTGCTGGCTCACAGCTCCTCCCCTCTGCTGAAAGCCACCTGGCTAAAGCCATTAGTGACCTACTACCCTGGGCTAAACCAAAATGTCATTTTTCTGGTCTCAATTCTCTCTGTCTTGTTCTCTTCATCTACCTAGTCCTCCTCTGCCTCCACTTTACTGATGTGGATGACTTTCATTATTAGATTAGATTAATGGGTACTGTTTTATGTTTCTTGCACCTAATTCTTCTGCTTATAGATTGGCACCTTGCAGGCTCTTTTCACATCTTCATCTCTTCTCTTGGCCTCATTCAAGGGAGAGCTCTCACCATCCCTGCCTTTTGCTGTTCCCCTCTACCTTTCAGGCCACTCACCATCTGTATTTCTTCTACTTCCATTTTTACCCCTTATTTCTTCATGTACTGTGTTTTTTGGCGGTTTTGTTGTTGCCTTTGGGGTTTATTTTTAAATTCTTCTCTCGTCTGTATCCTTGTGTTACATGTGTATGTCATCACTGCAGTCAAAGGCAACAGCATCCAGCTAAGGTTCAGGTCATGAATCCAGTGAACCAGAGGCGATCGAACAGAGACATCACTCCCAGCCTACTCCTCTTTTAACAGTCTTAACATGCAAGGATGCAACCTTCAATTTCTCCACAAAGAAGCCTTGGAACCTCAGTAATATATTTTTGCCAACAGTCTTAGCTTGGTGCAGTTTTGAAATAATCTCTGCCCTCAGAAGGAGAATTATACTGGGTTAATTCCATTGAACACAGCTTTTCCTCAGCATCGATGTTGTCCCGGGTACAAAGAGAACCAGTTTAAAGAAACTGAAACTGAGTCCTTGGAGTTGTGGTAGACAAGGAGTAAAAGAAGCAAGGACCAGAAACTGAAATGTTGCTGGTAAACTAATGGTTGCTCATTTTTGTGCTTTGCTGCTTGTGCTTTGAATGGCTGATACCAAGGAAATATGAATCAAAGTAAGTTGAGAGGGATGTCACAGTAATCAAGATGGGAGACCAGGGAACTGGAGAATGTCTTAGCCTGAATTTGCCAAATCAATTGATAAAAAACAGTTTTCTCCATAATAACATAATCAGTCTCCTCTCTAAATAGTTCAGGTGCTGAAATTGCCTTCTGTGCTTGAATTCATAATAATAAGAAATAATAAAAAGCTCAAGCAAAAGGATTAAGCAAGAATGAGCTGTGTGTACGTGCTTTATGCAAATTGGCAACACCTCTGTATTCATAATTCATTGCAAGTGGTTGAAGATAAATAGATTTTTATTTTTATTCCCTATGAATTGCTCACATAAGCAGGAGCTATCTCATTCGAACCTTTTCCCCCTCTTGTTTTATTTAAGTTGAGAAAGAAAGTAAATAGATGACTGTAGCAGCTCCTGATCTCAGATTGTATGAGATGCTGACTCTGAGGCTGTAAGACCTTGTTCAGATAAACCCTTTCTGCTCTGTCTCAAAGCAGAGCTGGGGGACAGGGCATAGAAAAAAGGGGCATCCCCCCAAATTATGTTGGTTTGAAAGACTGTGAAGGGGAAGTTAAGAGAGAATAGTGTTTAAAATCCCTGTCATGCTCGTTATAATTCCTATTTGAAGACCTAACATTATTTCTTCATTAAGCAAAACCATAAAAGCAGAGTAGCCCATGAAGTTGTGCAGAAGCATATTTAGGGAACAACAGTACGACCTTAGTAGGAACATTATGTATAACAGGGCTTGGGAACAAGAAAGAGAAAAAAAGAATTCAAACAAACACTTTTATCTTGATGACCCTTAAATGAAAGGACAAGGAAACAGTATGATCAGCTAGCAAAACATTGTGAAGATAAGAGCCCTTTGTCAGCACAGAGGGCCTGATTCTCCCTTCCTTTGTCATTTGCATCTGTGCAAGGAGAATGACAAATTGCAGGAAAGATGCTACAAATCAGATCAGTTTAAACCAGTTCCTAGCTTTGCACGTGTTTTAATGACAGTACAAGGTGAACAGACTTTACTCAGTCCCAAAAGATGATCAGTTGATCTGGAACCTGAGCTGTGGTTGTATTAAGTATTAAAATATAAATTTTCGTGTTTCTAGAATAGGAACAAAAACACCGTACTGAAATAAAATGATAAGGAGAATATTGAAATATGGTGAGATACTTTAGTAAATATTTCCTTAAAACTACCTAATTAATTTTCAGACTTCTGTTTCCTTTTTGCCGTCTTAGGATACTAAGGCACTTCTAATATCATTTTTTTTTTTTAAACACAAGTTCAGTTTTTTCCCAATTATCCACCAAATAAAACAGAAAAAAACCAAAAAGGCCCCCAAAGTCCTTTATAGTATTTCCACAAGACTAACATAAAGCAGATGTATCTTGCTGAGTTCACAATATATTTTAAACAAAATGACCCCAATGTTGTACTGGATCTTACAAATGCTGATATATATGAATATGAATACCTTTCCATGGGGGAGGATTCTCTGGAGTATCCAATGGGTCAGTCTTTCTCTGTTTGAAATGGTAATCATATACATGGGGTTGTTTTTCAGTTTCATTTAGTTCTTTTTTAAGTGTTTATTTTTGTAACACATTGTCCTATATTTTGGTATTTTTTTCCTGTACATTTCTCAAGGCAACTAAAAATAATACACAGTACTGTTTAACTCTTGCATAGCTTTGAATGGTAAAATCCCCAGAAATAAGAGTGTACATTGGCTGCTGCCTTGTTGAAGGTTTCCAGATATAAACCATACGATGTCTATAAGGCATGAGGGAATACCTGCCCAATTTTTTAATGTGGTTCTGATTCTAAAAATCACAGTTTCCTTCCTTCCTTCCTTCCTTCCTTCCTTCCTTCCTTCCTTCCTTCCTTCCTTCCTTCCTTCCTTCCTTCCTTCCTTCCTTCCTTCCTTCCTTCCTTCCTTCCTTCCTTCCTTCCTTCCTTCCTTCCTTCCTTCCTTCCTTCCTTCCTTCCTTCCTTCCTTCCTTCCTTCCTTCCTTCCTTCCTTCCTTCCTTCCTTCCTTCCTTCCTTCCTTCCTTCCTTCCTTCCTTCCTTCCTTCCTTCCTTCCTTCCTTCCTTCCTTCCTTCCTTCCTTCCTTCCTTCCTTCCTGCCTTCCTGCCTTCCTGCCTTCCTGCCTTCCTGCCTTCCTGCCTTCCTGCCTTCCTTCCTGCCTTCCTTCCTGCCTGCCTTCCTGCCTGCCTTCCTTCCTGCCTTCCTTCCTGCCTTCCTTCCTGCCTCCCTGCCTCCCTGCCTTCCTGCCTGCCTTCCTGCCAGCCTTCTTATTCTCTAGTAGCAGGTGTCCCTACCCATGACAGGGGCCTTGGAACTGGATGTTCTCTATGATCCCTTCCAACACAAGACATTGTATGATTCTGTGGAAAAATAACTGCCTATATTATACTATATTATACTGATGATATTACCCTGTATTGGCCTGACTGTAGGTATGTATTTAGGAAACTTAATCCTCTCATATTTATAAAAAGGCAGTATTGACTTTGTGCTCCATCTTGGAAGGCTGCAATTAGGGTGGGCTTACTCATGCCCATAACTTTCAAACTCTCAGCCACGCTCAACACAATTTGTACACAGTGAATATATTGAGTTTATAACACAGGTGCTCACATCAATTATCCCTTCTAATTTATCTCTTTTTCTTATGGAAAGAAAATATTTGTCTCACATAATAATCCAGCTCAGTCTCTTGGTGTAAACCAGGTTGTCAATCAAAAGGAAAAAAAAAAAATCTGCCTTTTTCTATATCTCATTTTCTTTGGAAAATTTGCCTAAGTCACCAAGTTATTTTCAGCATTTTGAGGAATACTACTTTTTCTCTTGCTGATCTATGTCCATACCCCTATCAACTGGGATAGGAAGGATAGAAGTTTAATTTTATATATTCCAGTTTTTTGCTTTGACTGCAAACTTAAATGCCCACTCCCCTCCTGACAGTGTACACTGAGGTGGGGTTTTGACAGCAGCCTTTAATAGAATTTCAAGAAGCAAGGATGGAAAAGACCTATGAGGTCATCTAGTCCAGTTCATAGCCAGAGCGATAACTCAGGCTGTTCTCAACAGCAGAGGTGATGGTACTCAGTAGCAAGTCAGACATAAATTCTGAGTCAAAGATCCCTAAATTTTGCAGCATGAGATTCAAGAAGATGAAAACTCCAGAGAGGCTTCAGTTATTTTTGATAGCTGTTTTTTATTATATTATTTATACAAACATGAATAAGGCAGTATAAAAGTGGCTGAGCACTTAACTATATTTCCTTATTTTATAAAGTATAAAAAAGGTTGGTTTGTTTGTTTTATTTAGATTACTGGTCCTGTGTCTGGATTATGTGGGACATAGATAGAGAAGTTGGTGTTTTCTAAAGGATCATAATACTTTGAGTGGTGTGACAGGGAGGAGAGGGTTCAGTGCTCATATCAATGTTGGTCAAATATTCTGAAAAAGAAAAACTTTAACACTTATATTTATGATGTTACTAGCTTTTTTAGCTGTCTGTCATCATGGCAGTGCCCAGTTCTCATCTGCAGAAGCTGATGTATGAGACTGTTGAAGATTCAGGCAGGTGTTACTATACCTGATCCCACATGTTTTTTTATGTCAGGTTTTTTTGTGGCTCTTTTTTCCCCCTCAGTTATATGCTCTGAAACATTTTCTGTCAGATTTTTTTTCATAAAAACAAACTGTGGATAGCAGACGACCACTTTGCAGCATGTGGGATGCTCTCAGCACCCCCTGGATATTTATTCAAGGGCCTTCTGGACCTCCAGGCATGCTGATCTATCCACCAAACCTCATATCTTAGCTGTCCCTCAGGAGATAGACATATATTTTTTTTTTTTTATTTTTGCTCTCATATATGTGCAAGAGATGAATCACCCAACCCAGATGAGAGAGAAGCCAGATCTTTCCCAAGGGAAGCAGTGGAAGGGAGGGAAGAAGAGGGAGATGTTCCCTCTTGCCCAGCCCTTGGGAGGAGGACAGAAGATGGCACAGTAGTTGTGCCTCGCTTGGCTGGCATCCCTGTCTGTGTGCCCACGCCAGGCTGTTCAGGGCTGCGTGGATGTGCTGTGCTCTTGCTTTTCCTGGAAATTTCACATTTGTTGAAATGAGCATGCATATTTTAAAAAAGGTGTGTGTGGGAGCTGATGAATCACATCTTCTGTCAAAGACTCCAGACACCCAACTGAAGCACTGCTGAGTGTCTGGAGCTCTTTACTCATCTTTGCTCTTGTGTGGGCTTTAATTTCTCACAGAATTTCCCTTAGTGTCATACAAAGTTTCCTTTTATCAACTGCTTTCCCAACTCTTTCACTCATCCAGCCACGCTCCTCAACCCATCTCTTCTAGAAGCACTTCCTGATGTTCATCACCTCCTCTTTATTTGACTTCCCAGCTACTCATTTAGTGGTTCTTCCATAGAAATGCTACAATTAGGGCCTCATTCAAAGCTCAGCTCAGTGACGCAATATTACTGATTTCCAAGTCTGCATCCCTGGAGCTTTTGAGGTGACTGGTGCCTGCTCTCCCTTGCTGCACCTGGGGAGGATACAGGGAAGGAGAGAGAGTATGAGCCACATAGAGACCAGTTAAAACTAACATCCTCCCTTGTCTCTGACTCACAGAGGTTGCCCCAGAACTTAGGAGTTTTAAGTTGTTTTTTCCCAGGAACCAACAGGCAGCACCATGGAGGGAGAATCTTGTTGCAGATTTGGGTTCATCATATCTCTCTACAGTTTCCTGAAATGAGCTGGGGGGAGTAGGGAGAAGGGAGGTTGGTCTTTTTTCCAGGTAACAAAGAAGAAGAGGAAATGGCCTCAAATTGTTCCAGGGGAGGTTTAAATTGGATATTAAGAAAAGTTACTTAATGGAACAAGTGACCCAGGAAAGTAGTGAAACCACCATTCATAGCAGTATTCAAAAATGTATATTTGTGGTGCTTAGGGACATGGTTTAGTGATGAATATGGCAGTTAATGGTTGGAATCCATGCTCTTAGAGGACTTTTCCAACCCTAAAGAGTCTATGACTATGACTCATGGTCCTTTCAACCAAGAGCACCATCACCTCTTGCCAGGGAAAGAAAGTTCTCTGAAGGGCCAAACACAAAATAACTGTCTGTGATGTAGTGAAGACCTATTTAAAAAAACAATATTAACCCCTCACAGCCTGGGATGAGTGTGAGATGTGTATCAGCATTTGTCCCTGGAGCTGCAGCAGGATGGTTGTGAATAACGTCTGATTTTGAGCCCTGGAACAAGGTGAGGGCTCAGATGGGCACTAGACAGGTCTCTCTCAGGCCACAGGTACAGCAATGAGGCCTTGTGTCTCACAATCCTGCAAAGACCGGGATATTAATTAAAAGGTACAAGTCAGTCACACTGGCAGATTAATTTCCCATATTTCTATTACTAAATTGAGCAGTATTGGGCAATTCAGCTTTATGGATTAATTGCAGAGATAAATTGCTGGTGTATTTTCATCTCTGGCATGCAGACACTCCCACAAACCATGTCTGAACTTTTTTTTCGTGTTAGTTTTTGGCCAGGAGTCCCTCCCAAGAGGCAGTGAGGATGCACCCACCCACTGCACAGTGACAGAGGGTTCAATACCTACGTGATCTGCTGCATGCCAGCTGGCCTTGGTGACATGCTGTGGGCTAAGGCACATTTAATTTAATAGCATGGACAAAGTCACAAAATCCAGCTTTTCAGAGGCCTAATCAGTTTGGACAGAGGGCTGCTCTGGCGTGGCCGTATTGACTGTGGTTGGGAAGATGGCTCAATTGGTCCTGTCTGAGATCTCTGCTCAGGCTCCAGGGCCGTGCAGACACTGCTTTGTAGTTCCTGCTTTCCATTTCCAGAACTAAACTCAAAAGTCAATGGTAATTTTCTTCAAAGGGTTGGGATGCACCCTTCACCTTTTGCCTTCAAATTGTTTATTAAATTCTTGAATTTTTTCTTAAAAATTGTGGATGCCACTTAAAGGCAGGACACAAATTTGGGTTGCAGTCCTGGGGATATCAAATACCAGCCCGTCTGAGGGGGAGCAAGATGTTTTTCATAGCCACTTGTGAGACAGAATCTGTTTCCCTGTGCATACAGACTAAGTGCTGTTTTAATAGCTTTGACTTTTGGAGCAAAAGCTCAGTGAGTTGTAATTAAAGCTGGTCATTTGTTTTTAATGAAATCATTTTCCAAGGCAAAAAAAAAAAAAATAGTACACACTGGTTTGCCCAAATCAAAACTTGTCGGGAAAATGTGCTGATTTCAGTGACATTTTTTATGGGAGTGAGTCCAAATGAATCATTTCAATCTTCTCATTGCATTTTGATAATGTCAGAATGTTTCATTGCAAGAATATTGAAACATTTCATTTTAGCAATGCAGTAGGAAAGAGCTGTGGAGCGCCAAGTAATCTTGTCTTCAGGATTTGTAAAGCAGAGAATTTAAAGTAACAAAAGATGGTGGGGCCCAAATTTCTTCCTACAAAGGCTGTTCAAGCATGATTTCCCTTGTGTTATGTATATCATGTCCTTTGATATGTCTTGAGAAAGCAGCAAGGGAGGAATGCAGGAGAATTACTGGAAGTCTGGAATTCACAATGAGAATTGAATTTTTGTTTAAGGAAAAATAATAAAGAGCTAAAAAATAAACAAACAAACAAAAGAAAAATTAAAAAACCAAAACCAAAACCAAACCAAACCAAAACCCCCAAACAAAACAATCAAAGATATAAACAAAAAACAACAAAACACCCCAAAACAAAACCCCCCAACACAACCAAAAACAACTGACCAAAACAAGAACAAACAACTGATCAAATTTTCACTTTGCAAGGGTTTCTCCTTGTGTATCTGTTTTTTTTTTTCTTGGCTGGGGAATTTTTTTAGTGCTGGTTTGTGTTTGGTTTTTTTTTTTTTAGTAGAAACAAATAGAACAATTTATTTCAGAAGATAGGGAGCTACTCAGAAGTCACCATTGACCTCCAACTTCATGTTTTACCTTAATTTACTTTCCTGCACAATCAAGCTTTTCTGGTCTCTTTGGTGATCCTCCTTGCCCAGGTCTTCCAGGAGGCTTGACACTATGTGAACCCTTATGGCTGCTCTTTCCTATTCTGCCATCAGTGAATGCTGACCTCCAGTTAGGTGTGGTTTCAGTGGATTTTGTGTAACCAAGATGATTTATAGATGAGTAAGAGTCTTATAAAAGAGTAGGTAAAGAAAAACAGAAACCAATAGAAATTAATGGAGGTGAGTGACCTAAGTGCAGTCTCAGAAAACTAAAGAAAACAATTTAAACTCTGTGATTTAAAAGAGATTATTCAAGGAATGTTTTGAATGAACTAATCAATGAACATTAGGAAGCTTAAATCACAATTAAATTTCCTTATTTGTCAGCATTAACCCAAATGAGCTTGTTTTCTTTTTAGCTGCCATTCTTGAAATCATTTGGAATCTAATTGGAAACATTGAAGATTAATTAAATTGCAATATTTACAATCACATAGGAGGGTTTTAAAAAAAACTATTTAAAATTAATTCTGCTGACATTTCCTAATGCCCATGAAGTCAGTGGCTTGGGCTATGGTTGAATATACCATGTGTTTGTGTGTCTCCAAATTACTTCTAAAAAGATTTGTCTTAGCAGGAGAGCCTCCACTTTGACCTGGGCTGTTTTGAGCATCTCACATGGCTTTAGTGATCCATGTTTAATTTAATCCCACAGCTGTATCCCTGGAAGTGTATAACCCTAGTTAATTCACAATGATATGAATCATAGAGAACTGTGACTGAAGAGTAAAACTGGCCTTGGTCTTGTCCTGGAAGGAACATCAGGTGAGAAAGTATTTTTTTCTTGCTGCTTTGTCAAGCCACCTCATGTCCTTGCTATTTTGTAAATGTTAAGAAAGTTAGAGATGAGAATATACTAAGCAGGAGGACGTCATGACACTGGAAAAATGGAAATAGGCTTTGTGGTTGGCTGCAATCAGAAAGCTTTACAACCTCCCCAGTTTCACTGGTGGAGCAGCACAGCTGGTTTTGGGTAAGAGGGATTTAAATATGCATTTCTGTCATAGCTGATTGGTTTGCCAGCTTGATGGGATAGTCTTTTCTGAATTGTCAGCTTATGAATATATAATCCTTTAAGGCACATGTAATAGAGAATTAATTACTTTTACTCTTTGGGAGGACATATTTAGCATTTCTTTAGAGTTTTAACAATTTCTTCCATTCTTTTTGTTTTCTTTTCCATCTATTTAATTTCAACAGTTTTTAAGTGGAAAATCTATTTAAAGTAGATCAAAAAATACCTTTTTTTTTTTTTTTTTTTTTTTTTTTTTTTAAAAGTAAATATGGATAATTTCTTTTGGAAATTTTGAGATCTTAATATCACTAATGTCGTTGTCCATCTTTGACAGTCTAGAGAACAGGGAATTTTATACTCCTAAGTTTATTAAGGAAGCTATTACTTACTTATTAAATGCATCATGAATTCTGCTATGAATAACAGTATGCTAATGTTCAAATAACTGCTTATATTAGTAACTAATGATCACCTCTAATAGTCCTGCTATATTTGTGTGCAAACCACCTTCCTATTTATATACCAGCTACATTATGTGTCGGTTATTTGAAGCTTGCATTTAAATACAACACACTTCCAAGTAAGCAAATATATTTAAGTATCCAGGTGCAAGAAGACACGAGCTCATTTCAATGAGCTAGGCAGATGGGGTTTCATGTGGACCTGAGCTCTGTCATCTGGTAGGAGCTCATGGATTGGGGAAGACTCTGTGCTATCATGGCTGTACTGCTTGTCCAGGCCAGAGCCTGGCTTGCATCAGGCCATTTGAAGTGGGCTTAGTTTTCATTTCATTTTCTACAAAAAAGAGAAAAGCTGCAATGTGGATTAGTGGTGGCAAAGTGGCTGGAGGCTCCCTCTGCCATCAGCACTGTCTCACAGTGAGGAGAGCAGGATTCACATCTTGTGAGAGCCATTCCTACCAGGGCACTGCTTTTGCTGATGGTCCCCACCTGTGGAGATGTGGCTGATTAATGAATAATGAGCAGATGATGATGACGAGCCAGAGAGGCACCAAACTACTGCAGGGGTGCTGTGGAGGAGCAAGGCTCAGAGAGCAATGGAAGAAAAGCAATTATCCATGTTTTCCTTACTGTTACATTAAAGCTTTTCAACATCTTGAATCCCTTTAAATAACATTGATAGAGCTTTTCAAGAAATTTGACAATTGTTATCCTTGTGAATTTCATGAGGAGAGATGCAGGCAAGATAAGAAAGCTCTGGTAGTTCCTGTGGTCTTGGAAACCAAATTCTATACATTATCTGTCTACAAGATTGTAGGAAGAATAATTTACTAACATCCCTTAACATATATGTGTTTTTTTTTTTTCTTTTCTCTCTCTGTGAAGAAAAAGAAATTATCTTTGAATGTTAAATCCCCTTATTCTTGATTTAGCTGGGATAGAGTTAATTTCCTCCTTAGTTGCTGGTATAGTGCTATGTTTTGGATCTAGTCTGAGAATAATGTTATTACACACTGATATTTTAGCTGCTGCTCAGTAGTGCTCACTCAGTCAAGGACTTTTCAATGTCCAGTGCTCTGCCAATGAACAGGAACACATGAAGGCAAGGGTCAGCATGGGCAGGAGAGCTGGACAAAGGGATATTCCATATCACAGAACTAATGCCCAGTAAATTAACTGGGGGAAGTTGCCAGGAAGGGTTTGGTCACTGCTTGGAGCTGATCTGGGCATTGGTCAGCAAGTGGTGAGGAATTTTCTTGTGCATCGCTTGTTTCTTTTGGGTTTTATTCCTCTTGCTCTCTCCCACTTTTCTTCTTCAATACTATCATTATTATTATTATTATTATTATTATTATTATTATTATTATTATTATTATTATTATTACTATTATTATTATTACTATTATTATTATTATTATTATTATTATTATTATTATTATTATTGTTGTTGTTGTTGTTGTTGTTGCTGTTATTAATTATATTTTACTTTATGTCAAGCATTAGACTGTTCTTATCTCAATCCATGAGTTTTACCTTTTTTTGATTCTCCTCCACATCCCACTGGGGACACAGAGAAGAAAGTAAGCAGCTGTGTGGTGCTTAGTTGTTGGCTAGGGTTAAACAACAACCCCAACAACTCATTGAACTGAGCATTTTATAAAATAATAATGATTCATTTAAACCTAGTACTACATATTTATAATTCCTTAAGCATCACATATGTATAAATATATATGTATACCTCTTCAAATTTAA
Organism: Sturnus vulgaris; assembly: GCF_052056855.1. Lineage (NCBI taxonomy): Eukaryota > Metazoa > Chordata > Aves > Passeriformes > Sturnidae > Sturnus > Sturnus vulgaris. Next base: position 77,499,847 of record NC_142283.1, on the reverse strand, counting down.
GAAAGGGCCATGTAACTTTGTCCCAGACTACAAATAAATCATTGTAATTGTGTTAAGATGCATTGTCACATCAAGACAGAGGGTTAGGCCTCCTAACAAAGCTGCTGCTTTTTGACTTTTCCATTTTGAATCATTCAGTTTTGACTTTCAGGTTACGCTAAAATACATCTTTGATATGCTAGACAGAATGAGCTGCTTAAATCTCTCACTGCAAGGCATTTCTCTAAACTCTCTAATATTTTTTTCTGGCTCTTCACTGCATCCTTGACAATTTTTCAGTATCTTTTCAAATGTGTTCTGATATCAATCTCACCAGTGCTATAAACAGAGGTAAAATCATCTCTCTGTCGTGCTGATTTTGCATGCTGCCAAATTCCCTGCACCCACCTGTTGTTTCCTATTTTCTTACCAGTATTAAAGAATGGCTTCATGGATACCTCAATAAACCTTAAGGACAGTGATTTGCCACCCAGACATGGGAAAGAGTGCAAAGGCAGAATTCACACCTGAATTTTGCACTGGACCCAGAGAAACTATAGCACAAAGTGATCAGTTTCAAAGTACAGAGCTTTGGGCCCAATGCCAGCACCACTGGAAATGCTCCAGGATCTTCCTCCACTTTCCACTGCCACTTCAGAGAGGTACTGCACTTCTATAGGTCTTATGTGGATGGTTCCATATGGATCTCCCAGTGTTTCTCAAATGTTATTGCCCTTCTTTAGTAACTGCACTCAAACTTTGGATTCTTTTTCACTCAGGGAACAGACAGAATCATCTCCAAGGCTGGTTTACCTTCCCCTGCTATTATTTACTTTCTGCCTGCCATCTGGTAGCCTCACCTGCTACTTCTCAATTCTAGCCTTAGAAAGAAAAATGAAATCTTTCTCTGCTTACCTTTGCCAGGTCATCATCCCTGGTTTTAAGACCAGTAGCATATATTGCCTCTTTTTTCTTTTTCCTCAAGCTGAGCCCCAGTCTTCTTTGCTGTTCTTTAATATGAGTAATTTCATAAATTTGATCATCCTTGTCATCCTTGAGCATTCCCTACCATCAAACTAATAATCCTTCTGAAATCTAAACACAACAGTAAATTTCAGAGGCCTCTCAGGGAAAAAAAAAAAAAAAATCAGCATTGCTATCACTTTTTGAACAGAAGACTCTTCTTACTCCCTTGAAATGCACACAAGTCCTCTTGGCTTCAATCTGTGAGCTCAGTACATAGAGGCATACAGTCGAGTCCTGAAGTGAAAAGCTGCACTTGAAAAGTGTAAAGAAAGCAAAAATTTGAGAATTTCCCATTATGGGTTTAATCCGGATCCTTAGACATTAATGATAGTGTTTCTTTTTGCATCAGGGTTTGTTGGACGAGGCCCAGACTGTCTGTAAAAATGCTGAGCATATCTTTTATTGAACATTTTCTTATTTAATGTGCCATTTTCTGATGTATATTTGATAAACAAATTTGTTACCAGAAGCGTTCTTGTTACCAGTGACATTTAAACACAAATGCAGATTTATATATGAGTAATTGTGTATTGAGTGTAACTGTGTGCATAAGTCAGCATTTTGCAAATGTTACAAAAATGCACAAGCCCTAGCAGAAAAAAACTACTTGCCCATCTTCTGCTACATTTGATGTAATGAAAGGTAATTACCTTCTATTCACACATTAAAAGAAAGCCCTCATCTTGGATAAGACCATGATTGAAAGTCTGTTGAACTTAATGGAAGTCTTTCAGTTGTTTTCGGTGAAAGGTGTCTCAGGCTTTCAGGGGGAAAGGAAGATTTTGCAGCACTGCTAAGAGATCTTTTGGGATTAGAAATGAGGGATTGTCACCACAGTGTTCAGGTGCTGTAGAAATGTCTCCTCTTCTGAAAGTCTTCGCTCTGGTGCTCATCCTCTTGTTGCACTAAGGTAAAGAAAATGCTGTTGATTCAAATCTACCAAAGGTGAAAATCCAATCTCACACATGTCCTTGCCATATAAGAACATTAATAAAAGAAATACATGTCCTTAAAATTATATCAATTCACCTTACATGACTAAGAAAGAGACCATTTCTAAAGGATATTGATTAAAATGGAAATACATTCAAATAAATGGATTCTTAGCTTGAAATAACCTTTGCAGTAAGTGAATGGTCTGTTTTGAAAGTATGATGGGTGTTCTGAGGGGCACTACTGTATCTTAATTTTATTTCATTGCTGTAGAGAGTTTTCTCTGTTTATGAAAATGCTATGCAAAGTGAGATCTATGGATTTCAAAATAAGGAGGAACAGGAAATTTTGTCTTAAAAAGACATTTACCTTTCTATTTCTTATTATTCTTTAGTATCACAAAAGTCCAGAGCCAGAGACTCAAGGAAAGATGAGTCTTCCAAGGCTCCATATCAAACACAAAATAAAAATAATTCCTTTTCCATGAAAGCTCTTATTTTAAATGAGTTAGACAAAGAATGGGACCAGGGAAGCAGTAAATTTTCTTTGGTAGTGAGGGATGCCAAGAGATCTTTATCTGAACAAATCCAGTAAAGGAGTTAAAGAACTTTTTTGGGCAAATCTCAGCTCTATTCTCAATGGACTGATTTACCAGTAAATTACTTGATAAGCAGAGAAAAAAATTAAAGAAGAGTTTATTAAAGATTTGGGTCTTCTCTGACTTGGGAAAAACACTTTGGAAGGATCACTGCACCACAGTCCCAGGGTCGTGTCTGTCCATCTCTTTTACATCCCAAAGCTGGGCTTTGCTGTTGAGACTGAGCTGCTGTGTGGGTGCAGTGCAAAGATCACAGCCTGAGGTGTTGCTTACCAGCTGTGGCTCTTGGGTGGTGAGTCCCAAATGTCTTCTTTCAAGGCTGTGTGGTACTTCACTGAGAAAAAACAGAGGTGTTTGGATACTGAGCTGTTGAAAGATACTCTTGCATCAGTGACAGAGACAGGGACCTAGATTCGGTCTGGTAATTTGTTCATCTTTTTCCTGGATCACGCCTCACTTTGCTGCAAAAGTCTATACAAGGGCTAGGAACTTAACTCATACATGACTTTATTGAAAATAATACAGATGAGTTCAGTACAACTTGAAACCTATTGTGAAAAAACATATGCATCCAATGGGTCCTCCTTGATTTCAGAAAGCCTGTGCACCTAAAAGGGGCTAAGAAGCTAAATGTGAGTATTTTGCAGCCCTAAAAATGCAAAATTGTTATGAACTTTAGGGATAGTCCAGGACGTGTGGAATTTAAAACACTTTGATAGATTCCAGGTGCGTAGGATGTGTGAAGGCATCAAGAATTTCTGCTTTTGGTTAGACCAAGAAGAGTATCCTTAAAGGCTTTACAGACTGTCTAGTAAAATAGATAGAGAGCATGACTGTTTTTTGTTTGTTTTGCCACAACATTTTGAACCACAGAATTTAGAAAAATTGAGGACATTTTTCTCAGTGAATTTGCCAGGAAAAGAGTTTCAATGACAGTACTAGAGGCTGCACTGGAACTCTGTTTCTAAATACTCCTAGTCCATCCTGTTGTGCTGCTGCTTTGGGAAACTTTGCAAGCAAAGCCACATGATACTATGGTTTCAACCAGTCATGTCATCCTTTTGTTCATGTGCATGGCACAGGATTTGGAATCGGAGAATGGGGTGATTTTGAAGGTTCCTTCCATCCCAAACCATTCTGTGATTTATGATCCTGTGTCAGGACTGTCCTCAGCTCTAACTGGTCCCTTTGCAGGTCCCTTTGCACCCCACCATGTCTGTGGTGGCTACTGTGAGGCTGTTGTGCTGCTTCTAGCCAGGGATGGACAATGTCCAACAAAATATGGAGATTCTTCTTTCCCTTCCTTTTGCTGATATATTCATTAAATATTTTTTGTTGTCTTTTACGGCAGTAGTCAGATTAAATTCTAGCTATGCTTTGGCCATTCTAATTTTCTCTCTGCACAAACTCACAACATCCTCGTTGTCCTCCTGAGTTGCCTGCCTCTTCTTCCAATGGTCCTAAGTTCTCCTGTTTTTTTGTCCTGAGATCCAGCCAAAGCTCTGTTCAGCCAGTCTCCTTCCCTGCCTATCTTTAAGCACATTGCAGTGGCCTGATCCTCTGCCTTTAGGATTTTCTTCGTGAAAGTTACCCAGCCTTCCTAGACACCTTTGCCCATCAGGACTGTCTCCCAAAGAACTCTCTCAACCAGGTTCCTAAACCTGGACAAATTCAGTTCTTCAGAAGTCCAAGGAAGTCCAGTTCTGCTGAACTCTCTCCTTACTTCTCTGAGAATGGAAATCTCTCATTTTGTGGTGGCTGAGCCCAGGACAGCCTTCCCCACCACATCTCCCACCAGCCCTTCTCTCTTCACAATCGGTATCTCCAGTGAAAGTACCTCCCCTGGTTGTCAGGATACCAGGAGGGTCTCCTCCATGCACTCCTGGCACTTCCAACATTATTCTTCTCTTCTGTGATGAGCTGTGATGCAGTGATTGTGAGAATATTTAATCTGTCCTCATCCTGGTTGGGTGGTCTATAATGAGCTCCTACCAGGAGATCTGCTTTGTTGTCCCTCCCCCTGGTTCTTACCCACAGACATTCAATCCTATCATAACTATCATAACTATAATACACAGGGCTATTCCACCACCTTTTCTTCACATCTAGTTTAAAACTCTTCCAGAATCCTCATCACTGTTGTGCAAAGATCCCTTTTCCACTGTGAGATATCATGTGTCACCAACAGGCCTGGTTCTGTGTTTACTGACTCCAAATTCTTCTGGTGGCACCAGGCTTGGAGCCAGATTTTGATCTTGAATATACCACTCGTGCTCTTGTTCCCTTAACTTGCCATCCCATAGCCCCTCAAGTCTCTCCTGATCACCACTGGTCTTCTTGTTGTAACTTCACTGCTGCCCACCTGAAAAACAATACTAAGTAATGGCCTGAGGGCCCTACCAAAGCAGGGTACATCATTACATCTTCCCATCGTTAACCAGGACAAAGGGAGGCAGGAGCTCCCTAGGGAATAGGGCTGGTCTGCACATTGGTTCTGGTGTTCCCTTCAAGAGGGACCTCCTATGACAATGACACATATTTTTTCTCCATGGAGCAGTTTTGGTGCAGGACATGAGCCTCTTTAACCTCACTGGCACCTCCATGCTGGGTGAACCATCATCCTTTATTTTTTTTTTCTTTTTGGCTCCTCTGGCAGCACCTCACACTTTCTGGGCCAGAATGTCTGGGGAAGGGGGATGATGTCTGATGAGACATTCCTGCTGTCACTGGAGCTTGGCAACTGCTAAGGCATACATGGAATCACATATAAACATATATATCAGGAGTGTGTATATCTATCAGGTGTATATCCTCACATTTCTAATTGTGTGCTTCAAAATCCTGCTTACATTTTGTCTAGGGCTGGAAAGATAGGTGCTGCAGTTTTAGCAGATGAGTTCCCTGAAAACGAAAATATTAAAATAATGTTTCATAAGAGACAGGAAGATTCTGAGAAGCACCCTTGTTAAATTTATGAAATCTCCCATATGAATCCCATCTGAATAAAGTGGCTTGTGGGCAGGCAGATATTAATCATCACGCAAGCTTTTGAAATAAATGCAGTTTTGATTGAAGGTGCTCAAAGTTGTTCACTGCACTTCTTTGCAGAAAATGAGGGAAAAGAATGTACACACATTTAAAAAAGTAGGAAAAAAAGAAGAAAAGAAAATAAAAAATAGGTGCTTGGACAAATCCCCTGGGGATATACATGTGGGATTTTTCCCTTCTAAAAACATAACTTTTACAAGATTTGTACTATAAGATATTTACTCATAATTCAACTCCTCCAGCTCTCTGCTTGTCTCTGAATTGCCTCTAGTTCTCCGAAGTCTTTTTGACAATCCTTGCCCAGGAGCAAACCTATAGTCTCAGTTGTGGCTGTCCTCCTGACTTGTATATATACATAAAGAAAATACAAATATGTACTTCTTCCTGACATTATTTTTGTGCAGCAATTGCTGTCTTAGTCATGGCAAAGTTTTGACTCAGGAGGTCTCAGAAATAGCAACATAAGTTTTACAACTTTTACAAAACTGTGGCTCAGTACCACAAATGCTTTGCAGCATTTTAGAAAGATTCTGAGTGAAGTCCACGGCATTGCAGCAACAAAGAGCCATTTGGATAGCCCAATAGTTTAGGAGTTAACATGAATTCCTCTTGGAAGCAGTTTCCAGGTGCCTCAAGGAGGAAAGTGCTCTGTAAGAGTAGCTTTGGTTTGGTCTTTCCAAGTCTGGATGGAAGAAGGAATGTTTTGGAGAATAGGACAGAGGAAGGGTGAAAGGAAAATGCCCAAGCTGCCTGATGGTTATTTGCTTTCTGGTATAGCAATGTTCAGATTTTGATGCAATTTGTACAAAAAGCAAAGGAGGTGAATTGTAAAATTTCCCTCCTAGAACATTTGTCTGTGGTAGGTGAGACTCTTTTCTCAGAGGTCTGAGTTCAAGACAATCAGGTAAAGAAATTAATGTGGTTGGGCACAGTGGAAATCAAGGTTTATAAAATTATATAGAGAGAGAATATGAGAGAATATGGGTCTTCTGAGCACAGATTATTTCACTAAGGGACCAAGGACTGTACCCTTAAAGACCTGGTTACCTGCCAGTGCCTCAAAGGTCATGAAACAAATCACAGGGATCCGAAATCACGGGCTTCAGCTCCCAAAGATGTCCCTCAAATTGCAAACTGTGTGGCTCAAAGCTTTAAGATAGTAATATATTCTATGCTTTGCGAAAGGGATAGAATCACAGAATCATAAAGGATGGAAAAGATCTCCAAGATCATGAAGTACAACCTTTGGCCAAATAGGACCATGCCCACTAAACCACATCATGAAGTGCCATATCTACTTTTTTTTTTTTAACACTTCCAAGTATGGTGAGTCCACCAGTTCCCTGGGGATAGATAAGGTGAACTGAGCTAGTGGCTAGGTTTCTACATATGCTGTTGTTTTCATAGCCACATCACATCGCAAACAATATTTATTTTCACATCCATTATTCCCTCTAGACTTATTTCAATGTTACAGCTTGCTTTCAGCTTTTCCTTCCAGCTGCCTTTGTGTTTCAAATTGTCTTTCTAAAGATTGATCTAATTTTGTTATTTTCTTCTCTTATTTCTAATTTCTCTAAATCTGCCAATATTATTGCTCTTCCCTGACGTGGCTCACTAGTCCTCCCAATTGAACATCATCTGTAAGCTTCATTAGCGGGCTGTTTGCTATCTCAAGCAAAGGGATGCTTATTTTCTTATTTTCTTTTTTACCAAGTGCTCTGTATTCCCCCCTCATTCCTCGCTGAGCCATAACCCATCTTTTGCAGAAGCTGGAACCAAGGAGCTAACTGCCTTCCTGCCACTCCTGTAGCAGGACATCTGTACCTTGTCAAAGCCCTTGGTGTTACCGTGTGTCAAGGGAAAGTAATGCAAGTCAAGAGTGAAACTTGTCAAGTTTGGACATGTAACTTGGGGCTGTACCAGGATTAATTATGCCTTCTGCTGCTTTTACAGACTCATGTCATCAATAAATTCTAATAAACAGGAGTAGGATGTTCTTATTCATGTCATTCCAGAGGAATTAGAACACAGTAGTGTTATTTAGCAATGCAGATGTTTTATTATTGTGTTGTTTATGTGAAAGTGGATATGACATGAAGAGGTATATCAAATGAGCAATAGAGAGAAGCGAGCTGTGCTCCCTTTTTGATTATGCATATTTATTCATACTGCAGAAGTTACTGCATGTGGCAGAGTCTTCCAAAACGGATTGTTCTGTTTGGAAACATAGCCTCCTCTCTTCCCACAGCCCCCTTCAACACTCTTCTTCCTTTTTTTTTTTTTTTTTTTAATATAAAGTTTAGTTATGTCAATACTACCTTTGTACAGTATTTATGAGTTCCTTCTTTAAATTGCACCTTAATTGGTTTAGTCACCACAATTGCAAAACAGGAACCTAATCACCAGAAGCTAAGTAAGCAGAAAAAAAATAATGATTTGGAGCTGTCTGTCTACTGCTGCCGAACAGACACACTGGGCACGGTTTAAAGCTATAATTGCATTGTGGCACTGGCTTGCTGTTCCCAGCACATGCATAATGTAGCTCCCAGTTGTAGACTGCCACATATCCTGCTGTATTTACCCTCAGATGCCAGTGGAGCACATGCCACCCACAACTGCTGCTTCCCAACAGTGTAAAACTGTCACACTTTCAATTAGATGCCCCAAAGCACTTTATTGCCCACTGGAGGGTATAGTCATATCTTTGATGGAGGAAGATTATGGGCTAAATGCATCCAGAGTAGTTCTCCACAGGCTGCAGCAGAACTACTTTGGGAATGAATTTGGATGAATTACGCTGTTCATTCTAGTGGTCATAAAACAGGGCTATGCACTGCTTCTTTTTGAGGGCATGAGTTCTTGACCACAAACATTTGGGCCAATATATGGCCTTATTACCTCCATGAAGGCTTCCATAGCTAGCAAAGACAAAAAATGCAGCTGGAGACTTTGCTGCTCTGCCTGTACCTCTCTGCAGCTGTGTGTTGCTGTGCAAATAGCCACTGCAGGGACAAACTCTGCCTCTGCAGAGCCTGAATAAACCTGGCCCTCGACTTCGTCTTCCTTAACCTCTCAGGTTTGTCTTTGTATACCCTGCTGTCTGTGCACAGATGCAATTCATACAAACCTTCCACGGCCATCATTTTGGATAAGAAAAATTATTATAGTCAAGGGAACTAAAGAGGTACTGGTCTCCAGTAACCCCTCCTAAGGCAATGTTGTGCACTTTTGAGCCATCTCACATAATCTCATGTCTAGAAAAGGGTGTGAGCATGTGTGTGGATAGGTAGCTGTTAATATGTGAGCAGTCCCTCTGACAGATGAATAGAATTTTGTTAAGCCAATGCAACTGATTACATGTCAAAGTCTAAAACTTTAATGGATAAAGTAAATAGCCTATACTTCAATGTTGAAAGTTTCGTCAATGTCTGGCCAAAGAGGGTGAAGATAATTTGGAGAAAGGATAGGAGAAGGATGTAAAAGTTCTTATCATCTAGAAATATTATTCACACTAAAAGGAAACCTGCTCAGGCCAGATTCAATTGAACCCATAAACATATGTGTGATTCTGGAACAGGCAGTTTATTCACCTGTAGAAATGCTATTTAAGATTTACATGAGCAGAAATATTTTAGGTTTCTCAAAGAGCATTTCCATTGAATCCTCTTCTAATGACAGGCTCAGCTCCCATTTTGGATACCTAAATGAGCCTAGCACATCTGTGTCTACATATAACAGTCAGCATGAGAGTCCATGTGAGTCCATATCTGAGCTCCTATTGGAGTCAGTGGGGATTTGAGCAGTGAAAACCAGAAGTGTTTGTCTGATCCACTGTTTGTCCAATCCACTGGTAAATGTCCACTTCACAAAGAACTGAATCACTTTTAGTATGCTTTTTCCTACTAGGCCTCAAAGAAAACACCCAAAGCTATTCCTAGATATGTACACCATGTTTTCTGGCTCTGTAGCTACCAAATAATTTTTTGAAAGTTTTAACTTCTTTTTTTTTTTTTTTTCTTATTTATTTATTTATTTATTTATTTATTTTAACCAGAGACAGCATTTATTCATATAGTTTCTTTGTGGTGCCACAACCTTCCTTCAGTAATTAACTTGTCCAGCTGAGCTATGCTTTACAGGGTTTGTATTGCTGGTGTACTTAGGAACTTTGCTAAACCAGAGTTCAAAATACGTGCTTAAGTTGTTTACAAGATCAGGGCCTTGCTTAAATAAATGTGTGTGTTAATTTGAGCCTAATTGGTTTAATATTAACACCACATGACTATTAAGAATCGATTTAGTTTTAACACAGAGCATCACGTACATATCTAATTTAGAAAGCCCAAAGAAATTGAATGCAAACAAGTCTGAGTGTAGCAGTGAAGTTACAAATTTAAACACACAAGAGCCAGGGTACAGAAACAGTGTGGATCTTCCAGCGTAGCAATAATAATTCAAAAATATTGTATCTATATAGTATTTTTATTACCAGTCAGACTATTAAATGCATACTTAAATCTATGCACGATATGCAATGTGGGCAAGTCTATTGTTCCTCTGAAAACTATAGCTTTTTCATTTCCTAATTGCAGTTTCATGGCACTGCCAAGGTTTAGTGTTTAATTTATATAGGGATTTCTATGGTTCTTAGAGCTGTTAATAGAACGGATTCACAAAGACCCCTACTATAAGGAAGGCAAGGCTGGTAAGAATGCTATTCATCATACCACCTTTCATCAGCAGGATTAAAAGAGTTTTTATCTACATTTTGCAAAAGGGAACAGAGTCACAAAGTGATGACCTCATTTACCTACTGCTGAGCAGCAGGCCAGTGGAAGCACTAATAATAAAATCAAGGCCACCCAGGTCCTAAACCAATGCCTTCAGTGAGGCGCAGGAGAGGTTATGAATCAGATATCTATATATACCAGTACCTGACTCTGCAAGGACAATATAAATGTGCAGGGCCAGAATCAAGGCAGGTCTGCTCCTAGGACCTGCTGCTTTCAGTAAATATAGATGTAACCTCTCAGTCAGACCAGTTCCTCAGGTGCAGATCCAGTGTTTTTACAGTGCATCAAAAGTGTCAAAGGGTCTCCACATAATTCATAATTGACAGAATTTCAGCTTTCTTTTGAAGCTACATCTTGTTTTTTTGCTTTATTGGGAAAAAACAAGCAAGAAAGCAAACAAAATCCTTTCCAAGCATGACATAAATGAAACTTTTACGTTGCTGTAATCTCAGGCTTCAGACTATCTGAATGTCAAAAAATTAGGTCTCTTAGCATTATAGTGTCATGACCTGACACCCATTAGCAAAACATCTAAAGACATATCTTACCCTATTTGTGCAGTAACAGCAAGGGCTTTCTGGAAAGCCAGGGAGCTGAGCATAGTAAGTCCCAAAAAAGAACAGCAATTATAAAATATCTGTCTGACCACTACAAAGAACTTGCTCAGGGCTTCTCAGAAATAGGTGGAAAAAAGGATTTGTTATCCCAAAGCTGAGGGCCAGGGCCAATCTGCAAGTTACCCAGAGAGCTCCGAGGCATCTTCAAACATTGGAAAGCCAATATTGCACAGACCCAGAAGTCCCACAAGCCAAATATCCCACATGCTTTGCACCATAAGACATGTCAGTCTTGTTTCCCTCTTCTTAACAGCTAAAAAGTCCTGGCTGACCATCCTGTCTTGAGTGGGGCCTTCAATGGTCCATCATTTAAAGATCAGAGAATGGGTTTATTGCTAGTGATGTTGTTATCCACCTTTCCTGTGAGTTGGTAAATCTGGATGTTTCATTTGTTACTTGTTTTAACTTCATTTGTTATTTGTTGTCCCAGTCTTTCATAGTGGATACCATTAAACAGATACCTGCACATGCTTCATTCCGCATATTCATGGCACATGTAACCTGGTTTGAGGTTAGTTCATGTCAGACAGGGCTAGTGTGCTAAATGGCATCAGGGCTGAGCCTCGATGCTGTACTAATACTGATGGACTGTCCAGACTGGTGTTCAGTTGCACTATTTGCATTAAACACCATGAAATTTCATTTACCTCTTCCAGATGCAGACAAGGAAGTGTGTGTCTCTGTGGGGAGATCTGCACCACTGGGGAAAGGAATTATCCTGCTCCTCCAGCTGTCTGCTGTGCCTCACAAGTGTGAGCAGAGTGATGGTCTAAGAGCTCACCAGAGGAGCTCCATCTGTGTGATGTACAGGCATGGGCTCAGACTCAAGGCGAGATCAGAGCATCTCCAAAGCCAAATAGTCCATCTATTATCTTGCCCGAGCTTCCTGGGTGTGTGCCTTGGTGCTGCTCCTGCATGGAGCAGCTGAGCACTGCAGAGCTCCCCGGGCAGCCCTTCTCCAGCAGAGCTGCAGTGCCAGTGGGCAGTGCCCTGCTCACAGTGGATTATCTCAGCTGGCTGGGGTGCCAGCTCTTGGGCTTGCAGCAACCAAAAAATCAGCCTGTGTGATTGATGGAGCCTAGACTTCACTGTTGGGGGGATTGGCAGTATGAGCTTCCCCCGAAAGTTCCTTCTCCCTCCCTTCAAGTCCAGAAAGGTCTCCTGAAGACTCATCCCAGCCTGAGGAAAAGGAATGGGAACCAGTTTCTGGAAAGGACTGTCTTTATCTTGCTTGTAGGCAGGTATAAAGTAGCAGTGACCTATTCCACAGTGGGTAACAAAATGAGATGAGTCCTACCTTAACCAGGAATCAAATTTTACAACTTGGGGAGTCCATGGCAACCACCAGATATGTGTGCTTTGTCTATTATAATGAGGAGCACATTGTTGTTTATTTCCCATAAGCCAGTGGTAAACAATTTTATATGCATTTCCTTCTGTTTAGTAGCCTAAAAAGAGTAGATAACTATCACAACCACCCTTGCACTGTGACTCTATTTTGGTCAGGTTTTCAGACATTTCCTAGCAAACAGGTTACAGCTTTAAGATATGAATGTAGTCCATAAGTTCAGGCTCGAAAATGGGGAGAAAGAAAAAAAATAATAGGTTGTCAGCTGTCTTTAAAAAGGTGCATGCATCAGGAGAGAAAATAAAGACACTATTGCTGTGCATAGGAGACTTCAGAAGCATTCAGATAATACTTACATCTGCTTTAATGATTCCATTTAAGATGTCATTTTCAGCATTTATCTTGCAGCATTCAAAAGCAACTACACTTACATGTTCTCAACAGACCCAGTACTAGTCTCAGATAGAAGGGGGGAAAAAAAGTAGAAAAAAGAGGAAAATGAAAAGTGCCATACAGTATGTTTCACAGAACAAATTCCTTGCAGGAAATTAACAGTAATTTTGGGGCCACCAGTGTTGGAGAGAAACAGTTTCAAGAGAAAAGTGAGCAGTAACAAAAGGCAGAAGTAAAGAAAAGCTCATTAAAAGGCTTAAAGAGGAATAGGGAAATATTTTGAAGCAGGAACTGTAAGACCCTGCACAAATCACACCACCACCTTTGCCTTACATGGTTTGTACCATCAGGAGCAGTGAAGTCATGCTCAGCCAGCACTCTTGAGCTTGGGTTTGCCTCCACAGATGGAGCTTTGTGGGTGCAGCTCTGGGCTGGGATCTGGTTTGGGCTCATTGTTGACACAGCTTTTCTCTGTGGCCTTGGACAAGCTGCTTAAAATTGCTTGCTTGCTTTGACAGAGGCACTCTTGACATGTGCTGTGCTGTGATTTAATCCCTTCCACCCTCCTCTCAGCTACAGATTGTCTCTCCCTGATGCCCAGATGCACAAGAGGATGTGCATCCTCACTTCAGCCTCTCTAGCTCACATCCCAGCATCTCAGATTAATCCCTTTCAAGGCTGGCTTGCACTGCAGTGCCAGCTCAGAGATGCAACCTCTGCTGCAAGAGGAATGATGCCTGGAGGAAAGGCTGTTTGGGAGCCAAAGGCTGCAGGAGTTGGATAATGCTGTTTTAGAATCCTAGGTCTGTTAAGGTTGGAAAAGACCTCTAAGTTCATCGAGTCCAACCATATATCATGGAAGCACAGACTCAGTAAATGGTTTGGATTGGATGGGACTGTATCAATCACCTAGTCCTAACCCCTCTGCTGTGGGCAGGGACACCTCTCAATAGACCAGGTTGCTCCAAGTCCCATCCAGCCTGCCTCTGAAAACTTCCAACAATGGGGAATCGAGTCCAACCATATCTGGTTGATTTAAATCTTTCATCTGCAAATATAGGTTGAAAATAACATCCCCCTTGTCAGACTGCTCTCCACACGCAGACGAGTTTTGATACACTCTCTACAATCAATGTAAAGCTTAAAGGAATGCTGGAGCTTATATCCCTTAAATTTGCCTTGCACTGTTCATGAAACGGCCTGGAATTTAAGCTCTTCCAATTTCTGTCATCTTGAGTCTGTTTATCCTTCTGTTTCACTCCCATAAGTTCACACTTGGAGTGCTGCATCCAGCTCTGGGGTCCTCAGCACAGGAAGGACTTGGACCTGCTGGAGAGAGTCCAGAGAAGGTCATCAGGATGCTCCAAGGGCTGGAGCACCTCTGCTATACAAAAAGGCTGAGAGAGCAGAGGTTGTTCAGTCTGGAGAAGAGAAGGCTCCAGGGAGAACCAGTTCCTGAAGTGGATACAAACAAGAGAGGTGGGGAGGGACTTTGAACAAGGGCATGGGGTGACAGGACAAGGAGGATTGGCTTCAAACTGAAAGTAGGTTTATATTAGATATCAGGAAGAAATTGTTGACTGCTGGGATGGTGAGGCCCTGGCACAGGTTACACAGAGAAGCTGTAGCTGCCCCATCCCCAGAAGTGTGGAAGGCCAGGATGGGCTCTGGGAAAACTGGTTCAGTGGAAGGTGTCCCTGCCAATGTCAGGAGATTGAAATAATATGATCTTTTAGGCCCCTTCCAACCCAAACCATTCTGGGATTCTGTGATGATTGAATCATGGAAATGTTTGCCTTTGCTGTTGAGGACTATCTCTTCAGTTGCAGGTTTCTAAGAAGAGAAGACAGGAGATAAGAGGATCACTTTCATTTTTGTACCATGGAAATAAGGAGCTCAAATGCTATAAAATGTTTCTCTGTATCCAGATAATAAAACAGATGAAGGAGGTGGATGTTACATATTTATTGAAGCATTGCCTTACCCTGTACCTCTTTGAAGAATTCATTTAAAACCAGACATTTCAGAAATTTAAGTCCTGTGTTTATGGAGTAAGTGGAATAGCTGAAGTTAAATGCCAAGGGACATCCCTAGGCCGTGGAGACATTAATGGCATCCTGCTGCCTGCAAGACACACTCCAGCTACAGAAATGTGTGAAATTAGGAACACCACTTTCTTTTCTTTTCTTTCTTTGGATTCCTTCCAAATTCACCTCTGTCTTCTCTCTCTGGATGCAAACCAAAGACAGTAGATGCTGCAGTGTGTATCCTCAGGAGCACCTCTGCAGATTAAATGCCCGCAGCTATTGTGCATCCAAAGTCTCTGATGAAAAATCCTTTCTGTGACAGAGGAAAATTCAAAATCTAAATACAAAATGGAGCTAAATTACCTACTCTTGCTATGAGAAGTCCAACATATCATTGCAAACTGGTTTACTTGAGTGTGTCCAATTTAATGTGCCTGGCTTTTTTTCTTTTTCTCTTTTTTTTTTTTTTTTTTATTCTCATGAAAAAGAAAAAAGGATGAGAGAAAAAAAACAGGAAAGAAAATAAAAGAAAAGTAGTTGTTTGTTTTTTTTTTAAATTTCTGGTGTAGGTGCGAAGTGGACATTATAATGCAAATTATTGGGGTGTCCAGGCTCTGATCAAGACTGTAGGATCCAGAGTTTCATATTAAGAAGCGATAAGGGGTCTGAACCACTGCCTGGAGTTTCCCCTGGAGTGGCCCTGGTAGCTGTTTTAGACACAAGCACAAGAAATCCTGCAGAAGGCAGATATGGAATAACTGGCCTACAGGGAAGTTTCTTCCTCAGCTTCGTTAATTAGGGGCTAGCTAAAGTCTCCAAGCATAAGGATTTATATCCTGGGACCATGCAGTGCTGAGAAAGAGCTCCTGGTCTCTATCTGGGTTCTGAAGTGGCTTCCCAGGCAAGAAATATTCTGGGAAATCTCTTTGCTGTCAAAAACCAAGGTTTGGTCAGGTTTTCTGGGGTGTGCACAGTTCTCCAAAGGAGCTCAGCACTTCCAAAGGGTCAGGGTGGTCTCCTTATGGCTCTGCAGAAGGGGCTGATAACTCCCATCTGTGGCTGGCTGCTCTGACATACAGAAAATGGGAATCTGAATCAAGGATCCATGAATTCTGAGATACCCTGTACAGTCACTGGCAGCTGTCTACAAGGAAGGACAACCTGTCCCTGTTCAGCTTTCACCATACCACTAAGGGTGAGCTGTGCACTGCAGGTGCCTATTTCCCCATTCCTGAGTTAGAAAACTCTCTAAGGGAGGTATTGCAGCCTTAAATGTTGTATGTAGAGCTGATCAGACCAAAATGATGGGGTTTTGTCAGAAAATCTGAAGTCAGTTACATGACATGTTGATGGAGCAGTTAAAAATGAGATCCATCTTTTCAATAAAGTACAGGCAATCTAGTCTCAAATTTTCAGAACAGGAGGCATTTTTTATTACTTCAAAGTAACTTTTCACAAGGACAATCACTGTTATTGTATAATAGCATTTTAAAGCATGTAAATGTTTTTAAATTAAATTTCTATTTATTATCAGAAAGATTTTTACTGACCAAAGCTTTTGTTTTGCCTTATTTTTAAATTATAGTTCTCTGGAAATATTTTTTTTCAGGGTAGGAGAGGGGCTAGACTCAATTCAAAGCAGAAAAATAATTGTTGCAGTCTTGCAAGAAGGACATCTGTTTTCCATGTAAAGCTAATTTAGAGTTTTCACCACTTTGACAGGTAGAGCTGAAACTGAAGTGGGGGATGAGGAAAGTGGGAAGCACAGAGGAGACAGAAGGCAGGAGGAGATATGAAAGTGCTAGGGATGGTCAGCTAATGACAAGAAGGAAATATTTTCTTTTATGAAAGAAAATATTATACCAATATTATTTCCTTTTATATTTAATCAAAAAAAGATTTTCTAAAACTACTTGTAATTGAATTTTTGGAGAACTTAGTGTCTAGCTAAATGAGTACGTTTAAATCAATTCCAAATTTCATCTGCTTAAACTAGATGGAGTCCTCTTTAAGAAACTATTTTCTTATTGCCTTCATAAAACAAGACAGAAAAAAACCCCTTAAGTAAAAAAACCCCCAGAAAACAAAAAACAAAACAAACAAAAAACCCCAGAACAAATAAACAATCCCATTTCTGCCCTGAAATTACCCTCAAAACACAACCTTCCAGTATAACAAAATAGTTCTGCAAATACTTTCTTAACTAAAAAACCCATCCTTTTCTGGGGAAAATATGTATAGACAAAATTACAGAAGCCAAACTGATAAATACAATTGAGCTGCTGTGATGTTAACTCAGAGCTGATCGATTTAATTTCTGATGTGCCACAGGAACATGTGAGTGCTGGCTACAACCTCCCATAACTTGGGGCATCTCCTGAACTGCAGCTCTGGGCTGGGCAGTGCAGGTGGACATGGGCTGATCTGGGCTCCTCTGCTCTTGTTTCTGTCTGTCCAGTTGTGAGATCATCAGCTGGTGGTGACAGGCTGTGCCCAAGGAAGACAGGAGGTGTTTTTCCTGGCACAGAGCTGGAATTAATATGAGCTTTCTGAACCCAAGGTCCATGTTGAAATGAGATATTCCAGAAAAAAGGGAAAAGGTAATTTAAAATACTGGTTATTTACTTGAAGCAAGCACTTATGAGATTATTTCCGAGACTGCATTCAAACATCTTCCAGTAATTAATTATAAACTTGAATAAAGGTTTCAATCTTTCTTTCATGATTGCTAATTTGGGATCTGGGTCACAAAACTGAGTGCAGCTCACTGGGAGTCACTGACTGACAAACTCAGCCCTACTGGGACATTTCTTCATTCAAAAGCCAAGCAGATGAATGGGTTGAAATGAGCAATTCATCCCACCCAGATGTCATGGAGATGATGAGTCCATACCTAGATCTCTCTGCTGGAAGGCAGATGGATACAAGAATGGATTTTTTTTTTTTTTAATAAAAATGTCTATCTGCAAAATGGTTCACCTGCATTTAGGTTGGCCTTTAAAGTTTATTAGGTTGAAGTGGCTGCATTCTTGCTCCCCATCCTCTCTAATTTTTTAAATCAGGAGCTTGCCTACACCACACCTTTCGTAACTGCCTGGGAGAGCTGTGACAAGTAAATTTCAATCTCTCAGTGGAGCTGATATTCTTAGAGCTGCAGGAGCAGTCATCATGAAGGGGAAAGCTGTGAATGCCAATAAATTATTGAAGAAAGCAGGAGAAATATTTCCTTCTGTTGACACATTGGCATTCACCTTTGGGAATGTAATCATGGGAAAGGTAGGCAATCTTTTGTCATAGGAACCTTTTGCTCAGAGAATTCAGTCATTTTAAAACCATAGTTAGGAGACTGCAAGCTCTCAACATGGAAGGGATATTCAAGATATAGGACATCTGAATCAACTGTGCATATTAAAACGTGCTCCATGGAACAACATGAGGTTTTAGGACATAAACCCCTTCAGCTGCCTGACCCCATGGACCAAGATCTGCCCAGGAGTAGAATGGTTTTCTGTGAGTAAAGCAAGGCAGCCTTGAAAAGGTCAGAGCATAGTCATGGAAGAATGTAAGACTCCGATGAGTATGGGAGGCTGAAGCCAACAGAGGCCTGTTACTCTAAGACAGAGAATGAGCAAGGGCATATCTACTGAGAAGGACAATTCCTTCCCTCTTGGACTGTACCTCAGGGAATAGCTGGGAACGGGACTGGAGACCTTGGATTGTGCAGAGGCTGCTTCTTCTTGCCTGGAACTGTGTCCCTCCCACCTTCGGCCACCAATGACAAAAACAAAGCATCCCAGACCCAGCAACAAGGAGGATTTGTTCCTCTGAATTTTGAATTCTGTTTGAAAAGCCATCAAATTAGCACTGATGTTTTATTCCAACATCAGAAACGGTAGGAAAAACACCCAGGAGCTCCCTGGATTTAAATCCACAAAATCAGCTCCAGTTTTGTTTAGACAAGATGAGTGAATAAACCCCCCTCCTCAGCATCATATTTGGCTCAAATCACCAATTTACAGGTTTACAAAAATCTAAAACTGCCCCTCCGGCAAATTAAGGGATTACGTCAATCATTCAAGTCCAGTCTACCTGACAACAGCACGCAGCAACAGGGCAAAAGGTTTGATGCTCTGCTGGAATGTGATAAGGAGAAAATGCCAAATGACACATAGGCAAAGTTATTACCAGCGAGATGAAGACAAACTGGAGGGAGTTCAGAGAAGTGCAGCAAAAATGATTAGAGAGCTGGAGGGGTTGATTTACAAGGAAAGTTTTACAAGAACAACCGTCAATATGCACAGCAGGGCTGAGCAACATCTGAGGGGGAGAGGGAGCCCATTGCAAACATCTAAACAGCACAAACACCCAGGGAGGAACAAAATTACCCCAGGGGGAAATAACTAGGATAATGGGTTGAAATTAAGAGAGAGAAGATAAACATCAAAATAACTTCTCAGTGGAAAGACTGTAGAATAATCTAATATGGGAAGACGTGGAAGTCCAAACCAAACAAGCTATAAATTCCTTCCCAGAGACTCTGCAGATATAAGCATCAGCAACAATTAGCTTTAGAAACCCGATATTTCTAAGCAATAAGTATCAAAGCTTTCAGGGGAAGCCAGGTGTGAGAAGCCATTTAAAAGGGATGGTTTCCAGATAATTCAGTGACAACATTCTTACTGCTCAAAGCCATGTCAGGGAGGAGATGGAGAAGGCTCCAACTTTCAGTTTAGTGCATGAAGCGAGCACGTTGGAGACCCCCAAAAGTGCAGGTTTGGCACTGTGGTCACTATCATACTCCCTGATGAATAGTTTTCCGGTTGAGATAGTTGGTCTAAATTTGCCTCCAGTCTGGAGTGACTGGAAATCAACACCAGATAATGGCTACTTGGTAGAAGGTGTGACATGAGTTAGTGCACTCAGTTGAATTTCAGCTGGCTATCGGACATGTGCTCACACTAGAAATGCTTTGAACAGCAGGATCAGCATTAAATTAACGTGTACACTGACAATTTCACCAAAGAAATCCAGAAGGGGGTGGACATTAGTAATGAACTGCATGTTCACCTTTGGAGTGAAGTCATTAGCAAGGTAAACTTTACCTCATCTTCACCACCCTTTCACTCAACTCCTCTGTGAGATATCAGCAAAGCAAATAGTTTAGCATATTTCCTCAGCAAATTAGAAAAATCTGCAATTAAAGAAAAAATTGCATTACTGAAAATTTGTTTTCTAGATACTATTACTTTTTTTTTTAATGACTCTTTTCAGGCTGTTTCATGAGCAGGACAGGCATGAACAGTTTGTTGTATGTGACCAAATGCACCTGGTTGTACAGAAGGTAGTAATAGCTGCAAAGAGTAAGGAAGCAGCATGGGAATCTCTTACAGAGTAGTATTTGAAGGTCTGGCTGAGTAAAGCCACTTATGCCATTTCTAGTTTATTGTTGTTACACTTTGGTGTGGCTTTCCAGTAATTTATAGGGGTGTTTGTTGAGTTCATGAGCTCTTGAGACCTGCATCCAATAAAATAGTGATGTACTTTCTCTTGACTGAAGGCAGAGGCATATATCATTGCATGCAGTGGGTCTGATATCATTTTATGCCAGTTGGGGAAAAAGGCTGTAAGGCTCTAACTTAGTCAAAAGAAGTGGAAAAGTTGAAAAAAAAAAGAAAGTCAATAAAGGACACTGCAGTGTGAAGGGCACTGTTTTGTTTCTAGTTTCTCCAGCTTGACACATTAAGTTAGCAGGCAAAGAATTTGGTAGGTTAATCTTATCCTTTTCTAGAAGATCTCATATTAGTTTATGATCTCCTTCTGAGCTTGATATAAAGCCATGGAAGTTAATGAGCAGCTATTAGATTTACCATTATTTATACACATATATATTCCCATAAATTTTCATCTGTATTTTAACATTTCCAAGATGGAGAGTACTAATCCTTTATGTCCTTGCAGTGTTAACAACAATATACTTTTAAATTTAATTAACATTTTAAAAAGTTGCCTCTACCTCTACCATTAGCTTCTTCCCCTCTATCAAACAATAACTGATGAATAAGGCTTGGTTGATTAGCTGTACAGAAAGGAAAAAAAAAAAAAAACAAAAACAAAACACAAAAAGAGTGAGGTTTATTCTTAAAATAACTTCTTTCTTTTTACCTACAGACTAGTCTAGACGTTCCACAGTCAGTCAGCATGCAGAACAATCCCATCATGTAGAAAACAACCAAAAAAAGAATACTAGTTTCTAAAGTGACTGTGCATCTCTATGAAATAAATGTAAAAGTCTCCTCCTTGCAAAAGACAAAGCCAGCAGTGCCTTTGTTGGCTTTCTCAGAAGACTCAACTCACTCCCACATCAAGGAAAAGATCCCAGAGGCCTCTCTGATGTCATATCACCTGGTGGCACAGCCCAAAAGAGTGGCTGAAAGACAATCTTCAGATGTGGCACGGCAGGATCCCAGCTCAGGACAGCCCAGCTCATGACCTCGCAGCTGCCAAGGCTGGGACAGAAGGGAAGAGGCTTTGCACATCCCTGTGAAACACCAGGTGATTTCAGGGAAGCAAGTATTTCTTTTGGACAAATACTCCCATCAACTTTCCCTTGCCCTGGGACACAGTGGTGCTGAGGCATCACCTGCTCACCATCTCAGGCTCCTCCGTGCCATGGGCAGAAGGTGGAGCTGGTGGGGGCACAACCAAATTCCAGCAAGCTCAGTGTTGCCAGTGAGTTCTTCTGGCCACAGGCCATTTGAAGGGAGGAGGGGTGAGTGGAAACTTTTGTTTTGTTTGTTAAATTCAGCTTGGGACTTCCCTGTGACTGCTACCAGCGGAAAGTGTTAGCATATGAATTATTTAACATAAACTCAGGGATTGTAGTAAGTCTTCTGACTGTCTGACTTCTGCAGAGATTTCTTTAGCTGACATATGCTGCAGATGCATTTTCCAGTCCTAATTTGTACCTCATGGTGGCCCCAAAAAGGCTTGAGCACAAATGCAGGGAGACCTTAAGAGAAAATGGCTGGTGTGGAGAAATCAGTTAGGATTTCAAGCTTATAATTTCTATTGTTAAATCAGTTTTAAGAAAGAAAGAGATCATAATTCAAAAGAAAGGTCATCTTTGATCTGTCTCTATCTCCTTGCTTTCCTTTTACTTGCTTTGTTCAGGAAAGGAATAAAACCTACATTATTACTCAGAGGTAAAGCCTTAAAGGGAGCACAGGCTATTATGGTCGCTCCAGCTGTATTTTCCCCTCTCTATCTGAAATCAGGGAGCCTTTCTATTAACAACAGTGAACACACCTAAGCACAAATAAATGTTTCCTTGAAGAACCTGTAAGACAAATGTGGAGCTGGAAGAAGGGGAGCTGCTGCTGAGATGGGGAACTGAGGTGCAGCAAGGTTAAGTGGCTTTCTGGAGGTCGCTCTGGAAGCCCAAGATTGAGCTGGGAAGAGAACCAAACTCTTCTGAGTCATCATCCCCTGACAAGCCCATCCTTCTTCTTTTCCTACTAAATGGAACAATCCTGCATTGGTTGTGGTATAATGGTCTACATGACCGGGTAGGTCTTTTCCATTTCCAATGTCTATGATGAGAGTAATTCTGCTTAATGGGGATGCAGTCAGCTGGTGCCAATGGTTAAGTGTTGCTTAACCAGGTGTTAAATAGGTATGAAATTCCAAGCTCTGGGCTTTGAATGTAGAAGTTGCCAAATGAAAATGAAAATAAAATAAAATAAATAGCAAAAGGGAAGGAAAAAAAAAAAGAGAGAGAGTAAAGGAAATGCCCTGGAGTATCAGATCCATGTGCTTACATACATTCAGTCTGTTGTTTTACTTCTACTCCCATATTTCCAAGGGGAAATATTTAAACCAAGGGGGTTTAAATAGCATGTTTACTTAATAAGGTTAACAGACTATAGAATACCCAGCTCTATTTAAGTGCACTCCTCCTCCTTTTTCTCTCTCTTTTTTTTTTTTAATGTATGCAATAGCTGTTTTTTTATCATCTGTCATTTTCTTTTGCAATGTCACCTTTAACTCACTGCTGAAACACTGTTCTAGTGAGCTCTGCTTTCCCTGTGATGTGTTCATTTAATGTGTATTAAGAGGAATAGCAATTGTATGCAGGCATCAGGCAGGTAACACTCTATGTCTTTGTCTTAAGTTATTTCCTTGACACTTTTTTTTACTTCTTTTTTTTAAACTTTTTTTTTAGAATTTTCTAAGATATAGAAAGTATATCTTATGTCTTTACAGATGTTGCTTTTGTGTACTTTTTCACGTGTTATAGTATTAGCAGCTCTTCATCCTCAGCTTTCTTTTTTTTTTTTCGTTTGTTCAGAGAGGGAATCTCATGAACTATTTTTTTTTTTGGCTGAGGAACCTCACATTGGTCCATTTCTCACATTTCTTCCCTTCAGTGCTTTAAAGTTTGACACATCTGAAATCCATAAATTATTTCACAGCCATCAGTGTTTCTTCCCAGGTTAAATTATTTAATGGCATTGTTTTATTGAAAGGTTCAGATTAGCTGCTGACACTTATTGACAGGAAGAAACACATCCTTCCACCGAGATAAAACATATTTTTTATTAAACAGGGGAGTAGGCAGGATTGGGCTCTTTTTTCTTCTCACATGAGGAGGAGAAAATGAAGACATTTGGCCCTTTAAATGACAGTGTGCCATGCAGACATGCAGCACTGTCTTTTATTCTCTCCTTTTCCCTCTGAGAGCCTTATTTTAGCATACTCATTTCACTTCCTCCATCCTTCAGGTTCTAGTCTTAATCCCCAACAGTAATTGCCCCATGAAGAGTGGAAAATTAGGGGATTGAAGAATGAAGCTGTAGGCTTTGATTTCAGTGGGTTTCATTCTGTGGCTGGATCTGCCTTCCCAAGGGTTTGCAAAGCCTGGCAGCCACGGAGCTCCCCTGTCCTCAGCCAAACCCATGCTGGAAGGGCTTCCTTCTGGGTCAGCACCAGAGCAGCACCACACATCTGACTGGTATTTTGCTTTTCCTTGGCAAGAAGCAGTTTGACCCCAGGCTGCTACAGGAATTTACTAGTGAAATGCACAAGAGGAAAAATAAAAACAAAAACCCCAGCAAAACACAACAAAAAACCCCTCTTATTAGAAGCACTGAGCCCACAGGCTCAATCAAAAGAAAAATAAAGCACACACATGCAAACACACACTCATATATATGTATGCACCTCTGTATATACAGAGCAAGAACTCATTTACATAAAGAGAGGCATGCTGTTATAGCAAACAGCACTCTTCTCCCTTGATTTCAGCAGACCCTTTCTACCTTCATTGCAAAATTCAACACTTCACTGCAATGCTACAGACAACAGCACAAGTCTTCTCCATGAGGGTATTATGAATTCAGTGTTCTTTTTGATTCTTTCAGAATTTACCTTGGAAGAACTGACTGAATCTGGGGATTTGCCCCAAATTGCTTACCAGAGCAGATACCCAAGGGATGTAAAAAGAGATGGTGAGGCTATGTTTTGTCCTAGAGTGACTGTGTGTCCTCATGGAGGGGAGTGTGCCAGGGAGGAAGAAGCCTTTGGGGTGTTTTAGGTCTCTGCAAAGGAGAAGGCAGCTGATGTTCTCTGCAGGACAGGAAAGGGGCACTGGAAAAAGAACCACTGGCTGGCCCAGGCTTTTGTTTGGGATCCCAGCCTCAATCCATGGGACCTAGCTTGGTTTCCATCATTAGTAGGTAGACAGGAGGAGGATCAGTACAGTCCCCTACCCTCGGGGTGTTCAGCAGTATCTGCTGCACCTGGGATGCTTTAAATTGCTGCCTTCTGCCTGCATGGTTTATCTCTGCCCAAATAATTCAAATCTGTACAAAGCTGGCTGTACAAATGGTGATAAAGTTCATGGTGGTTTTGCAGCAAGTATGTTACTGCAAACCACCTCTTGCATAGAACTTCGGTGCTGAAATCCCCTGATCACCAAAACACAGAGAGGAAAATACATAAATGCATTAGT
This sequence comes from Sturnus vulgaris, assembly GCF_052056855.1. Taxonomy (NCBI): domain Eukaryota; kingdom Metazoa; phylum Chordata; class Aves; order Passeriformes; family Sturnidae; genus Sturnus; species Sturnus vulgaris. Next base: position 77,475,073 of record NC_142283.1, on the reverse strand, counting down.
GACAGCCCTTTAGACTCAAGAAGGGATGAAAAAAGCCAGCATGAAACTGTTCTACACAATTTTCGTTCTTTCTCTTGATCCAGGAGACATTTTGGTCTCTGAAAGGATCTTTGAGGCAGACACTTCAATGACATTATCAATACAATTTTTTTTTCTTTGCAAAAATTTGTTCAAGAGTCTGAGAAATAGCTTTATTGGAGCATCTATAAGATTTTTTTGTCCCCTGGTGGAGTATTTTTTTTAGGGGGGAGAGGGATTTTTTTTTTTAAATTAAGAAATTAAAAAAAGAAGAATGAAAAAGAAGATAGTTTGTTCTTGAGACTTTTGGTAGATGGAATCAAGTTTCCTTTCTGTCTGAAAAATACAAGGGCTTGATGCTGTAAGCTCTGTTTGTGTGAAAGAGCTACATGCTGATGGAGCCAGTGCCAGACTAATTTTCTTTTCCTATGAGTCTTGTGAGAAATTCTATACTTAACGAAAATAAGCCCTCTTCCCCCATCACATTTTCATAGAAACATAAAAGGAAAAACCATAAAAAAACCAACCAAACAAAAAAAACAAGTCAAAACCAGAACAAAGCATATTTATCTGAAACAGTCCTAGTGTTGGCAGAGGAAGAAAAGGGATCCCAGGGTAGTGACCCAGCCCTACAAGAAACTAAACTCCCTGTTCTCCTTCTGAGAGCAGAGGATGCAAGCAGGGTGCCTGGGGTACATAATGCTTTGCAGGATATGTCCCCAAGAAGAAAATAAGGGAAAGCAAAGAGGTGGAAGAGGATGCTAAAGCTGCTGTCTCATTCACCACTGATGATGTCTGTTCTCTCTCCAATCTGAAAGGAAAACATCTATATTTCTGTAGGACAGCTTAATGCGTCCGTGATCGGATAATGTGCATTACAGCCTTCTTTGCTATTCTCAGAAGAGTGCTCTAATGCCCTGCTCATACATAGGACACACACATCTGTGAGGAAAAATACTGCGTCCTTCGTTTTCAGCTTGGATTTGTCCGAAAAGTAACTCCATGCTTGCAGCCTGCCTCGCAGGAGCACAGGAGGGAAAAAGGCAGCAGAGACTACATATTCCTGGCTTTTAGGTTTAAAATGACATTAATATGGCAAAGCTTCTTTCAGGACTTCATCATTTCCACCAGCGGAAACGAGACGAAGGCCCCAATCACATATGTGCTCAGACATGCAGAAGCAAATGCCAAAATGAATTAACTGGAATAGCTCTATTAATTTATGCCTCGGCAGTAATGACCTTAAGACACAGAAGAATTATATATTAATTTGTTTCTAGTGTATAACACTGCTAAGTTAACACATTTAGGAGAACACACTTCCCTCACCTCCTGCTGCGGAGGTAAATGAGGCAGTGTCTGATGGTGACAAACTAGACCAGCTTTCCACTAGATGGCAGCTGGTGCCTGCACAACCTCCAGGCATATTTTGGTGCAGCAAATACTTTTTTTTTTTTTTTTTCAGTGCTAATCATCTCACAAGCTGGAAAATGGGCCATTTCTCTCCTCCCTCTCCCCCTCTTTGTTGCTCAGTTATTGGGGAGGAATGGGAGAGAATAAGGGGAGGGGGGGGGATCACTTGACCGGCACGGTTTTGTATCAGTCCTCCATCTGCTGTGGAGCTGGCTTGATTTTTTAAAGCCAACATTCCCTCTGTGCATGCAATGGGATGCAATGAGACCGTGTGTGTGTGTGTGTGTGTGCCTTTTGGGTGTATGTGGTCAGGGGGAGAGAGAGGGGCTGGCAATGAAAAGTTTTTCCAGAGGGTTTTGCAGCAGGGATGGGCAGCAAGCTGAGCTCCTTGGGGAGGGAGGGTTTGTACCCAGGTGAAGGGATGGGGGCAGTGAGGGAAGGCCATGGGGTGAGATGGGGAGGAACACCCCTGCACAGCACCCTGACATCTGCATCAGCCTGGGGGAGGCCAGAGCCGCAGCCAGGGAGTTGACTGTCCTAAAGTTTGAGATTACACAATGAGGAACGCAGAAACAGGCTCACGGAAACACAGAATCAGGGAATGGATGGAGCTGCGAGGGACCTTAAAGATCATTTTATCTTCTTGTTGCACCCTTTTTCCACGAGCAGGGACACTGTCCCCTAGACCAGGTTGCTCAAAGTTCCATCCAGGCTGCCATAAATAAACCTGAGATGTGCAAAGATGCTGTCTGCAAGCTTTGTCCCTCTTCTGGCGGGGGAATGGAGGGGAAACAAAGCATCAAAATTGATAAGGAGTTTGCTACTTTTCAGCAGGCCACTATAAACCATTCTAAGCACTTTTCTTCTTCTGCCCAGGCTACATTCCCGGTCCAAAATAACAATTGTTTCTGCAGAACTTTCCACTTGAGACTCTGGAGTTTTCAATAGTACCTAAGCAGCTTTCTGAATGCTTTCCAGCTTGTGCAGAGGCACAAACCAATGCCTTGCCTAGTGATGATATACATTTTCTTGTTTTTCTCCCTTCTGCATGATGAGCATTGCAGCAGACCGAAGTAGTGAGGTCTCTACTGCTGCAGCCTGGAGAGGGTGACAACACGACAAGGCTGTGAGGCTCCCTTGAGGGAAAATCTCGTGTTTGGAGAGGGTAGACAAACATGCTGCTGGTTCCGAGTATTTAGATTTCTCTGTTATGAGAGACATGGAAGGTTAATTTTTCCCTTCTCTGGGAAGCAGGTTGCAATCAGCAGGTTTTGTTCTCAGCTGTTGTTGTCTCCAGCCTCCTCTCCCCTCCTCAGCACCCCCAGCCACGCTGAAGTTTCTCCCTCTCTCTCTCCAGACCTGCTTCTGTATTGCCAACACTGACCCTTGTTTGGTTGCCCGTCTGCAGCAACTTTTCAGTTAACAGATTCTTACAGTTCCACTCCTTACCCCCTTCTCCTTCTCTTCCTCCTTCAAAACAGAAAACAATGGCCAGACCCCAATGACAGCATCTCTGCAGCTTCAGGGTGTCTCCAGCTCTTTGGCTGCTTCCAAAAAGTTCGATACATCTGACAGGAGATGCTGCAACATGCCAAATCTCCTCTGACTAATTTTGCCTTGGCTTTCCCAATTCTTCCCTCGTCTCCTGTCGTTTGTAGTTGAGTGCCTTCCACTTGGTCCCAAGACAGCTGATTTCCTCCCTCGGGGCATTGCCAGCTGCCATATATGAGTTTCTCCTATAGAGATTGAATGAAAACATATACTGTGCTGGAGTGTTAACTTGTAATGCAGCTATCAGCAGAAGTACATATCACTCTGGGTGGCATTAGTCAATTATGACAGAAAGCCCATTGGCGACACAAGTCAATTGATAATAAAGCATAATCTCTCTTCCCCCCGTCACGTATTTACCAGCCATGAACTACTGTAGCATATTTCCTATTCACAGATGAATGCTCCAGCCGTTCTGATGGGTATTTTTCAGAGCTGAATGCAATCTAGAGGGTTAATGGCTCCAGTGCAGTTGTCTGAGGATAAAGCCACTGCAGGTGCTCAACTAAAAGGGGAGTTAATTGGGTAGCAGGTGAACATAAACAGAGAGCACAGAGGGTGTGGAAAAGGTTTCAGTGAGGAGGAAGGACCAGTGGGAACGTGGAGCTGTAGAGCCCCAAAATAAAGACGTATTGAACTTTCCTTCCCTGCGCTGCAGTCTTTGTTGCACAGAGCCTCTGCTCTTTGTGTTATTGCTTGACTCTCCAAAATGCTGCTGCTCTTGCTGTCATGTTCCCAGCCTGGGATGCAGGCAGGAAGCATCCCAGCAGCTGCTGCTGGAGGACGGGGCTTATGGGGGCTGTTGGTGGATGATTCATCTCTTGCCATGGGGAGGGGAGGAAGGCTCCCCGAGATGGAAGGGATGAGTTGCTGTGGGGAGGCAGAGCCTGAGAATACTCCACTTGTTTCAGGGCATAAAACTGGAGCCTAAGAGATGGAGATGGGGGAAAAGAGGAGAATAATCAGGGAGATGGAAGCAGCCGACCCTGCCTGTCTTAGCTGGACAGTGCAGTGAGCCATGAGCCAGGCAGGGATGGGAGCAGTGAGGCACAGAGAGGTGAGCAGACAATGCAAAGTGTGGGGATGGAGAGCTGAGAGGAGCCACATCCAGCAGGCACAAGGACCCTGAAAGTGCCAAAATAAAGCAAAACCCATAGGCAGGGATCTCAGTCCTCCCTGGTGAGGTGAGTGCTCTCCCACAGCAAGGTCAGAGCAGGGGTGACACCACCAACCAGATCTGGGTCGTCCATCACAAGCCATGCCCAAAGTGAGACACTGCAGAGGTGACTCACCTGTTTCTTGGACCCATCAGCTCCACACTCTTGTGTAAAGGAGGGTTCTGCCCCCATCAGCTGTGCCGTAGGGCAGCAGTGCCTACTGGAAGGACCAACTGACCCCCAGGCAGCCGTCTGAACAAACCTCCACAGTGGCCACAAAGGCCATCTGACACCGCCACTCGGAGCTTTCTGTGAGTTTGGTGCTTCACTGCTACACCCTGGCTTCCCAAATCTTCTGACAGGGAGCAGCATGAGTAGGCACTGCTAGGCAGGGCTGTGCTGGTGGGGTGGCTGCTGCACTGTTATTTAAAGCTAGCTGAAATAAAGTAATCCTGCTTCCAATTTTGTTTCCTGTGTCCTTAAATCAACTGCTCCAGACAGGTCACTGGTTTTTAATCAGACAAAAGGACCAAGCAGGATTTTAAATTTTTCTTTTCTTTGAAAGTCAGACCTGGATTTTTTTAATTGGCACAACTCCTGACTCTTGTGAGAGCACGGTGGGCTGTGTGGTCTTTCATGCTGTGTTCCTTCAGAGTCCCTGAGCTGATGGTGGGGCACAGGGGGAGCTGTGTCCTCATCCTGCCCCACTCTACTCCACTGTCAGCCTGTCGTGCTCCCCCCACCCTGCCAGTCTCTTCTTTTCGAAGCTTCACTTGCAAACTTCACTTCATCCTTGTGTGGGGTGGAGCAGAGCAAGGGGTGCTCCCAGACACAGCCATCTGAGCCAGGTCCTCCCAGCTCTGGAGGCGAGGCAGCAGCAGGCCACCTTCATGGTTGAGTTCCCCCTCGCAGCCTGTGCTTTATCTGGATATTGATAACCCGAATAGCTCTCCTAATCAGCCAGTAATGGATTCCACAGGGAGTACCTTATTTATCTACCACCTCTCCCAACTTCAGTCCTCTGTCTCCTTGCCACTGCCGGCCAGCCCCTTTGCTGGGGCTCTAATTTTTCAGAGCAGGGCAGTGTTCTTCTGCCACCAGCTCCTCTGTGGCAGCATGTCCTCTCCCAGATGCTTCAAGGCAGATGAGGTGTTTTAAGCCAGATGAGACGGGGGATTTGGTTCTGTTCTCACCTAATGGGGCTGCATTAAGGAGAACAAACACATCTGTTCTTCACCTCCCTTCTGGCCACACAGTCCGGGCACACCGTGCTGTGGCAGCCTCCATGGGCAGTGGGAGGGCACAGATCTCTTTGTCTTCATGCCTGCATGTGTCTGCAGATATGTGCACACGTGTATGCTTTCCTATCCATGTGTTTTCCAAAAAATTTGGCAACATATTTTTTCTTTTCATCTCCCAGCCCATGACTCAGTCCACATACCTGCACTGTTCCTCAGTGAGTGAATCTCCAAGTGTGACACAGTCCGGTGTACCCCAAGACCTGAGCAGTGGCCACATTAAATCTGAAAATAGGGTCTTTATATAGCTTTTTAGACCTGAAAAACTCACGTCAAACTCTGTACTGGCTCTCATGTGTGACATAGAAATGCTCCCTTTTATTTTCTTTCTGTGGTTTCTAGGTGCTCTTGTAGCAAAAGGGATCTTGGCCACTGGCTTCAGTAGGAGCAGACTTTTGCCCTACAGGCAGTAGACAGTGTCTGGTGTTTCCTTGTCTAAAGTTCAGGTGCAAAAGCAATTCCTGGTCTGGGATGTGTCTGCTCTCTAGAAATACACAGGCTGGCTTGTAGACACCTATATTAAGCCAATGGCTTCTCACTCAAATACCAGCACGAAGAAGGGAGATAAAGGATGTTTCACAAGTCGTCTGTTGTTTTCTTCTTTTCTTTCTTTTTTTTCTCCAGTCAAAACCCGTATATCAGCAAAAGATTCAATGTGCCACAAGAACAGCTCATTACCTTACTGCCTCCTTTGTACTGGGAAATAACTTTTCTAGGAGTGCTGAAGCATGCCTAGGGAAATCACCTTGTCACACCTAGGAGCACTTAACCTCCTAATCCTTTTTTACAATCCAGGAAACTGAGGCACAGACAAGAAAGAAAACTTCAGTCACCATCACACACCTGGACCCAGCAGGACTTGTTTTTTCTTACCTTGGAAACACAGACTGGTTTACCTGGAACGGATGGAGTTATGTGACTGTAAAATTGCTGTGAATGAGGACGAGTCTGGGCTCCAGGAGTCCTGCCTCCCCAATTCCTGTTCTAAATACCACATTGTCATAAAAAGCTGACTTTAAAAATAGCATGCACAACTTTGTGCATGGAGAAGCCAGCAATTTACACAGCTGAGCAAATCACAGAAAACTCTAAACAGGGAGTAGAAAAATATTTACACTTCCAAGGCCTGAGTGTAAATTGAAGAAGTACATCCCATTAATGGGAGTTTATGCACATTGAAACATTTAATTTTTCCCTGAAATGCTGAAAATGAAACACTGAGACATAAATGTACCAGGAGTTGATCAGTGATGCTGCTTCTGCACCTGCTAGCCAGCTCAGGTGAAGGAGTGGAATATAATTCATGCATTGCCTTGACACAGGAAAGGCCAGAAGGCCGTTGGGATGGTTCTAAACCCTGTTTTGTCATTTCACCCATCTCTCTGTGCTAGAGTTGCCCTTGATTCCTATCAGTGTAAAGGAAGTCATAGCTGGGCTTCCCAGATTCTCCACTAGTGCAAATCCACTGGTTTAATTTGCATCAGATGAGAATCTCTTCCAATACCCTTAAAAGTCAAGTGTGAGGTATAGGAAGAAGAGGACGTGCTGCCAGTCAGCTGAATACTGCTTTTGGTCATTCCTACAGCCCCAAAAATGGCTTATGTCCCCCTGCTCTTCAGAGGCCTTGCAGTCCACCCTCCCTGAACAATGGCCACCAGTGACCCTGATAGAAATTAAATTTGTGCTGGAAAAAATCAGCAGTGATGACAAATATGCCCAGAATAAAACAAGTGGTCCTTATCAGAGCAGGTATCATAAAAGCTGACATTTAAGTTGGATTTGGAGTCTGCCTAAGAATAGCTATGCTTTGGATTTCTTCTCAAGGAAGAAATAGATTTCCAGTCTTTGTTTAATTTTCCTACCTTGTTTGTACCCTCTTGATATATAAATATAAGCTACAGCTACTATAGCTTCCTCACTTATCTCTGTGTATGTACATTAGCCTGCTGTAGCCACTGAAGTAAGACCTGGAGATTTGCCCCAATTTATAACAATCTCATGTCTCATTCGGGACGGATGGAACCTACTCTTGCAGCAGTATTTTGGTTGCTGTTTATGGAGTACTGTTGTTTTCAGAGACATTTCTGTTAGTTTAGCTTTTGTCAAGATCGTCTTCTTGTTAAGTTTTACCTTGGGAATTCACTTTTTCAGTCACTGATCATCCAAGGTGATAGTTAATGATGAACAAAGGCATTAGAAAGCTATTTGGGTGTCCTTCTTTCTCCAGGCTAATTTTATCCTGAAAAGAATTAAATAATTGCTTCTTTACTGGGACATTTCCACCAAACTGCTGGAGAACTTCACAGAAAAGAGGAGCCGATGTATAGAGAAATTGGCTGGGGGAGGGACCAAACTGTTCCAAAATCTTGGGGTTACCTCCTCATTTATCAACATGGGGTTGGAGATTTAAGAAATAGGATGTCTCAAGAGGGGGATTGGAAAGTGGGAAAGGCTGTAGTTTATATTGGGATGGAAACAGGGGAAGCAGAAGGCAAGAAAAGCCACAAAAGAAGGGGACCAGAGTGGCAGCGAGCTGGCAGTGAGCTGGAAGTGACAGGTGACAATAGCAGCAGAGCTAGTTCATTAAGACAGTCTTTAAAATGTTTGCTGGCTGAAAACTCCGTGTGACAGGTTGGGGAATGATTGACACCAATCAAATCCTCACCTTTTGCAACAGAAGGGTTCTGGTATGGCCAAAGTGTTAAATCCCCAGCAATATCCCTGACCATAGTGTCACAGCAGTCAGAGGCAGGGCCAAGCTGAAGGGTGCAGACAGATCCTATAAATTTGATTTAAAACATCAAGAATTCATCACAGTTGGCTCACCAGTCCAGTTCTGTAGGTGAAGCAGGATTTAAGGCATGATCAATACTTCTGCAGACGACCTTACTGCTGAGGGTAGGGAGAGGTAATGGGGCTGGGGCAACAACAAGAACTAATGATAAAGAAGCTGCCCTTCTACCTTAGAGGGGAGAGAGGGGCTTTTTAGGCCTTGCCCTTCACTATAATCTTGTCCCCTGTCCCTTCAGGCCCTTTAATTGATCGTTTAGGGACAGAGGTCAAAGCGTCAATACAATTAGGTGGCTGCTGTTGGTTATATGTACATGACATCTAGGAAATGGTATGTGACAGGAGTCAGGAGAAGGAGGACAAAAAGAAAAAAAAAATGAATAAAAATTATTGGCTTTGCATTTAGAGGATGTATTTTGAGGCAACCAGGAAATTGTTAGGAGTCATGTAAATGAACAGCAAGACTAAACTGTGAGGGTTCCTCTTTCTTTCAAGGGATTGTGTTGATATGCACCATCTCCTGAACATTTCTGTTCAGCCTGGCTGTTGTTATTGGTGTTGGCAGCTTGGGAGAGACAATCAGTTCTTTTTTCTTCTTTCTCCTAACAATTTTTAACCTGGCAGTTGTTAAAGATTCATCATACTTAAAAATACCCAATGCTGACTTCTCATTACTCCCTACCTAAAAGCACTGCAGAATCCTCTTAACAGTTATTTATTATGCTCATCTTGTAGATTGCTCTCTGGGACATGGTGAGGTTGTGGCAAAGATTTCAGTTCAGGCTTTGTGCAGGAGAGCCAGGACTGCTTCCCTCCTCAATTCCAGCATTGTGGATGGAGGATGTAGGGGCAGAGGAGGGAAGTGGGGTCCTTGCCCACTTGCACGAGTGAGGAAGAAAAGGTGAGGGGTGAGGGGACCTCAGCAAGGTCCTGTGTGCTCTATGGGAACACAGAATAAACCCCAACTCACACGTCTTGCTCCATGGGTGTGGGTGAAGGTTAGTTTCAGCAAAAGACAAGAGAAGGGAATTTTCAGTTAAATCCTTGTTAGTACCAGTGAAAATTTGATGAGGGGTTAAAATTCAGGAAGGGTTCAGCAATGCCTTAGCTGGATGCTTCTGCCTAGCTATGGTGCACTGATCATGTTTCCCTTTCCATCTCTGTTTTCTAAGTGAATCACAAGGCTTGTTCTTAACATGCTGCAAGATCTCAGTATGAAATATGCTATATAATGACTCAGTATAATTACCCAAGGATGAATGTTGTGCTTGCACAGTGTCCAGAATATCTTTTCCTCCACAGAGGAGATATCTGTATGTCATGCCAAGAAATGTGGATGGGCCAGTAAAGGCTGGAAGCTTTTCCAGACATTCTGCAGGAAGGCAGAGGATATCTGTCAGCACCTCTCACAGACACTAAATGAAACAAAAAAAATATATTTAGATGAAAAGCCTTTTAACACACTAAACTGAATGCCTAGAGGAGAGTGTTCCTCTTCATCCTTTAATCACACAGACCTAAGCCAGAAGTTTGCTCGAATTTGACATATGAGGCTGAAGGCTAGTGGAGCTCTGAGGCACTCACGAGCTCTTACCGTGGTCTCTGGGAAGGATCACCGACATACTCAGCTGTCAAAAAGCATCTCTGTTGTTTCAGACCAGTTGCCCACAAACTCCACCTAGGCTTTTCATTACCTGGTGGAAGACAATAAAAATCTCTTTACAAAGACAACTAAAATTGCTAGAGAATCTTCTTTTCAAAAACAAAACCTGGAAGTTTAGCCTGTGGGAAATTCATTTTCTATTAAGATGTAATTTGTGAAGTTTTTAAAGAGCAACTTTGGATTTTCAGGTTTAAGAGGACTCGAAGGAAGGCAACAAAGTATAAATCATAAAGACAGAACTTTTTTCCCCCTAAATGTTTCTCTTGACATGTTTTTGAATGTCAGAAGGAATGTGTTTCTGCCTGAAAGCTAGTGTTTCTCAATATACAGTATTCCTTTGCTCCTTGGAAATACGAGCAGGAGATTAAAATTCAGATCTGTAGAAAGCATCAGAGTACATCTCTGAGGCCAGCAACAGCTCCTTTTATCTGATGGCAGCACAATCCAGGATACATGGTTGAGGGCTTCTCATCCTGTCCTGAAAAGGCATCAAGGGAATCTTTCTCTACCCAGTTTAGGGTGTGATACTCAGAGCACCATTTTGATAAGACCAGCTGCAGGGAATTTTTGAATCTGTGAAGCAAGTTTGGGGAGGGCACCTGATTTTTCAAGGTTTTTTTTTTTTTTTTTTTTTTTTTTTGGTTGGTTGGTTTGGTTTGGGGTTTAGTTTTTTTTTGTTTTGTTTTGTTTTGTTGTTTTTTTTTTTCTTTAGCATAATGCCTTTTCCCTCACACATGTATGTAGCTCCCATTTTTCAAGTTATGCTGTGAAGGAATGGACAGACATTCTCTTCCAGGTGCTCCATCCATCTTCCCTGAGTTGGAAAAGGTCTGTGACATTTGCTGCTCCTATAGACCAGACACAAAAGAATGCCAGAGCTGCATAGGAACTTGGAAGTGAAAATCAAGCAGCTGCACTAGAGAAAAGGGCTTTTCTGGAGAAACAGTCCCTCCCAGAGCTGCTACAAACACTTGGATTTTTCTCCCTTGATTTCCACTTGCTTGTAAGGATAGTTGTCAGCAGGCATTAGGACAGTCCAGAGTTAGTGTGTATATAATACATGGCGTGGCTCTAGACCCAAGCAGGAGTTCATGGCAGAGGGTAAAATCTTCCTCCTCCCACAGCCATCTTTCAGAGGAGGGTGCTGCAGCTGTTTGTGGTGTTTTATGTGTTAGCCAAGCCCCTGCTCTCATTTCCATCAGCAGGAGCTCTGGTGTGGGTTGAGCTGGCATCAGGATCAGGCCTTTGTTTAATTCCCTTCCCATATTGATAGAGAGGCATGTCTGCGTGCACACCACAACACATGAATGCTTTGCTGTCCCTCGAGGAAAGAGACTCATTGAATAATCCTTTTTGTTTAGTATTATTAAGTGGACCATGGCCCCAATTTTGCTTGTTTTGCTGCTATTCCTTCGGGACGAGAGAGGTGGCCTTGCTCACACCACTGACTTTCAACATGGTGAGCAAGATTTAAAGAAATATAAGCCTCTTTGAGAGTGGAAGGGTTACACAGCAGACCTGAATAATGGGCTTTAATAGGCAAACCAAACAGTTAAATAAAAGATGCACACGGCATGCTAAAACTTAAGGAATGCATATTCAATGCAATGCATTATTAAATACAACGGTGAACATATGGGTGCCTACAATTAATGTATATAAATAGCTGATAAAATTGCTCAGTATTAGAAAGCTAGCGGCAAAAATGACCTCATATGTCAAGCAGACAAGCAGGCAGTTACCATTTTCTTTGTACACCTTACAGATGATAAATTAGTTTTATGGTCTGCATGGGGCCCTTATCACATTACAGCACCAAGTGTTTGATAAAGAAAAAAAATGCCTCAGCTAAAAATCGAACTGAAATTTGGAGTCCCCGTAGACCTCATTTTTTTAACGTAAAGAATTTTAACCAACTTCCTTTTGGAAAGATTTATTGCTCTAAAGAGAAATGTGTATCTCTATCCTATGTGCTTTTATTACAACTTCTTCTCTTCCCTTCTTCTTCTTTTTTTTTTTTTTTTTTTCTCCCCCTGACATTAGGTATAATATAAGACTGCTGTAACAGATTCATTATTGATTGGGGGATTTAGTGGTTACAGCAGAGGGAAGGGGCAAGCAGGACTCCTGGGTTCTGCTTCTGTCTTTTTTTACTGACCTTGGGTGAGCTGTTTCAGCACCCTGGGACTCAGTTTCTCCATCTCAGAAAGAGGAAAGTCACTGTTAGGCAGAACTATTCACTGTGCCCAAATATCCCAGAAGAAATCCAGGTACTGAGCTTGTCCTGCAGCCAGTGGTGAGGAGGGATTCTGCAGTGGAGGCTGTACTCTGGGACACATGGTGCTGCAGCTCAGAAATTAGTTTCCTTTTTCACAAAGGGAGAGGGATGAAGAGATGAATTTGCCAAGAAATCCAGCAGTTTGGCCTCTGCTAATCCTCTACTTTTGACTGACCTTTTCCTGTTTTCATCAATCTCTGCTCTGTTGGCACATGAGAGTACCTTATGGGCATATCTTCCAAACCTTTTATCTATTTTCCAGAGCTGAAAAAGGTTTTGAGGTCCAGTGAGGGAGCTGGGAGGTACTCATGAGCCTGTAGCTGGACCCAGAGGCTGCTGTGAGGAGTGAGGATGAAGCCTCACTGTCTCAATGCACACTGCATGAGGTGCAGCAATTTTTAGAGGGAGCAAAGCAGTGTCAGAGCCAGCCCATCTTCTCCTCCTGGTTTGGAAAGGCTCATTGTAGAGGTAGTCTTCAGTAAGTACTGGTTTCCCAGCTTTAACCAGTTATTTTGAGGCTTGAATCTCCCATGCAATTCGCTCCAACTGTAACTCCATAAAAACCCAACTTTTTCTTTTTTTTTTTTTTTTTTTCCTCTGTCAAACCCGTGTTTTTATCTTGTAAGGAGATACTAGGCAGAATTTTTTTCACTGTGAGGCTGCTGAGGCCCTGACACAGGCTGTCCAGAGAAGCTGTGGCTACCCCCGGACCCCTGGATCCCTGGAAGTGTCCAAGATCATGCTGGATGGGGTTTTGAGTAACCTGGGCAATTGGAAGGTGGCCCTGCCCATGGCAGAGGTTTGGAATGGATAGTCTTTAGGGCCCCTTCCAAACAGAACCGTTCTGGGATTCTGTTCCAGGCAACTGGTTCCCAGATGTAACACTGAGCAGACTTTTGGTTATATATTCTGTGGCTAAGTTTAGTTATTGATGCTTGTCTCTGTTTTTCTGAATCTCCCCCCACCAATGTAAATAATGAGCTACTTGTGACATAGTTTTTAGGAAAATTTTGATGGGAAAACAGTTCTCACATTTAATCACTTGCTGAAATCACAAAGACATTAAGATTTAAGCTTATGCTTAAAAGCAAGCACAGAGTTAAACACCTTTATGAATTTAATTAACACATTCTTGCCATGCAATGAAGTTGAAAATACCTTTGGAAGTCCCTCTATAAAAATGAGTAATGTTGTATTTCCCCACTGACAAATCTATACTAAAATGCCATACAATGAAAGAAGAATTTATAGCTGTAAACACGGCTTGCAAAGAGGGAGGCAACCTCCAGAATTTAGCAATCACATTTGTTAAGGTTTCTCTAAAGCCTAAACTCTCAATTAACAAGCAAATCATCATCAGACAGTCAGTGAATGGCAAATTCATTCTATTCAACATCTTTTCAGAAGTGGATTTTGTGCACTTATCTCCATGAAAACCCAGCAGGAAAGTTTTCCATGAGAATGATCCTACATCTGCCTGTTTTTAATGACTGTAATGGCAAGCAATATTCTACAATTACTTTGGTGATCTCATTTCAAGCATGCAAATCATATTATTTAAGAGCCCAGCAAAAGTCATTTATTTCTTGGAACTGCCAGCTAACTTTGGTGGGGTGAGGAAATGCTGTGCATGGAATTAAAAGCCCTGATGTCTTGTAACCTTCCACGGTGGAGTTATAAAATTTGTCCAACAAGGTCAGGCAAGAAATCCTGAAAATGAGTCAGAGAGAAGGAGAGAGAAGGAGGGGGAGAGCCAGCACCCTGTATTGTTCATTACCAAGTCATCTAGGTGTTCTCTTGGCTGAATGAAGGGCTCTTAACTGGTTCCTCAGATTGGGCAGCACCTAATGGCAAAAAAAAAGTGAACACAAAGTCATCCCAGAAAGGCATCTGGGAAACAAGATCCTTTCATTGTCATTGTGTAAAGCTGATGGATATCTTTTCTGGGTTAGTTGTAGACAGAGCCATTTTTTTTTTCATCCTGAATTATTTGGGTATATATATACTGTTGCAGTTTAGCTAACTCATATATTAAGATGTAGATAATATCTTACTGTCCATTTTCTGTTGGTACAGCTGTCTGTCTGTCTTTACTATCCTTTTCTTTTTTCTTTTTATGGGACTGCAAAGTCAGGCTTGTTAAGCTAAAGCTGTCAATGAATTTTGATACCACAAAGAAAATATAATTGCCTTAACACAGTTATTTTAATCTCATACTTTACTTATTCATTTTTTTTTCAATGTTTGTCTCTTTGCTTGTTTGTTAATTTAACCCATGTGGAGACTCAGTGACTGGTGTGACAAGATATATATGAAAGAATGATTAACAAGGTATGTGATACCACTTCACCTCAGGTTGCCAATCATGCATAAGCCTGATAAAAGCTGCCAAAAAACAAACCAAACCAAACCAAACTAAATCAAACCAACAAACAAACAAACAAACCAAACCAAAACAAAACAACAAAAAAACAAACAAAAAAACCAAACCAACAAACAAAAAAAAACCCCAAAACACCCACCAGACCAAAGAAAAATCCAACTGCTTTCTAATTATAGTGTTGTTTTTTTTTTTTCTTTTGGAAATAAATCTTGGTCACTTTCTTTATCCGTTTCTCCCTATTTTCCCCTCTCGTTCCTCCTGCCAGTTGCTTAAGGTAGGTGCGAGTAGGCCATAGGAGAGGCAAAACTTTTCTGCAGTGCTTCATATCAAAGCTTTGAAGACTTATCCCATGCCTGTGTCTTACAGCCATCTCATTTTATCGCAGCTGCAAGGGGGAAGATTTTGTGGAAACTGATTGTTAGTTTCACAAGAGACAATTGATTTAAAAATGGCTAAACAGACTGCTGAGTAGAATTTCTCCAAGTGGGAGGAGATATGTCCTTAACAAGTGGTTAAGAAAGAGATGTGGAGGCCTTAGAAAAGAAAAAGGAAGGTTCCTCCCTATCATCTTCTTTCTTCAGCCTCATCCGTTCATCTTTAGCTGGCAGCCTTCCTCTGGAAGATTTTAGGGTGAGCAGTCCCTGGGTGATGAGCTGTTGGAATTACACCAGAGAATTATGTGTATGAAAGTACTAAAGCTTCTCACAGACACCTTCCTCCCCTGTTTGGTCTGTCACTGGTCAAAATGAACAATATTCATTCTGTTCTCACTCACAAAGGTATTAAATCAAAATAAGCCTGAAAATTCTCCACTGAAGTGTGCCAGACTGTTACACCAAATACCCACTTATTCAGCATATTTAGAGTACCAAGTTTGTAGCCTTCAGTTGCAGATCTCCATCCCCAAGGTATTTTGTCTTCTTAGTCATTGAAATCAGTGGGGCTTAAGCTCTTTGAAATTTTTATAGATCTGAGACATTTAGTAGTGAATTATATTGCAGAGTTATTTAATGTCTGAGCACAAGTGATTAAAATACTACATCACTTACAGAACTTTGGTTCTGTGCTATTCATGCCCATGCCAGAGTCTCTAAGTCTGCTTGCCAGCTTATTCATCTCAGCTTGGCCACAGCGTTTCAATGACTCGGTTTCAGTCAGGTGAGTGACCTTGGTTTTGGTTGTAGTGAGGGCTACACGGGTTTGGGGAAAAGTGCTGTCCTTTATTATGTATATAATAGTAACCAAGGTTTTTCAGAAACAAATTAAGGACACAAATCTTACTCTCAAGAGTTTATGATTTGAATGGATCTATAACATGATGAATGAACACAATAGAAGCAGAAGGAGGAAAGAAAAAATATAGGGTCAAGCATCACTAGAAAAATCTGTGTAGTTTCATTGATGAATTACACATACATTTACTGGTTCTATTTCAAGTGTTATGGAGTGTAATTGGTATTGTATGTACATATACATGAAAGATGACCCAGAGATAAGATTGCTAGAAATCAGCTGCTGCTGCTAATGCAGCAAATCTGTTATATGGTATATATATTTTTATATGTGTATTATTAAATCCATAAAATCATTTAATATTTTTTTGAAAGATACAGTCTTCTGAATGACTGGCATTTGGCATGCTCTCAGCAGTATTCCAGACACTCTTGGGTGACACAGCACAACTGGCTTTTCAAGGAATGGGGACACCAAGGT
This sequence comes from Sturnus vulgaris, assembly GCF_052056855.1. Taxonomy (NCBI): domain Eukaryota; kingdom Metazoa; phylum Chordata; class Aves; order Passeriformes; family Sturnidae; genus Sturnus; species Sturnus vulgaris. The sequence goes on along the minus strand of NC_142283.1, from coordinate 77,458,809 downwards.
TTTAACACAAAAATTACTTCTGCCCACTGTGAATCAATAACTCTCTTCTTTCATTAGTCTCTCACACTTTGAGCCCATGACACTTGGTCTGCTTGACCTTATTTACTCCACCATGGAGTTCATGGTAAAGAAAGCCATTGGCAACCAAGCAGCATCAATAATTGTGATCCCTCTATCTTCCAACCCAAAGATAAATGCCCTTAGTTATGATTTCAGATAGTACTGTTAACCATAGACTGGCTTTGATTGCCAACTTTATAAGAGATAATTATTAATTATAAATCAGTCTCTATTGGAAGGGCTTAGGAAATATATTGAAGATCCTAGGCACACCCTAGGAAAAAGAGAAGTCATAGAGTCACAGGATTATATACTGTTAAAGGTTGGAATGGACCTTAAAGGTCATCCAGTCCCAACCCCATCTGCCATGGGCAGGAACACCTTCCACCAGACCAGGTTGCTCAAGACCTTATCCAACCTGGCTTTGAGAACTGCCAGGGCTGGGGTATCCAAACCCTTCCTGGGCAACCTGTGCCAGAGTCCTACCACACTCACAATGAAAAATTTTTTACTAATATCTAACCTAATTTTCCCCTCCTTCAATTTTTGCTCATTACCTCCTGCTCTATCAATACAGTTCCTAGCTGAGAGTTCCTCTCTGTGCCTCCTTCAGATACTGCAAAGACTTTTTACCTCTTCTCTTCTTTCTATTTATCCTCTTAGTACTTCCAGGGTCCATTTTCCAGAGCAATGCCAGCAAAGTGTGCCATGTACCCAGTCACAATGAGGAAATACAGGATAACAGGGATACTGTGGATTGCTGTTGAGTTAATGTGGCTGCAATATGGCAAGAAAGGGCAAAAAGGGTGTGAGCATGTGAAAAAGTGTGATCAATGAGATTTTGAACTCAACAGACAGAGCTGATTAGTTTAAATATTAAGAAAGTGAATAATTAGAGGGATAAAAAAATTTTACATATATAATTTTTTGTCTCTACTGCTGTTTTTCCCCCAGGCTAACAGTAATGATTCTTGGTCCAGAATAAGCCTATACTGGTGTTAATCACTGTTAGTGACTGTCGAGGCACTGTCACACAGTACACATAAACTTTTGACATAACTTTATTGTATTTACCACAGCCCTCTTCCCTGTCTGATGGCATTCCTGAAATTTTCTGGATTCACTACTGCCAACTATATAAATTCTTATCTGCATATAAACCCATACTTAGAACCTGCCCATATTCAATGCTTGAGTGTTGAATTACACCAAGGCCATTTTCACATGTGTCCTCTGCAGAGAGAGGTGTGGTTGGCAGCTGTGTGGCTCTGGGCAAGCTTGGAAGTGGCTAACAGCTACAAAAGCCATGTAGCCATGCTAGGCTGTGGTTTGTTGTGGGCTATAAACCTTGCCAGAGAAAGGAAAAGGGGGGAAATAAATACTGTGACAGTAGTGGAGCTGGGCTCTGACATGCAGGGCTACACAGCCAGCTAAATCAAGACTAACTCAAGCTGGCCAGGTGACTTATGGTTGGACTTTTGACTGCAGTAAAATCACTTTCATTGGGAACACATCTAAAGTAAGGCGAGATACAGTACGAATAAATGTGTACAATGGGTTTGAAAGTTTTAAGGAACTACTGTTTTTGGGGCAAGTGTAAAACATATTCATATACAAAGAAAAAAACCTGTAAACCGAGACACAAAGTAAGTTTTTTCCTGATCTCACATCTTACTTGTAATTAACAAAAGACAAGAAATCTTTTTGCTTATATTTACGTGTCTAAATGGACAGCCTAAGGTGAGGAACCTGAGCTGCATTTCCCGAGTTCTGTGCTCGTGTCTGTCTGTCTACCTGCTTATCTACTTCTCACTCTAATCATGTGAAACCACAGAATAAACTAATAGCAGCTTTCCCAGATGGAAACAAGTGTATTATCTTTTTATATTTTCTGAAGCAGGCCAGCATTTCATCATTTCACTGTGTTCAGTTGTTATGTTAGATTGTTTAATGTAATAGAATGACATGACACTGGTACACCAGATACATCAGAATTATGAACGCTGGAAAGAGACAGTGATAAAGTGTTTTGAGATACATGCAATCCTGATAGTGCTATAAGTTTCTGCAATTGATTAAAGACATTTCCCCTGTGCCACCTCATTATTACACATCAAAGGGGAAAAACAAGGGCAAGCTGGATAGTGGAAAAAAAAAAAAAAAAAAGAAAAATATGTTGTTGTATTCATGCATCAGAAATCCCCCAGATGTGTTAAATTATTATACAAGTATAAGTAAGCTTGAAAGAGACTAAAATAGATTTGGAGGGCAAAAAACTTTGTGTTGGTTGTCTTGTTGATTGACATATCTGGAAGAGAGATTATAGGAATGCATCTGAGCAAGTAAGAAAATGACAAACTCAGAATTGCTGTAGAGATCAAAGAGCTTTCCAGCAGCTGCAGGAATGACAAAGATGCTGATGGTCCAAAATGACTGTGAAGGTAGACCTGATGTTGGGCTGGCACCAAAATAGAACTCTACCATTTAAATGGTGTAGCATTAACGTTTGCTGAAAATCAAGATTAGATTGAACTGAGATCCTTGGCTCTCAGTTTATTTCAAGATTTCTAGAAGGAAAAAGGGAGGTTCAGAAGTCCTACTCATTTGTGGGGATGTGAATCTGTGAGGCACTCCAAGCACTTAACTAAAAATACTCTTTGTATTTCACAAATCAACAGCCACTGAGGCTTTTGCAGGTTTTGGAGAGCTTTGGGCTGATGTGAGAATGAACATTGCTGTCCTGAGCTTGTGCAAATATCCCCAAACCCCAAGTCATTGGCTTTTAGGAGAGATCTAGAAAATCTGTGGAAACCACATGGGTGAATGAAAGCTGGTTTATTCACTGAGACAATGAAATACAAGAATACTGGATCAAGAAAGTGCAAGAAGATGCTAGAAAGACCCAGGGATGATGAGTCCAAGATAAAAAGCTCATCACAGTAAGTTTCATTGACAGTGACATATGATTTTCTTACAGCCCAAGTTCACAAGCTGCCAGAGGAGCTACAATTCTCACTGTTCAGATGATGACCAATGAGGGAGAGAAGCAAAGACACAAGATTACAGGAGGAATCTCAGCTAATTATTTAGGAACCAAATCTGCATAATTTGGAGTTCAGACCCATGTTTTAATGATTAGAGAGTTTCCCTCATATCATGTCATGATATTATGCCTCCCACAACACTTTTTTTCTCTCTGAAAGTGGATGCTTATCAATTAGTGAAGTAAATTTTTCATAAGAGAACACAGATATGAGTGGTATTCAAAGAAATTTTTACCAAACGATTGGTAGTCTTCATGGTCTGAAGCTCATCTTTGCTTTCTCCAAGCTGCTGCAATTTTGTCCTCACTGAAATGCTTGTGGAGAGTCTCTGGAAGAAGCCAAAATTGGGCTTACATCTGAAGGTAAACCACTTATCAGGTACTGACATTTCTGAACAGAGTGAAAGCCCTCAGGTCAAGCAGTCTCATGGAAAAATGTGCAACTTCTCCCCCTTCTAGTCATGATTGGGGACTAACAGGAGAACATCTGCCTGCAGAAATACTCGTCTGTCACTTTTTCCCATCATTTAACTCACTTTCATAGAAAGAAAATTCAATTTCACAAGTCTTTGGAGTCTCAAAGCTTCTTTCCTGTTTTCAAGCCATTATTTTTTTTCTTAGTATTGACTCATTCAAGTCATTTGTTTTAGCTGATGTTCTCGTTCAAGCTTTCAAACATCAGAGCAGTGAAAGTGTTTTTAATAAAAAAATCTGTGTGACTTGTCTTAATGGCACATCCTCCCTCTCTCTCCAGGGGAGGAGTGGGAAGGCATCTAGGTAAAGGATCCAGCAAGGAAAGACCCTAGAGACTGTATCTGCCTGTGCTGTCAAAAGAATTTCTATGTACTTGAATTTATATGTATAAGAAGTCTTGGAAAAGAAGATATTAAAACTACTGAATGTCCTTCATTATAAGGCATGGCAAGACCTGAAACAACACTTTGTTCACGACTCAGGCTCAATAAAAACAGGACATTGCAAGTGCCAACCCAAGAAAATGATTTTTCCAATCATAATCAGATAAGCCGTGAGAAATAAGAGTAGATTCATAGAGTGTTTGGAGAAATAGCCAATGGGGAGCCTCCTGTCTATTGGCAAGACCCTTATTGACGTCAGTGAGAGCCCAGGATGAAGCAGACGAGGCATTAGGGATACACAAATACCAAATAAAAATACCACAGGCATTTTGCTCTTCAACATTAATAACATATGTCAACAGTCAAGGGCTGCTTCTTCAGTATGAAGCTGTGATATCCAGCCAGTAGGTAATCTCTCAAGACTTCCCAGCAGCCATTTATAGTTTCTGATAAGGTGGAGGATTTATTTTCTTAGTCTGCCCCAGACCCTCTTCAAAATAGCAGTTTTACTTGTGGGAGTGAAAGTATGGATGGCATCAATTGTTGGTTTCGTGGCAAGGAAAGTACAGAAACTGGGATACTGATAAAGGCTAGGAACACCTTGCTTCTGTTGTCATCTCTGTGATATCCTATTTATGGCAGCTGAAAATATATTCAAGAGGTACTTAGACATCCTGTGAACTACATCTGAATTAGCCTTATGTCAGCAGAATCAGATTATGAGACTTAGGAAGAGACATGAACCTAAAGAAGGGATCCTGCCAGAGTAAACATCAAAGTTTTAGAGCTCAGCTTTGTCAGAGGAAGCCACACATCCCTGGCCAAAACATTGGCTTGTTATTCATAAGATCACTGGTTAAAAGTCCTCTTTTAGAAGTATATCTTTCAGTCTGTCTTCCAGAAACATGAAAAAGCATAGGAGGAAGAACCATTATTACCCAGGTATCAGAGGGCACAAGCAGCCCCATGTCAGCTGATTTGGTTCCTCTTTCATGGTTTGTTAAGTTCCATCCCAATCTTTGCTGGTAGTTTCAGTTAAGCTGTAGAGTTTCATGCATGGATGTTGGAGGTGTAAATATATTTTTTCTTTCAGCTGGTGATGATGTGGGAGTGGTAGCTTGCTAAAAGGAGAGTCTGAGAAAGTGTAAATAATTCAAGTTACAGTAGAAAGATTTTCCAAGAGCTTTTCTGACTAGAGCTCAGCTTCTCAAGTGTTTCGGAGCCTGAGTACCACTGATTGCCCAAGACTTTGTGAAACCAGAAAAAGTCCTTCTGAAAACCTGTGTCTTACTCTCACTTTACCTACATTTACCATCCATGAAGCAGGAATAACCATGTTATTAACCATGTTAAACCAAACAGAAAAACCCCCCACAATAAGGACTGTGGCAAACTCTCTTCTGTAGGCACAGAGACCCCCTAAACAGCTCTCAGAGAGTTCCATGCCCAGTTCCTGAGCCATCCATCAAGGCCTGAGTTAACCCCCCTTCCTTCCTGTTTTGAAGTCTGGTGATTTCACTCCATGTAGCTATGCTCTTGGCAGCCCCACAGAGATTTTCCTTTCGCTTTCTGGTGCTGTTTTATTCTATGAATTGTTTGCACTTCAGGAACAGGAGAATGAATTGGTCTCTGCGGAGTGTTGATGCCATTTCAGACTGAATAGGCTGGGGGGCAGCTAACCCTCATGACAGAATAAAATACAAAGAAGGTTTTATTGGTGTCCCTCTCCCCTTTTAACCTTTTAAATACCTCTTTGTGAAGAACTTATTGTCTGCTCTTCTAAATTAAATCAGAGATGAGAAGAGGACAGAGTAAATTCTAACAGGTGGGAAGCTGCAAAGCAGCCGTTCTTAGCTATGGAAGATTTACTTGTGTTGGGAACATACCTCTGGGAATTCACTTTAGCTGACTGCTTTTCAGGTTGAGGAGATTCCTGTCTCTATCCACCTGGTTTTGGGCTGTGTTAGAACCCTTGTTTGTGCCATCCCCTGGTAGTTTCCTTCACATGGTGTCCCATTACAGGTGAATTATGTTTTGCATTTGTAGCTCATTTTAGTTTTACCAGTTATATTTCCTGGTTTGGTTTCACACTCCTTGTATTTGTGAAAGTTGTCGAATCTTTGGCAATGCAAAATGCTTAGTCTTCCTCGTTACCTTTCAAAAATGCCTGCATTTCTGCCTTTTGTAACACGTTCATCTTTCTGCCTCGGGCTTCTTACCACTGAAGTTCCAGACAACCAGGCACGTCCTGTCTGGAGAGGAAAAGACTAAAGGGAGTAATGATGAATGTCCATAAACACATAAAGGCATGTCCCTGAAAAAGGAGAGGAACCAATTATCCTCATTAGTCAGTGGGAACAAAAAAAAAAAAAAGAAAAAAAAAAGAAAAAAAAAAAAAAAAAGGAGTGATAGGTTCTAAATGAAGCACTGCATATTTAGGTTGACTGTTATGGAAAACTTCATAACTATTAGTACATTTAAGGCAATGAAGCAAGTCACCCAAGGGAGGTAGTCAGATCACCTTCATTGGAGATAGTCAAGGGAAAGTTTGACACTCATCCATCAGAGAAGTGTTAGAGATAATTAAATCAGTCTTGCCCCAGGCAAACGGATGGACTAGATAATTCACTAGTGCTCCTGTTCAACCCAGCAGATTCTATATTTTTCCTTCTTAATTGGAAAGATATAAATGTGTGTGTGTGTGCGTGCATGTATGTGTATGTGTACCACAATTCCTTTTACCCATGGAATGGCTGAAGGAGTGACATTTCTTTCCTTGGCTTTATTCTCTCTGTTTTGAAAGATTGACTCCAAATTGCCTCAGCAGCTTTTTCAGGTGCCTGTTTGCAGAGTTGTGAAGAGGATCAGGTGGTAGCAGCTGTTGGTCTTAATTTTACCTCTTGATTGATTTTGTTTTACTAAAAATTAGCCCTTAAAATATACATCTAGACAGGAAGAATTGTCTCCTTGCCTGTCTGACTACTCAATTCCATAGACAGACTAGAGAAACACCTCTGAAAGGCACTTTTATTTAAATGTTTTTATTCAAAAACCTATCCCTCTCTGGAGTTGCCTATGTCTTTCCACTGGCTTTACAGAAACCCGTGATATTGCTGATGTTGTTAGACATTTAAAGACTCTGAAATGAAGCATCCTGAGCCTGCTGCACCTTGCAGCCCCGCACAGGTTGTTTTCCCATGCCTTTGTTCCCCTGCTGATGACGCAGGGTAATGGCCATGGCAAGGCACCCAGTGTGCTGTGCATTTTGCCCATTACAATTAGCATGATTGTCTCAGTGCTAGTTTGTGCTTCTCCATCTGTTTGCAGCCTCCATCTGTTGTCTCTCCTCATACAGTCAGTTAAGTCTAAGGATTTAGATAAAGCTAAGAGGTGTGCTGTAAGTTGTCTGTGGCAGCAGGCACCTGTGCTCAGCTCTGTTCTGGGTTTGCACCACTGACTGCAGCCAGGCTGTGATGCCTGACCCCATCCCACAGATGGAACAGCAGCACAGGTGATGATGAGGGCAGTAACAGTGGAGCTCCTTGATCCTGTGGTCCGTGTTGCAAGAAAAGCTGCTATGGCACAAACCATGCACTATCTCATCCTGATTGCTGGTAATCACAGAGCCCTACAAGGGCATCTTGGAGAGTAAATTTAGGAAGGACTTTGAAATCTTTCAGAGAGGCAAAGGATAATATTGATGTTCATACACTGTGAGAAATACTGCACAGGTAAGCACCATCATTTTTTTGGCAGCTCAGACAAAGCATCCCTTATCACAGCTGAGGCTACAATGCAAGAGTTAGTTCCTTTCTGAAGTGTGCAAGCTGAATGTAATTCTACCTGAGGGATTTGCTTTGAAAGGCAATTAAAACTTTGCACAGTGAATCTTTATGGACAACACAGGAAGCAGTTTGCCACCTCCTTTACCTTGATCTTTGCAACCCTAAAAACACCAGCCATGCTGGGAGAGCTTAAGTGGTCCTTGAAAGAAGGGCTTCTTCCAGTGTGTGTGCAGACAGCAAAGAACATAATTTTCTGGCCTCACAGCTCAGAGAGAGACTGAATACAAACTAATTGTGTCCAATAAATCAGTTCTGAGTTAGGTCAGCAGCAAATGCAGAAAGATCTTTTGCCATTTCATCCAGTTACTGTTAGCCAGTGTGTCATGAACACTCTCCCTCTTGTGCATCAACCCTCCCAAGTTCTGTGATGCTCCAGGGCCACTTTAACACCATAGATGAGATAATTCAAACATTTCTTTCAGCCACTGATGTTCCTTACTTCATAACATGCTAGAACTGAGCATAGAATCGCAGAATGACAGAATATTTTGAACTGGAAGGGACCCACAAGGATCACTGAAGTCTAGCTCCTGGCTCTACACACAATTCCAAAAATCCCCCCATGTGTTAGGATTAGGTTGCCATTAACAGCCTCAGCATCTGACAGTGTTGTTTTCTAGTTTTGCATAGCAATAATGGTAAATTTGTGTCTGATGTGATTTACACAACCCATCATTTGCCTTTGTCTGTGAAGCTATAAATCAATGTGTATTTTTTTTTCCCAGATTGATCTTCAGTCTGACTCTCAGAGCCATAACTGTGATTACGCCTGTTCCTTCTTTTCCCTCCAGGTTTTCTTGAGTGGTTTTACCAGAACAATTCTCTTCTAACTGGGACAATGAACTTTGTCTTTTTGGGTTTTTTTTCCCTGCCAAACTTCTTTTAACAATCTCTGTTATAGTTAGAGACTGCATTTTCCCTTAATTACTCAAAGCCATCTAAAGTAAACAATTTTAAACCAACAGAACAATGAGATACAGATTTTCTGGTGCCCTCTCACCATTGTCCTTCATTTCTTAAAACTAATGGTACTGAGAGATTAAACTTCATCCTACAGGCAGTGACCTATTCTGCTATTTCATTTTAATTTTTCATATCTTCCTCCCCCCATTTTGGCTGGCAGTCCCCCTAGGTTACACCTTACATCAAAGTATACATCATTTGCTCTTACTTCTTTCTGCATGCTGCCTCTAGGCTAGGAAATTGGCAGAATGCTGCTTTTGCTGCTGAGAACTAGCCATTTTCCTTTAGTCAAATGTTTTTTAGCTTGAAAATGTCAATACAGAGATAAGTCATAAGATCAACTCTTAAATATTCACAGACTGCTTCCTTTGTTTTGTTTTGTTTCTTTCTCTGTGTCACAGTGTTATCCAGGGTAGCACTTTACTTTTACTGATGCTTTGCACATTTTCCTAAGCAGTGTTTTTCTCATTAGTGCTTAAAGAAGTACCAAGAGTTAAATTTTTCATTAGGAATTCTTGTGCTGTGTAATATCCTGCATGTATTAGATACACAGACATATTTCCCTTATGGAAAAATCCTATAGGGCTTCATAGAAAATTACAAACTTTCTCATATAATTTTTTAAACCATCTTGTAAAAGCAAATATACAATGAAATATACTCCTATTGAAATGGTTCAAAGAAACCTGAGGAGAAGAAATAACTCTAATACATCCTGTAGGCTTTTTTGAGTAATTTCTACAACCCTATTAAGTTTCTTTAGAGCTCTGCCAATTCCACCCCTCTGTATGTCCGTAGGCTCCTTTGGAAAGGGCACAGAAATAGGACCAAAACACTGCTCTGCCATTTCTCTCTATGGACCTATATATAATGAGATTTTCCTGCTACTTCCAGTCCCCCTGATGGCTTGCTGAAAGCTCGTCCTTACTGTCCTGGCAGCTCTTTTGTTTAGCAAATTTGTGTGAAACAAATAGTATCTGCTTCTTGCATACCCATCTGTCCCATCTTTCAGCGGTGGAAACCACCACATCCCAACACATTGCATCTACCAACAAAATTTTGCCTCTTTGGCATTTGTTTTCGCTGACTACATTAATCTGGAGTCTCAAATTCCAGACTTCAATGGGGGAACATTCCCATGCTTAAAGCCATGGCATAGGAGGTTATGCCAAGCTGAATCAGCACCAGGGTGAGGCACGTGTAGGTGATGGAAGGATTGGAGCACCAACAGTGTGAGGAAGGGAGGAACCAGAAGTTCTAACACATTTAATCACCAACAGCTGTTTGCAAGTTACTGACAACCTGCCTGCATAAATCACAGAATCACAGAGTGGTTTGGGTTGGAAGAGACTTTAAAGACTGTTTGGTTCCAACCCCCTCTGCTGCTGGGGGGGATTGGATGCAAAGCTTGATAATGACCAACAGCACCGTGTCAAGGGCGAGTGGGCTTGACATCACATCACACCATCCCCTGTTAAACTGCTCCTGATGGCTGAGAGCAATCATCCAAGTGATTAAGAGAAAATGTGGGATGGTATGGGAGGTTAGAGAGCACTGAAGTCCATTCTGACATTTGCTCTATGATTACCTTATGCCTCAGTTTCCCCAAGGGATGCTTCTATGCAGTTGTAAATATCCGTAGTTGGAACTTTAACACTGAAAAGCTAAGGCTGAACTCTTTGCTTTGCATGGGATGGGCATAAAAATCCTGTGGTCCTGTCTGAGACAAAAAAAAAAGCAAATAATATGTTCAGTGTTAATAATTGTTACATATTTCTGAGTAAAAACACTGATGTGATCTCACCAGCTGGTTGATTTAATATAAATATTCAAATGCAGAAACAGTTTATTAAACAGATTGGAAATCATCAACTTCATTATTGTAATAGAGCAAATACAGTATCTTGATTTTCAATAAATGGAACAATCTACCGTATGCTGAATCACTTGCTGTCTGTTGCTATGTTCTATTAAAAAGAAAATAATGATTCTAACAGAATGTCGTGTAGCCACTCCAGGAATTAATAGAATTAGTGCAGCAACCTCAAGACAGAATATAAATATTCTATTGAATTATCAATTAAAACCCCATAGCAATAAAGGTAAACTACATCAAATAAGTGAACAGAAATTATAGACTATTTCCCAAATTCCTGTATTAGTCTTCATCTTGAGCCTGAAATGAAAATTCTTGAGAGTAACAAGTATATAATTACTTGACATTTTTCTTCTTCGAGTCATCTTAGGAAAACAAATTACATGATGTAAGTGCAGCTCTTTGGATTCATAAACTACTGGCATAATGAAGAAAACACTGGGTAGTTATTATGCATCAAGCATTCATTGATGTTAATTTTTGCTCAAAAGATTGAGACATAGATAATTTTTCAGTTTCTAATATGGGTCTGCTAAAGTTTTGCTTCCATCAAATGCCATTCACCCCTGTTGTAGGAAAAATTGTTTAGTTCATTTCCCTGGTTTGGTTAGATTTTTATCCTGACAGCTACCTGCAGCAGAATATCATCTCTACAAAATCCAGCTTCTCCCATATGCCAGATGTAATTTGCTCTGACATCGCAAAGGTGAAATAATATCACAAGAGGCAGAGGAATTTTTTAGGGTTATAAGTAGGAATAAGAAAAAGAAATGGAGACAGGGATAATATCAGAGACAAAAAATCCTAATCTGCTAGGCCCTGGGATAGTACTCAATATAATTTTGAAATGGAAATTCATGGGATGAGTGTAATGCTTCCAGTTCTCCTCGTATTCTCCCACGTGTCCAAGACATTCAGTTTCAGGCATTACACTATTCCCTGTCTCCATGTTCTGACCACAGCCATTGCAGGGCAGCACCCACCACATGGCAGTACTTTCCAACATGGTCTGACTGCTGCTGTAGTATAAAAGCAAAGTATAAGGATGCCATTTTGTAATTTTTCCAATATATCTAGGGAAAAAAAAAAAGAAAAAATAAACTAAACAAGAAAAAAGAGAGGAAAAAAAGAAGAAGAAAGGAAGAAAAAAAAAAGGAAAAGAAATCTAAAAGGAAAAAGTAGAAGTAAAAATGTGGATAAAGGGCAAAACACTAAAATGCCATCAATGGAAATAGCAGTTCCAGAAAGTTCCAGAAAATTTAGATAACTTTTTTGGTTTAATCTTTAATATAACCTGTCTTGGGAAAATAATTTTCATTTAATGCACTTACATTTCTTTTCAGATTTCTCTTTCCAATCTAGTTTTGTTGCAGGGCTTTTCTAACTGCAAAAGGCGCTAACAAAGTGAGTCAAAGTTTGCAGGGTTTTCTGCAGATTGAAGCAGTGGAATCACAACAGTCCTTATCAGTGGAAGTTTAAAGGTCTGTCTCTGACCCTGTCCCCTTAAAAATAATTTGACTGATAACTTGATATAAAACTGTTGACTTTATTTACTTGTTTCTTTGAAAACAGGAGACCACAAAAATAACATTATTTTGTTAAATTATATTGTTTGCTCTTTTTTTTTTTTTCAATAAAATTTTAGAAGAGAAAAGTTTTAATGAATAAAAGCTTTGAAACAACAATTAGAAAAACTCTGGAATTTTTTTCCCAAATATTTATAATATATGTTTTTCAGAATTCTAACTTTGAGCCCAAATTTAAATGCAAACATTGATAGAATATTTCCTCCCTTTCCCTTTCCCTTTCCCTTTCCCTTTCCCTTTCCCTTTCCCTTTCCCTTTCCCTTTCCCTTTCCCTTTCCCTCTCTCTCTCTTCCCCTCATTTTCTCTTTCCCTCTTTCCTTCTTTCCCTCTTTCCATCTTTCCCTTCCTTTTCTGAAAAGGGATATTTCAGCTCCTTTGATATTTCAGCTCCTGGTTAACAAGTCTCATCCTCTATTTTATGCAATTCTTAGAGATTCCTCTAGGAATCACTTGTCACAGTGAGCCACCAGAACAAGGAATTATTAACACATATTACACTGAGGATAATCTTTGCTCAAATGTCTACTCACAAAGGGCATCCCTCAATACCTGTTTAGTAAAAATTGTGAAAGTTATTTGAAAAATGCACCCATTGGTGGTTGGAGTAGCTCAGGAAATACATTTCCTTGAAAAGCCTTAAACAGTCTATTCCAGAGTTTTCAGAAGAAATTAATTATAAAAAAACAGTTGTGAATGCCCCTTACTTTATCTCATCGTGATGGGAGTTTCACTTTGTGGTTTTTTTTTTCCCTAATATTTCTAATATTTTTAAAAACTAGGAATTTATGATCCTGACCTAGGTATAATATGATGTGCATTATACAACAGGGCCCATCACAGCTTTTCATAGCTCCAGTCTTCCATCACACACTGTGGACATCTCCTGATTCCAGAGAGTTTCAGAATCAGAGAATGGTTTGTGCTAGAAGAACCTTTAATGTCTATCTAGTCCAACTCTCCTGCAGTGGGCAGGGACACCTTCAACCACTCCAAGCTGCTCAGATCCCCATCCAGCCCAAGTCTGAATGATGATTGTTTTTCTTCTTTTCCAAAAAATTGTGCTTCCTGCACCAGAAGTTTATGTCACATAACAAGAGGAAAAACATAAAGCCCACCCAAAATATTTTCACAAGTATAAAAAGCAGAAGCTGATCTAAAGAAAGTATGATACATAACCTGCCTTTCCCACTATTTTCCTCCCAATCTCCGTTTCACATAATTCCCCCTGTAGCAAAGGTAATGGATATAGTTCTCCCAGCTAAAACATCTCTACATTTTAAATTTCTCCAGTTTGTGCACAACTTCCCTGTTCATTGGTGAAAAGAAGCATCTCCCTTTCAGCAGGCAGAAATGCTGTCAGACTCACTTAATGCTAAGCACAAGGTAAAGTTATTTGACTTTACCAGATACCTTGAGTTCCACCTAATGTTCTTGAGTCATAGAAGGGTTGGGTTGGCATGATTTGGTAACTAATCCCAAACTTCTGATTTTTTGCCAGACACCAGCCCAAAATGTGGCCTTCGGCATGTCACTTATACTATCCTTGCCTCTGTGCTACCATCAACAAAATGAGATCTTCCTTCTCTAGGGGAACTGTGAGAATTAATTAGCTTGTGTTTGCCAGAACTTCTGAAGTGCTAAGCAAATGCTGATTAGAATAATTTTACAGGCTTCAGAGGACCGCATATCTCAAGGGATCATGTGGAGAACTCTCGATGGGGAAGTAATGCAGCACACTCAAAAATGCATTTGCAAGACTTTAGTCTATGTTTCACTTGAGTGGATTCATATTTTAAAAATCTTATGGCTCTATTCTTTCTAACCCTGCATACTTCATATCAACTTGTGTTTAATCTTGCATGCAGAGGGTGAGGAAAGTGTCTACAAAGCGGTCCTTCCTCACTCCCCTAAGGAATAATCTACTCTCATCACCATAGCATGTAACTGCAAAGACCAAAATAGCCTTGCAAAGAGATGAATTCTAAGACTTCCCATGGGGAGCTGAAAGGGGGAAGAGCAGTTCTTGACCAGATCGTGGGGGTTATGGCCATGGTGACCTGTGAAAGGGCAGAGCAGCTCCTTCTGCCTTTCGCATTTTTGGAGCGCAAGGCTGGCCTCGGGGAGCGTCTCCGTCGCTCAGCATTTCCTCCTGCTTCCCTCAGGCTTCTTTGCTTGTACAGCCCTAACAAAGGAAGGCTTATTAGCTCAAACTACAGAGGAGGGCTCTTATGGGGCTTTGGGCAAGAGCTGGTTTATGTCTGGCAAGCTCGGAGCAGGGGCAGGGCTGCGCCTCCCTGCGCGCCCAGCGCGGCTCTGCCCTGATGCACTCAGCAGCCTCGGGAACCACGGGCACAACGAGCACATTTACGTGCCACAAGTATGAATTCTCTCGCTGGGAATGCTTCTGGTTCAGTTCTTTCTTTTCTTTTTTTTTTTTTTTTTTTTTTTTTTTTTTTTTTTTTTTTTTTTTTTTTCTTTTCTTTTAAGTAAAACTGAACCACTGTACCGTTTAACTGAACCCTTTAAAAGTTACTTAAATTTGATCTAAATATAGTAATTTATGTTTCTCCTCTGAAACAACTCTGTACTCCTTATATTTGCCTAGTTCTTACTCTGATTTCATAAAGGGCCAGGCTTGGAGAGTCAGGTGTTTTGAGCTGTTGAATTCTAAGGGATTTTGGGTCAGGTTCGGTTCCCCTAACATGCCCTGGGCATCAGAACTTGCCCTTACAAATTAATTCCTGAACATACTTTTGAAAACTTATTTCCATTTTAAAAATGAAGTTACTCAGTGCTGTCCTGGATCCTCCTTCCTTGCCTCATGTCTGCCCTCTTCTCAGTATGAAGAGGGAGACTGTCCAAAAGAAGGATTTAAATATGACACACAGGTGAAGCAGAATTAGTTCCAAGTTCTGCTGGAATCAACTAATTTCAGATTTGCTGAATCTCTCTTCCCTTAATCTCTCTATTCTTTGATGGCTGATCAGCTAAATCTGAATAACAGTGCTTTTCTTTTTCCCAGATATAGTGAATAAGTCAATTTTGAGATCATTAAAATGCTGTAGAACTTTAAATTGTCATAGTTTTTTTGTCGGGCTTTTTTTTTTTTTTTTTTGGTGGATTTTAGTTTATTTGTTTGTTTGTGGGTATTCTGATTATTGAATGTTTTTGCCCTAAAGAGTATTTATCTTGTTTCTTCCTAAATATAACTACTTGCTCACAATGAAAGTGAATAAAAAAACCAAATACAAATTATTTTTAAAAAGCGAAACAAAGTCTCTTTCTTAACCCTACATTTCATTACTCAAGCAATCTGTATCAGCATAGTCCAAAAGCCAAAGAAATAAATGGACTTCTTCTCACTTGTTGAAAATCAAGCTCTGGGAAAGCAAAAATCATGCTAACTGAACAAGCAATCCTATTTGGGGTTTCTCAGTAACCATTCTTTACTTATCTTTAAAGAATAAAAATATTTCCATAAAGAAAAGAAATTAATTATTTATGATTTATTATTATTTAATTTTATTGTTACAAACATGATGCAGATCTCTAGTTACTATCCGAGATTCCATTGGGATGACACACCCCCTGCTGTATCCAAGAATAAAATTAATTCCCACATTTTTGACAGGTTTGGGGGTTTAGAAATCTTTAATACTCTTGCATCACTGCTGCTGTTTCTTCCTCCCCTCCCATCTCCACATTTCAACTACCCTGCTCAGAGTGTGATAACTTGCTCAGTGTGCCTTGAAAAGCCTTCAGACTTTGCAGTATGCTTTCCTCTATATTTGTTCTGGGGTTTTTTTTCCCTTCTTGTTCTTTTCCTCTTCTTGAAATCTCTCCCTTAATGTATTTTACCTAAAAATAATTCATTAGAAATTTAGGAAAGCTGTCCAAATCACTCTTGAGAGGTCTCCTCTGCTGTCGTGCCAGAACGGCCTCCGGGTTAATGTTACACCTGCATTTTATTTCAATAAATTGTGCTGAGCTGTATGTGCACCTTAAAAGACGATGTGCTTTGCAAGTTGTGAGCAAGTCCTTATGCAGGGAGGGCGGCAGGGAAAAAAAATTAGTCCTCCTCTTTCTTCTCTGTGACTTATTTGACCTTGAGACTTATAATGGCATCTCAGACAAAATGAACATAATCTAATGGACAGCGGGGAAGAGGGAACGGCTGGGTACATCTGTCGTATTACTGGGCTGTCTGAACAGTCAATGAAGCAGGTCCAAACCATAAGAGGCCTGTTCAGTTTAGCTCCAGGGTCTGCAGACAAGGAGCACAATCATTTATCTTTATTTACTGAACTCTGCTTTCTGTTTAAAAAAAAAAAAAAAAAAAAAAAAAAAAAAAAAAAAAAAAAAAAAAAAAAGAGAAAAAAAAAAGAGAAAAAAAAAAAAAGAATTGACAGGTTGACAAAAACCCAACTTGGCGATGCCCACTGCACTGAGATAAATGCTATTCATGCTCTGCAAAGACAAGGACAGCTTCTCATGCCCTTTCTCCCATTCCAGTAGGCACCTATTATACAACGAATAAAAGCAGCACAAGACACCTGTACACTGCTTGCTGTACTCGGCTGGCTCAGCTGCTCCACGGACAATGTTGGTGTTGGGGGGTTTTTGTGTGCTTGTTTTGCTTGGTATTTCTTAAGGTGACACGTATACAAAACCAGATAAACTAACATTTAGGGTTCTGCTTTTAAATTTTTGTTTTTTCTTCCTTTTCTCTCTTTCAATATTTCTTTCTTTCTTTTCTTTCTTTCTTTCTTTCTTTCTTTCTTTCTTTCTTTCTTTCTTTCTTTCTTTCTTTCTTTCTTTCTTTCTTTCTTTCTTTCTTTCTTTCTTTCTTTCTTTCTTTCTCTTTCTTTCTTTCTCTCTCTCTTTCTCTCTCTCTTTCTTTCTCTCCTTTCTTTCTTTCTTTCTTTCTTTCTTTCTTTCTTTCTTTCTTTCTTTCTTTCTTTCTTTCACTCTTTTCATTCACTCTCTATTTCTCTCTCTTTGTAATTCTCATTCTTTCTCTCTTTCCTTCTTTTTTCCTTCTTTTCTTCCCTTTTTCTTTCTCTCACTCTTTTTCTCAATGTCTCCTTCTTTCTCTCTTCCTCTCTGCTCACAAAAAATTGGAACAGAGAGATGCATCCCACAGAAGCCATCTGTAATAGTTAAAAGGACCACAAACCTTGAGGGAGGACTGTGTGCTCTGTTACATATGCTGCATTAAAGGCCAGTCAGAAATGCTCCTTAATGGCCTAGGGTGCTGGTTTCACCCATATTTTTATTTGCTTTTGACAAAACATTAAAACAAAGACATGAAGGTTGTAGGGTAAATTCTGTTCTTTGACTAAGGAGGTGTAAATTCATTGACCACCAACCTATTTCTCCTGATTCAGACCGTTACAATTAGAGGAAAAAGAGAATCACAGAGATTTATATTCAGGAGGGAGGTGGCCTTTTTTAGCACTTATATTCTGAGGGGGAGATTTCTGTGGTAATGGGAGACATGAGGCATTCAGCTCTCACTGACCTTCGCTGGAAGTTGGGTATCCAGCCATTCTTTCTGCATTTGAACCTCTCCCTTCCCCCAAGGTGATTGATGGCTATCAGGATAATGAAATTCATGCCTGAATTTCTGACTCTGCCACAGACTTGTTGTGTGACCTTCATCAAGTCACTTCAACTCTCTTGATGCAACCCATCTTTTCTGTTCTGCAAAATGGAGGTGGCCTGTCTTGAAATGAGCCAGCACCACCTCAAGCCAGGGCTGTCAAGCAGTAGTTCCTGTAGATTGTCTCACTGGTCTCACTGGTCTCACTGGTTTCACTGGTTTCACAACTTACTACAGCCACTGCATGTGCCCAGGCATGGGTGGGTGTCCTGGCTGGCTGCCTCTCTCTCTGGTGCTGCTAGGCTTGATTATTTCCAGGATTCTGGAATTGCTCCAAGTCTTCAATTTTATGACATCTGATAAACATGAGATAATAGTAGTAGTAAAAAACCCCTATTATTATTATTTTTTTTATCACTATTATAATTATAGCATACAGTACTCCAGGACATGAATGTATAACCTAAAGGACGGGCATTTATAGCTGACATATTTACAACCCTCCCCTAAAAAGCCTAAAAGAGGCTCCAAGGCTGTAGTGAGCCTCCCTCAAAGAGTTAATTTTTCATGCAATATAGTTTGAAAGAATTCAGTTTGGTTTTTGTTTTTGTTTTTTTTTTTTATTTTTGCCAGGCAGGATGTTTTCTCTCCCGCCTTCTTCTTTCCTCCCCCATCTCCCCCCTCTTCTCTTTCCTCCAACTCTGATTCATATGGAGCTGAGAAAAGAGACAGCTGGGAAGGATTTGAGCAGAGAGGTAGGATATGTATCTGAAAGTAATTTGAATAGTTTGTGAACCATGGTGTCCATTGGTTTGTAACACCTGGCTGTGTCAGCTGTGTCAGGTTATGTCATGTTGTGGAGCTCAGTTTGACTGATGCAGCTGGATGGCACCGGGCTCAAGCTGACATTGCAACAACCCAGGAAAACTGAAAAGACAATTTTCTGTGAGTGCGCCTGAAAAACTAGGAACTCTTTGCATATCCAAACCAGCAAAGATTTCTGCCTTATCCTGAGCTGAAAGAGCATCAGCAGCATGCTGTGCTCTCAGAGCTGGGTGCAGAGGGCACTGTCCAGCACACTCCCTGACTCAGAGCTGTGTTTTACCCCCTGCTCAGCACCCTACGCCTTCCCGAGCAGATCCCAGGGGTGGGAATGACAACCTTGCCCTGAGACAGAAAGGTTGCATTCAAAGCAGTTTGCTTCCTTCTGTTGTGGGGGTATTTTTCAGCATTTGGCAGCTTATTTGAGAGGGAATTAAACTTCTGTAGTGAAGCAGAGAATATGCCCCAATAGGCAGCACCAAAAAAAGGTAAATAAATGTGGGTGTCATCTGTTTCATATAGCAAACCCCATTTTCCTGAGGAGCTATGTTTCTAATAGAAAGGAATTCTCAGTACCTTTTATTTACACTTGGGTAACATCCAATAGCCCTCGTCATGATATGAAAGGTTTAAACCTGATTTGAAGCTGCTGTTGTAGGAGCCAGGGTGTTTCTCTCTATGGGAAATGATGTGTTTACTGGTCTTAGACTCTGTAGAGTTTGCTGGAGAGACTATTGCTTGTCAAAGAACAGGCAGAGTGCTCTAAACATGTAATTTCCTATTTTGCTATAATGTAAGGGGTGTTGAAAGAGAGATGAGAAAGATTTTGACAAAGCCCCTCTGCATAGTGATGTCTCTATTTCCCCATCTGCAAAATGCCAAATGAATAGTATCACCAGGATAAGAGGGAAAATTATCAAGTTCAGTCTGTTTGCCAGCAAGCCTGCCTCCACTAGTTTCACTGAAATTATCCCTCTCTACAGCAAAGAAGTATGTAATTCAAACATACCCCAAAAGCGAGCTCAGAATTGAGAAGCAGTAAATACCTCATAATAGAAACCTGCCATATATTTCTACAAAACAAGCTGCAGACCAGCCTGTCACTCATTTCCTCTTCAGATATACAACATACCTGGAAATGCACAAAAAAAGAGAGAGGCTTAGAGCACACTTCAGCTATTTATAGCTGCCTTTAAATCCCTGGTCATTAGAGCATTAAGGGAAATGGAAGGAACAATAGTAAAATATTTTTGCAATGCAAATTTATATTTTAAGTATGCTTTTTCCACAAGCAAAATAAAATTATTTCCTCCTCCTATTACCATTAATGATAATTTTAATTGCATGACCCTAGCAGAAATGCAACTTTTCACAAAATAAGACGCACCAGAGTGAAATAACTCATCTAAAATCAATATATCTACAGTTGTTTATATTCTATAATTTGATATATATATGATATATATGAGATATATACACCATTAGAGCTATGCTCCTTTTAAAAAGGAGAGAATGTTTTCATTTTTTAATATCTTTTGCCCATGCAGACTCTCCAAGGATAAAGATTTTAGCATCTGTAGGTAAATCTGATTCCATTATCATGTGCCCTTCAGTTCTGAGTCAATCTCCCTGATAATCTCTCTAAAGCTGCCAGTTCCTGTTTGTGAGGTAAAGCAAAGATGAGAGCATTCAGGCAGGCTGTGGATGGAGAAACAGCATAAAGAAACCTTAGGAAGATGTTTTCTCTTGCCAAGATATCTCTCTGATTGAGCAAATTGGTTAATCATGTGCTTAACTTCAAATACATCAGATATCCTTTTGCACTTAAATATGCACCAGCTTAAAGCTAAGCATATTTTCAAGTGTCTCTCTGAAAGGTGTGTGAAAGGGGAGGGGCAGCACTGAAGTCTGGTTGAGACAGACATTCCTAATAAACCTTTAGATCTCAACCAGCACTGGAAACTTTTTCCTTCCTGTGAAGCTTAAGGATTTATGTGAAGAATTTTTTTTCCCCCTTAGTAATTAATTCGGACCCCAACAGCGTGAAGATGGGAAGAAAAGGACCCTATTAAGACTTGATATTAAGTTAATAGCAGGTGACAGTGACTTCATCAAAAGCCCTATGCAAAACATCAAGTAGATGGAAATTTCAGTTCTGGTACATTACTCAGCTGAGTATCATCAGACCTGCTTATCAGGGTCACAAAGATTATTTGTATATTAAAAAAAAAGTATCTGTCCATCAAAGTCAGTAAAAAAGAAAGGAAAAAAAAAAGATGCTGTTACCATTTCAGATTCGTGCAATCAGACCCAACTAGGAGATGATCAAACCAAACCAGGGTATGTTTTCCTAATCCCACTAATGAAAGTAACCTTCCTTTCAGGGTTCACATCCATTAAAGGATGCCTCTTGGGTGTGAGGTTCAGATAGTGAACACTGAGCATCTTGCCTGCTTATGTATGCTTGCAGTAAAGGAAAACTGAGCAGCTGGGAAAAAGCATTGCCAAGTATCCTAAGAAGAAATATAAAGGGCTCAAGCAGATATCAAAAACAGAAAGGAAATTTGTCTTTGACAAATTTAATCTTTACAAGTAACTGGTAAAGGTAATGACTAAGAATTAAGCACTCTGGTTGCTTTTCATTTCCTATAAGTAAAGAGGACTCCTTAGTGTTGTTAGTCATAACTGACAATACTTTAGGGACTGCATTTGATAATTTCAAGCTTCTTTTCAAACACAGCTGGTCTGCAGCGAGTCCTCATGGATTCAGTATGATCTGCTCCTGCCCTTTCTGCTCCCTGGGTATGGACACACAGGCTCAGCTCGGCACCCCTCTCTCCTCCCTGCCCCTTCATTTTGACACAAATGTGCTACAAGCACAGGCTGGGAGAGCAGGGCCAGCCCAGGCTGCAGAAGGGAAGGCTCCAGGGAGACCTCACTGCTGCCTTCCTTAGAGACAGCTGATGAAAAGAGAGGGAGAGCATCTTCTTATACATGAAAATAGAATTAGGACAAGGGAGCATGGCTTTAAACTTAAAGAGGATAGATTTGAATCTATCTATTTTCCTCAGATATGAGGAAAAAATTATTGTCTCTGAGGGTGGTGAGGCTGTGGCACAGGTTACCTGGAGAAGTTGTGGCTGCCCAGTCCCTGGAAGTGTCCAAGGCCAGGATGGATGGGGACCTAACCAGCCTGGTCCAGTGGAAGGTGTTCTTTCCAGTGGCAGGGAGTTGGAGTGAGATGATCTTTAAAGTCCTCTCCAATCCAGGCCATTTTATGATTCCGTGATATTTTGCCACGTAGACACATGCACCCATCTCAGAAATTCTGTATGGAGTATACCAAATAAGAAGTGCACCCAACTTTAGGAAAGTTTTCACCTTAAGGTACCAAATTAATCAAGCATCATATTTTGGCAAATTTGGCCTTTTGCTTTTTTTTTTTTTTTTATCTTTTTTTGTCCTGAACAACTATTTTTCTTCCTACATAATCTGTAGCAATTTTCTGTCCTTTCTTTTCATTTACTGATTTCATTAATAATTAAGCATTTTTTTGAATGTTAATTATTGGGGAAAGATGGGTCTCATCTGTGTTTATGTGCTCCTTCACAAGATCCAGTGCACTTACTTGGAGTCCTGGACACTCCTATGTTATCACTCTTTCTTGCTAGCTGTCATTTGAGATAGCTTCACATATCATACCTGCTTTCAATTACTGCAAATTGATTATTGTGGAAAGGCACTGGGCTCCATGGACTGCTGATACCTGCTAAGGCTGTTCCTGTGTTTTGACCTCTTTGTGTGCCATATTGCAAAGTGAACTCAAGAAAAAGTTTCAGGGCTCTTTTAAATACAGTGTATCTTTATCTCTATCTTGCTTCTGCCCTTCTGTGTCACACAAAAGCCAATAGGACAGTTCTGATTAATACAGTAATTATGTGGTTATTAAAAACAGTAATCATCCAGGAATTATCCAGTGCTGTAAAAATCCCATAGACAGAAAATATATGAACATTTTTAAATTGAGCATTACAATTGTCTGCATATGCAAGAAGCAAAATGACACATAAAGAATTTTTAAGATCCCAAGGAAGTGCTCTGAACATGTTAAGAGAAAATAGTCTCCTCAATCAGGATGGAAGTTAGCACTGTGGAAGGAGACAGATTCTGATTCGTCCTTTTGAAAGATGTTAGTGTCTAAACAGTAGCTATTAATGAAGAGCACCAATTTATAGCACATGTGTTGGATAGACTTGCACAAAATTGGGGCCATCTGAGGAGTTTATTCATCCTTGCACAGCTCCTTCATTTCCAATTTCTGAGGCTGTTTTAATTTGTTATCAAAGTAATCGCTCGCTCCAGCTGGAGTCAGCAGTGTGTTTTGTTGTCTATGGGCCTGGCAGACTGTTCACTTTGAATAGCATTCTGTAAAGATCACCTGTTCTGCATCTGTGATGGTTTTCCAGGTGCCAGGAGGTACTGTTTTCAGATGAGAAGCAGCAAAAGGAATATGCAGACAATGCGGTTCTGCAGCTTTTCAGATCTGCATGGGTTTCATCAGCCACGAGCAGCAGACAAAGAGAAAAAGGAAACAACCATGGCAAGTTAAGAAACATAACAATGCAGAAAAATAATCTGGTTGCTCCTGAACAACAAGGTGATGTTAACTCAGCCATTTCTTAGATAGCCTGGGTTTTGAAAGGATTAACATGATCTCTATTGCCATATATTTAAATATGTATGAATTTTGCACAGTACTGCATAATTATAGATATTTGCATGCATGAAATACCTGTGCAAAACAACCTGTTTACTAGTTAGTTTTGAATTTAATTTAGGACTAGCACAACTCCAATTATAGATCATTGGAGTGAGAGTCTACAAATAGCTTCAAAACAGAAAAAAAAAGGATATTGTGCACAGTCTTGCAGAGCTATACCCCAAGAACTATGCCAGAGAGGGCCCCAGACTACAAATTGTTATCTCCTTCCACCTGAGGCAGAGAATGGCTCCCAGTCCTTAAGGGAAGAGGGATGTTACTCCCTGTCCAGAGTAGGGACAGTGACCTGAGCATCATTTAGGAGGGAGAGAAGCTCTTAAAATACAGTTTATCTACATGATGAGCCCGAAGGAGGGTCTGCAGAAGTCCTGCAGTGATGCAGTAGCTGGATGAAGGATGGGAAGCCAAGCCTCAGGACCACTGGGCATGCTTAGGAGCTGCAACAGAGGGTTTTACTGGGAGAAAAACAGTCTGAGGCAGCAGTTTTGGCAAATCAGAGCCAGGAGTCCAGACCTGCTCTGTGTAGCCTAACACAGCAGGTATAGGAGTTAAACTTTTTTCACTTTGTTGAGTGTTTAACTGTCTCTGAAAACACAGACATGGCTCAGACCTTTGGGTAACAGCGAGGCCAATTAGTCAGGGTCCTAGACCTATAGATTTTTTTGGGTTGGCAAAGACCTCTAGGATCATCAAATTCAAACTTCAACCCGGTATTACCAAGCTCACCACTACAGCATGACCCCAAGTGCCACATCCACAGAACTTTTGAGCATTTCCAAGTGATTCCATGTGGCTGTGGGGTTGGTCTCATCAGTCAGCTTCTGTGAGAACAGTTCAGCTTCTGTGTCTTCTGTAACTGCAGAGTCACCTTCCCTCAGTCCCTTTGGTACAGCTATCTGATAAGAAGCATATCTAGAAACATTTTTGGAGCATTATGAGAAATCCTATCCTATCCCATCCCGTCCTGTCCTGTCCTGTCCTTCCATTCTTCAGCCCCAAAGTTAAATGCAGGAGTTTATTAATAAATAAAGTCACTGTCTAAACTCTTTGTGATGCTAGCTTTGCATTAATTCTTAACATTTAAGAAAAATCAACCAACTCAACTCAACAAAATTCTAGGCCTCTTTGTGGTTTTGTTTTGTACAGTCCCACAAGACAGGATCTATCCAGGAGACAGAGGCAGCACAGAGCCTGTGACCTTGCTTCTGACATGCCTTTGTTTCTAATGAGCTAATGAAGAAGGCTTCTCAAGCCTGGGCCATTAAAACTTGAAAGTGTGGAAAAACAAATCTGGGTATGCTCCTGATGGCAAATGTCAGTTTTTCACAGTTGACCTGACAAAATTAACCAGGAGCTGACCATGGCATCTAGTTTTCCAGATGGTACTGGGTGCCACGACATTATTGTGCTGGCAGCCATGTCTGTATCTCACAAAAGGGAAATACTTTTCAAAACTTGTTTCTCAGGAGGGTAAAAGGTAAAAAAAAAAAAAAAAAAAAAATTAACATCTGAGTTAGAAATGCTGTGTAATAAGGACATTTCCAGGGCTGGCCTTCTTGGTTAGTCTGTTTTCAGTTTTCAGGCACTACTTAGGCTTGGATACCCACAATAACTGGGCAGTAGAGGACTAGAAGCAAAATGGAGCAAATGGGATGCTTATAGTTAAAATGACTCAGTCATGCACATAGTGTTGGCAATTTATGCCAGTTTTGTTTTTGAACTAATTGCTCACTGATTATTTCTCTTCTGAAACCCACAAATCAAGAATTATCCCTATTTTGAAAGCTGCATCTCCCAGAACAGGTTATTTCAGAAAGCAGTCAGATGAAATAAAGGCTGGCAGATCCACAAGGTTTCACTAAGTATAAAAACCCCCCAAAACCCTGTTTAGTCTGTCATTTGAAGAAATCAATCTACTTGAAGAAATCAAGTAGAGTGAGAGTGAGGGTATCGAGAATGCAATAATTCTTTTATCTGTGATGATGGTAATGGCCAAGTACTGCTTTGTGATAAGTAGAAGGCATGTGATAAGTAGAAGAGAAAGATAAGTCTCAGATGGAAAAGCCACGAGAGAGTTTTCAGGTCTGTCCACACACCTGAAGATAAAGGTCAGAAGAGAGAATAGCGATCAGCTGGTACACACCATGAACATTGTTTTTCTGTGTAAAGGTCTGCTGTATCAACTCTCAGACACCTCCTTCAGGGATTATTTCTCTGTTTCTTTTTTCAACCTATCATTTAATCTGACATATTTCTTTTTTTCCAAGGGGAGACCTGTACAATCAGCATGATGGTCTTTTCAGAGTTCTCTTAACTTTCTCATTGCTCATTCTGTGTGCCTTTCAGCAGAGCTTTCTTTCCCACCCTCATCTCTGTGACTGCACCAGAGGGATCTGTCCTTCACCCTCTCCTCCTCTCCTGCTACAATCTCCTTTGGAAAGCAGAAATCGAGGTCTCTTCCCTGCCCTGTGAGATCACAACCCTTCCTGCCCCTCCCATCACTACACCCAGCCGAGATTAGAGCAATTGGGACAGAGGTAAAGTTGATAAATAATAGAAAAATCATTTTCCGTACTAAGGCTATTGTCCTTCTGCTTTGATATGGGGTTCCAACATTTCCAAAATATTCTTGAATGATATATCATTGCCAACATTTGAATTTGTCCCATAGTCTCCTTTCCTTCCAGTTTCCCACATCACTATTGCCCGACATAGAGTACATAGAAACAGGGCTGCTCTCTTCCCATTCCACAAAAGATTAAACATGAAGAAACAAAGGAAAAAAAAAAACAAAAACGAAAACAAGCCTCCAAAATTAATGAAGATATTTTGAGCTATTTTTATCTTTCAGACAAAATATTTTCCCCATTTTGAAATTGATCTTACTATCGAAATTCATATATCACTCATTTTAGAAGCACTTAGATTCTTACATTTAATAAGACAAAATGCTTCACTTCAAGAATAGCAAAATCTGGTACATGGCATAAAACATATTACATGGATAATTATAAAACAATTAAGCCATTATTTAATTCTAAAGATATAATTAAATATATAAGAATCCATTTTGTTTCAGCACCTGCCTTTTGAGAATGTTGCAATTTTAACACTTTCCCAGAGCACTCTGCTTCAAATGCAACTGCTTTTTTCTGATAAGAAATAATTCTGTTGGAAATGTCTTGCCCAGCTTCTGTCTGCAGAATAAAATCTCCGAGATAATCCATATAGTTGCTGGCAACTATATCTGAAGTAGGAAGAAATGACCAGGGATTGAGGCTGAAGTGCTACTACCACCAGAAATAATTTTTCCAAGTTAAATTTGAGACACGTTGAGAGGATAGCATGGCAGAACCTGGCAGTATTTTCATCCATACTGTGCGAGTTCTGTAGTTTGATAGAAGACTTCAATTTCCAAGGCTGTCATTTCAGCACCATTCATGAGTATCAGATTCATTAAAGTATTTTAACAGGTACCACAAGTGTCTCTGAACACAATCCAGTGAAGAGCAGCAAAGACATGCTTTGGTGAATTTGGCCAGGCATCATGATATGTTGGTAGCATATTAAGTCAGAAGCAGAAAATCGACTCCATTCCCCTTGAAGTAAACACACACCACGTACACTGCTGATTGAAGCAAATTAAAGTCCTAATAGTGCCTGCAGGGTGGGTTTGTGAACTTGTAACCTTGCTGTTTATTTATCCATCTCATACGACTCTCAATTTCTATCTACTCTTATTTTCAGGGAGTTTTACTCATCTTCCTCCTTCCTACTCCTCTTGCTGGGAGGCATCATTTTTCCCACTCTTGATGTGTTTGTTCTCCAATTTGGTTAGAAATTGTTTCTCCATTTTTCTATATGGAGTTGTGTATTTTTTTAGCATGTAAAATTAATTGAATTTAGGAAGAAAAAATTTTTTTTTTCTTTTTACCCCAACCTGAACTTCAGTCTTAAAGAGGAATGAAGCACAAGTAATCTCTTTCTCACTCTTTCCCTCTGTTTGGGAAACTGAAAATTTAGAATTAAAATTGTCCTGTCAAAGTTTGACCAAGAAGGAATATTTTTATTGGTTCTGCCAAGAGAATGAGCTTTTACCCAGAAACTGTGGTACAATTCTGAGACAGTCTGCATTAATAAGATCCCTTGGTTGATGTTTTGGATAAAAATGATTGCAGTTAGACTGAGTATCACACCGGCCATTGTTACAAGGCTCTAAGTAAAGTTGAAATTATTTTTCATTGAGATCAGTTGCTCAATCTCATTGCAACATGGACAAACAGACCCCTAACTGTATACTCAGAAGAAAAAATCGGTGCTCATGCTCTTTGAATACATCTCCTCTGACTGCAAGGTGACATTAACAGGTGATGTGTGAACAAACTTCAAGTAACATCCAGATCTAGACAAATATGGGAGCTCTGCTACCTTCCCTACCTTCCTTCATTCCATAAAATAATAATAATAGGAATCAAGTGACAGAAAATCCATTTTCATTTTTGTTGTTGTTGTTGTTTGTTTGGGTTTTTTTTGTTGCTTTGCTTGCTTGTTTGTTTGTTTTTGTTTGTTTTTGTTTTTGTTTTTGTTTTTGTTTTTTTTTAATCTCTGGTTCATATTCTTTCAGTTAATGGAAGGAAAAAGGAGGTGTTTGGGAAAAGTGTTGCATTCCCCCTAAAACTAACCTGGGAACCAGGGCATGAGCAGAGAGGACAGGATTGTCTCATGTCCTGTGCTGAGGGGCTGCAAGAACTCACCACAGAAGTACAAAATGCTCCCTGACTCTCTGAAGCACGAATTGTTGGAGGAAGCTTCCAGGACTGATAATGAAGAATTGTTCTTTTTAATGGTATTGGCTCAAACCAAAGGCTGTGGTGCCAGCACTGTTGAGTTGCTTGTGCCAGCACTGAAGTGCTTTAACCTGAGGTCCCCAGAAAATGGTTAAACAGTGAGCACAGGAGGGTTAAACAGTGAGCACAGGAGGATTTTTTGGTGGCTAAAGACTGTATTTCATCAGTGGCTAAGAGCAGAAGTAGGGAGAGAAAATCTCAGTTCCTTTCCAATTTTGTGATAAAACTAATTTTATTCTTACACCTGCTAGTTCTCCCCCCTACCAGGTCTTCACTCCCTAGGCAGAGAGCTAGCAGTGCTCATAAATGCCTCTTAAAATAAAAATTTCTGTTCCATTAAACATATGAAAAATATGTTGCATTGAATACAGTTGGTTTGGGAAATCTGTTTTTATCCACTCTAACCAATCATCCATACGAACTGCAGCTGCCACAAGTGGCATGGAATATATTTTCTAATGCAAAGTTTAGGAAGAGTGATTTTCTTCCAGAAAAGGCAGGCTGGAGATGTCCAGTATGCTGCTCATGGGTCAGCAGAAACATGGCAAACTCAGAGTCTGGGAAATGGCTTTTGGTTGCCAGAACTGTAGGATCTGGCCAATCTTTTAGAGGAGTTTGCAAAGAATAGCAGGAAATTTGGGGAGACAGATGGCAGAAGTCCCAGAATTGAAAGATCCTGTCAGTCTTGGAGATAACTACCTGGGATGTCTTCAGCCATGTCTCTCTATCAAGGATGGAAAACTGAATTTTAGTGGTCCTTAGTGGCGAGACACAACTTTTTGAGTTATTCTAATTTGACTTTAAGTATACTTTTCCTTACATGGTGTTACCAATACCTTCAATATTTTGGATTACTTTTGAAAAAAAAGAGCTGTAATGTTGCTTTTCCTTCAGACATGGAAATCATACCCAAAAGCAGAGCAGCTATAACACATCCAAGTCAGTGAATCTGCCCCACATTTCTTTATCCAAAGGAGTTTTCAGCATGGTTC
Organism: Sturnus vulgaris; assembly: GCF_052056855.1. Lineage (NCBI taxonomy): Eukaryota > Metazoa > Chordata > Aves > Passeriformes > Sturnidae > Sturnus > Sturnus vulgaris. The sequence continues at coordinate 77,429,536 of NC_142283.1, read as the reverse complement.
AATATTTGCAGAGTTCTTTGAAGACAAAAAAGAGGGCTAGGTTTCTGTAACAGATGCGTGCTCTGCTCAAATCCAACACGAAGCTCAGGCTCCTGGTAAATTACCAACTCCACTTCTGGGCAGCATTTCTCTAATCCTTACAATCAGAGTGCAGCAGATTTGCTGTGTTTTGTCAGAACAGCAAGGATCAACAGAGAACTAGCTACAGTGCATGTTTCTCAAAAAGTGAGGCTGAACAGTGACAAGTCATTCAATATTTTAAAATAACAAAGAAATGAGAATGTCAGTGCAATTTTATCCCAGAGAGGACGTTGAAAATTCTTTAAGAATGGACATCCCCCTCGAGAAAATATTTCCATTCCAATGGAAATTTCAATCAAAATTTTTCCAATGTAGAGGTTTGCCTGAGCTGCTGAAGACCCCTCCTCCAGTTCCATTGACTGGAAGATAATGAAAAGGCTCAAGCAGTTCAAACATCTTCCAGAATCAGCAAGGTCCACTCAGATTAAAAAGGAAACAGAGTTATCCTTTAGTCCACTTATTCTCAAGTAATAATTCCAAATTTGTATATCTTTCAAGTTCAGATTAAGAAGTTTTCAATTTAATGCCTGATTGTCATCCCAAAGAAGACAAGGTCTAAGCCATGAGTGCTTTCTCAGCCCTTTGGTGCTCTCCCCTGGCATCTGAGTAACTAAAATGACTCCTTCCTCAGTCACATGCTTTTGTGACAGATATAAATGCAAATGTGGGTAGAATTGGAACTTATTTGTCTTATTTTAGTTGTGGTTGCCATAAACGGAATCCTCTTCCCAAAAGACTATTTTTACAATTGCAAACTTAAACAGCTTTTTGTTCATAAATAAGAAACTATGTCATTTGAGGTAGTTACAGCTGACATACTGCTGTATCCATCATCACATGCTTTGCCATGAGATAGCAAAGACAGTGGGGAAAGAATGAAATTAAGTTGGCCACAGACAGCTTCAAAAAGAGCTGGTTGCATAAGCATCTAATCTTTAGAAATATTTACTATGGTTCATTATGGATGTTAAATTTTTTCAGGGTTTCAAAAAGTTATTGGAAAAGTTTTGTTTTTCCAATAAATGTTGCAAATGTCTGCCAGAGTTCAAAGAGCATCTAGTTGACACTCTAGCCACAGGAATTAGTTTTATGTAGTCCTGTAAAAAGCAGGGAGTTGGATTTGATGATGCTTATGGGTCCTTTCCAGCTTGAGATATTTTATGATTCGATGTGCAGATTTAACAGAAAATTGCAGGAGGTGAGAGATGTACCCTGAGGAAGTGTCACTATATGTTTCTTGTGTTTCTTTATGTTTTCCTGGGCATCTTCAGCTATCCCACATCATCCCATTATCCTATCCCATGAACCTCTGGAGCCAGAACAGCCAGGTTTTATCTTCTTGTCATCTGAAAGTGCAAGTATGGAAAGTCAATGTATGTGCTAGCTTCTTTTTCAGGGAAAAGCTCAGTCTGGAGGCTCCAGACAAGTTTCTGAGTAAATAAAAAATAGCAATACCTTATGGTACAATTAATTAATTTATTTTTTACCATCTTTGTGATCAGCTCCTGGCCATTTCTACTGCTGCCTTCTCCAAGCTTGGAGGGATGAACTAGTCTTTGCATCAAGTTTTCACAGTGGGGTCTGGAGTAGAAGCAACAGCTAGAAGTTTTAAAAAAACATGTCATGTTAATGAATGCCTCCTTAACTCATACAAAATAATTTCTTTAAGCCTTTTGAATAGTTACACAGAAGTCTGACCATCTCTGGATTTTTTTTTCCAGAGCCTGACTTCTCTTCCTCTCTCCCTGCAGAGTCACCCACTTTTCTCCTTGGTGCAGGAGATGCGGGGAATTTATGGTTCCAGCAGCAGCAGATTACAGCATCACCTGCACCTGCTCTGTGCCCTTGGCTGATGTCTTGCAAGGCAGAAGCCAAGGCCATTGCTTCCCCACCTGCTCGAGGGAGAAGGGGAATAGTGGAGTGTAATATCTCCTCACTCCCAACAGCTCCTAACGTTGATTCAGGGCCTGGGTCATGCAAGGGTAGGGATGGTAGCTCCTTTTCAATATGAGTCTGGGCAGGGATGTGGTGGAATCAAAGCCCAGCTTGCTGAAAGCAGCCAGTCAATCCTGTTTTAAAAGGACAATAATTCAGGTATTAAGAATTTAGTTGCATCCTTTTTAGAGGGGGAAAAAAAAATTAAAAATATCCCAAACAACCTGAAAAAAACTATAGCACTGTGTGGTATCTATACCACTGGAGTTTTTAGAGAAGCTGAGAAACAAACATTGACTTGTACTGAAAATGGCAGCCATCCAGTAGGCAGTCTTGGACCATCCTTTACAATTCTTCACCCTAAATAGAGAAAAGCTGATAACTTGCTATGAAAAATGCAGCTTTTTCTCTTCTCTGCTAGAGGATTTTCCTCTCACAATATCTTGTCAAACATGCTTTCTGTTTCTGAAAAAGGGGTTAAAGTTTTCTGCTCTCCATTCAATCACAAGGCTTTATGAAATAGGAGAATCACAGGAAGGGAAGATGGGAGAGATCTATTGGGTTATTTTGTGCATCCCTTTGCCAAGAGAGGATTGCTCCCTGGAGTATATTCCAGAGTGCTTTGTCTAGTCCAGTTTTAAATGACTCAAGAAACTGAGCTTTCACCACTTCCCTTGGGAGACTATCCTGCAGTTTAATAGTCCTCACTGCTAGGAAAGGCTTTTTTCCCCTAACTGTCAGCCTTTTCTTTCCTTAAATTCATCCCATTTGTCCTAGTTATAGTCTCTTTAAGTAGCCTAAAATTTCTTTTCATGCTAGAAGTTTAAATTCTTTCAATGCTAAACCATAGGATCCATGTTCCTTCCCTGTTTAGCTATGTTAAAAGTCTCTTTAAGCTAGAAAGACAATTGTGGTGATGGCAAAGAGCTAGCTTCTAATCTTCAGACAGTAAAGGATCTTCACACTGTGCATGGTGTGACTTTCAGCTATTTCCCTAGACCATAATTTTATTTCAGTTCAAGTTAGTAGACTTTTCTCATTGACTTTAGCTCTTACAAGATGGTTCTAATTTTTACACGAACACAAGGCACTAAATGAACACAAATTGTTTCTAGCAGAGATTCATCTGGGTCCTCAGTTTCCTAGTTCTCTAGTTGTCTAGAAAATGAACCCAAAACCCAAACAGAAAACCCAAGCATCAATTTTATCTACCCTTTTTCCATTTTATTATTCAAATTTTACTTTTCTGAAAGAGCTTGCAAAAAGAATTGCATGCAATGCCTTATAAAAGTCTATAAATGCTTTTTTAAGAACTTCAGAATTCACTGAGATGCTGAAAGAGACACTCATGTGGAAGGAGAAAGTATTATCCTTATTAACCTTTCCTCCTGAGGAAAGCTGGTGAAGAAAGAAGCCATGCAGGGAAAACTATTTTAAATATGCTTTAGGGTGGAATTCACGCACCATGTAATTCCCTTTCAAGCTCGATATTGCTGGCCCTCTGCACAGGGGTGAATATTGCCCCAAGGCCTTGGAAATCAGGTGATGTCAGACTGGTTTTATCAGAGTCAGTTCTAAACCAGATACATGGAATCCTACACAAAGCCTTATGTTGATTTACACGGACTTAACAGTCTTAAGTCACCTTAAAGTCGACTGACTTTAAGCACCCATTTAAACAGAAAAGAAGAATGTCACAAAGCGTTTTGCAGCACTTTTAATCTAAGCTTTAAGTTACATGGTATGACTTGCCTCTGTAGATGTTGTTTTAGTTGGCAATTCCATAAGTAGGAAATATTTCTTATTTCACCTCACCTGAAAATAAATTTCATATGTGGATTTTTAAAAAAAAAGTTTTATTAAAGATTTTATAGAAGAAGAATCTTCACCTTCATCATCCTGAGCCTTCTTTTACAGCATTTGTATTTTTCTATTTTCAAAAAAAATGAGCAATCCATCCCCTTTCAGGTTTACAAGAAGCTCTTAACTCTTATTTTGGTTACCCTGTGTATATCCGAAGTATTTTCAAAGGCTTCAATCACAGACATAGAAACCAAAAAAGCATCCTTAGGTCATTTATTCTGTAAATGAAGCTACAGTTTTTCCCAGTTTTCTTTCAGTTTCATTTTCCATGGAGCAGTCAAGGATTTATTCAAAATCATGTGATCCCTAAAATAATCATTATTCCCCATATTATGGCTAGTATTATATCCCATGCACTTTCACTTACAGGCATGTCTGTCAAAGGGACCATTTTTCAGCCTCACAGTTCCCATGGCTCTGTCACTTTCTTACTTACAGAGGCCCAAAATGGAAACTATTTTTCTTTTCATTATGAGCTGTCACTTTTTCATCTTGGCACTGCGATGATAGACTTCCATTCATCTTCTATATTACCTTTCCTGAAGCCTCTGACACAGACTGACACAATGCAAAATGCAAGATATCTCGGAGCATACATTGGCAATTTCTGGGAAAGGCACTTGCTTGTCTTGGTGTGTTGTTTTAAATATATATTGAAAATGCCAAGCTGCATGGTGCGTTGGAAAAGTTAGCAGGGGATTCTCTGTTTATTATGATCATTACAAAGCAACTCTCTCACATTCTGAGCAAGAGCAGTTGGATTCAGCGTGGGATGCTGTTGACTTCACCTTTTCTAAGGGCAATGGGGAAAAAGTTTGCTGCAAATCAATGTTGGTGTAAGGAGATAAAAGCAAGCCTTCATGCTTTTATCACATTGCAACAACCAAGCCACTGCCACATGGTGAGTCCACTGGAAATGCTGGGAAGTGCCTGCTTAAACTGCTGTGAAGTGACTGAATCATTCTGAGAAAAGGGAATGATTTCAATCAACCTCAGAGCAGAAAAATCAGGCACCCATTCACATGCAGTGAGACCACGTGAAGATGTCAGACAAACTTTCCTGGCTGCATTTGTCACTGTATTTTCTGCACAGCCAGTGTAGAAGGCAACAGAGGCACCCACAGTGGTGATGCTGTAAGGTACACACTCCCTCTGCAGTGTTTGTGCATGGCAGCCTGGAAATCCATCCCAACTGGAGTAGAATCCAAACAGCTCTTACTCTCCTGTCCTTCAGTAAAGCTAATGTACGAGGTCCTCCACTCTCATAGGTTGAAAAATCATTTTGTTAGGAATCAGAATAAGTTTTCTGTAATTTGGCATCCTAGGCAGAATTGAAGGGCAACTACCATTACCTGCCTATCACTGTGAAGTGGGGTCAAAGCATCAAGTTAGGTTCATAGCACACAACACAAGAATCATAAAGAATTATCTCGGCAGGGTTCTTGTGGAACCTGTGTGATCTTTTGACCTCTGTGTATGTTTGAGAAATCTTTAAACAATCCACACAAGTCAATAAAGCCCATCTCCACCACAGGGAAAAAATATCTGCTAGTAGAGCACTTTGTAGCCAATCCACTCCTGCAGGGCATCATCTACCTCATAACACAATTGTTCTTTTCTGGTTGTGTGTTGGAGCACCACAGTTCACTCTCTCAGAGATGAAATCAAGGAGTAACCTGGGAGGAACAACATTCTGAACACCAGATCTCTTGGCATTGCAGTCCAGGCTGTGCTGGTTTGACCTTTCTGCCCTATACAGTTCTCCTTTATATCCTCACACAGAGCCATGGGTTTTCCTGCTGTTCTCTAGGGAGCAAAAGACATGGTGTCTGTTTCATACTGTAAAAAGACACAGCTATAAGGGACTGCAGCAGCACTTTAGATACATTAAATGTGAAATAAACCAGAAATATACAAACATGGATCATCTTAGGGCTACATAGGAGAACAGAGAAGACCTACAGAGAGTGTGAGCATGGCATTTACTGTGGAGAGAGGGATGCCTTTCCTTAGAGTAGTTATAAATCACCCTGAAGAACTCCCAACTGGAAGCCAGACACTACCTTCAGGTGCAGAACTTTTGCAAAGTAGATGAAGTCTATGAAAAGCCAGAGATGGCTGGTCCAAGAATGGACCAAGAATGGTGTAGGGTCCACAACTTTGCTAAATAATCAACAGCAGTGCTCCAGTATGGATTCTATTCAGAAATTAAACTGGAACTTAAGCCCAGTTTTCTCTAGTGCATTAATATGGAGAACGAAGATTGTTTTTACTCTTTGCAACAGCTTTTCTTGTACTTGGAGACTGGTTACCATGTTCCTCTCAAAGTTTTCTCTTTTTACAGTCTAACAACTCAAGATTTGTTTTTTTTCTTCATGGGTTGTATTTTCTAGCTCTCTGATCCTTCTTGTTGCTATTCCTTGGACCCAGCCTAATTATCTTACAATTTTCTTGAACACTATGTTTCATCACTGCTGACAATGACAAAAATTAGAGAACGACAGTGACTTTATATATCTTTCAAAATATGTTGTTGTCTTGTGGTCTTGCCCTTGCATGGATGCATGAGTGTATGATTCTGTTCATACTTTGCAGTTTTAAGGTCTTGAAAGGCTCAGAATATTTATGTGTGAAAAGGTGTGTTACCCTTCAAGGACTGGAATTCTAAATTTACATTTACTGAACATTCTGGCTAATTGGGAAGGTTTGATGGGTTGACAAGCAGTTATGTATAGAAGTTCCTGCCTCTCACAAGACTGTCCCAAGGCTAACAGGCTGAAACATTATCTCACCTGTTATACTTTGTAATTTACATTATTTTCTTCAGAGTTACTACTGTTGATTGTTCTGTGTTTACTGCCAGATAGAAAACTTACATTTTGCATAGAATGGACTTACAGATAACTTCACCTAGAAAGCAAAGACTAGAAAATGGGACTTTATAGATGACAAAGCATAGCAGCTTAAATTGGAAATTTAATTGAATATTCTACATGTGAATGAAAAAAATGTAAGGTACCTCTGGTAAAGAACCAAAGAAATTCCAAAACTTTTCTCATCTTGGAAAAAAATAACTTTTGAAAGAACTTGGTTTCACAGAAGTCTTTAGAGAGAAACTTTGGATCCCTTGGAAGAGAGCTGAGGAAAAATTCATGAGTGATTGGAATATTTTCAGAGAGTTCAATGAATCTCTGATGAGAGATCAGATTACTGTACAAATCAAAGACTAAAAAGTGAGACAAGAGTCCTAGAGCACTCTGACCTAAACTTAGAAAAATCCATTAAAATTTATCAAGTTGAAGATAATAAGAAGACAAAAATTCAAGTTTTGACAACAAGAAAATAACGTAAGCTCTTGCCAGTACTTGAAATACCAAGAGAAAAGAGTGAAATATCTGCATAAGAGTCTGAGAAATGTGATGTGGTTTTGTAAGACGCATCATGAAAGACTGCAGAAACCAAAAATCATGTGAGTGATTTTGGAACTACCTTTTGGAAGCAGTTACTTTATTCATAAAGATCAGAATTGTTTTGCCTAAGTTCTCAGGCAAAGACTGAAAATACCTGAAAGGAAGGCAGAGTTTTATGTTGTACAAAGAGCTCTTGGGAATGTAGGGCTCTGAACAGAAAATGAAGTCTTCTTGTTTATACGATTTTTAGGTTAATAGAGCTACTGAAGTAATGACAAAGGATTTGATAAGAAAATTGATCACACTGAATATCAAAAAGTAGAATTTATATTTTCTCTGGAGAATCATATTTTCCAGGGTTAAGTGAAATAAATGTGAAAATTTAGTAGTACTTCAGAAATAAATTTCTTTGGTAAAGATATGGCTTGAGTTGGGAAGCACTTGAATTAAGAGGAATGAAGGATGTATCTGGGGTACAGAAAAGTAGCAGAGGAGACATTTGGCCTGAGAGTGCAAAGAAGGAAATATCAGTCCCACATGAGTATGGGGAAGATGACTACACTGCAGTTCAGAGTGAGACTGTGGTTTGAACAGGTAGCAAAACATAGCAGAAACATCCTGATGATCCAAGGGTTTCCTCCAATTCCCAGATAAGTTTTGTGACCTATATCAAACACTCTGTCAAGACAAAGCCTACTGACTGCACTCAGCCATGGTCATTCAAAGCCACTGAGGAGTTTCCATATTAATTCCAGGCACTCTGGGTGAATCATTACAGAAAACTCACCCTATCCTACTAGACTGTGAGCTTATGCTTTTCAAAGCCATGCTTTGGGCTTTGGAAGAGGTTGGTGTGAGAAAGATTTTCCTGGATTTGCCCTTTCAGAAAAGAAACTTTCAATTAAATAATTAAACACAGATATGTAGAAAGACTAGATGTGGACTTCCTGAAAATAGAGAACATCCTTGGAATGCAGACATGAAATTTTACTTTATCTTCACTTATATAGTTCACTTTTATTACAGTTGATTAAATTTTGATTAAATATGAATATATCTTCCCTACATTGTTGTAGTAATATATGAACTGACAATTGTGTCCTACTTTGATATGTACCTTAAAAAGCAATTAAAACATGAGAAAGAAAAGGTGCTATATGCCATTATTGGACTTCATTTCTACATGGACTGAAAATTTGCTAAGTTTCAGGATGATGAAACTTAAAATCAGACTGAATTTGGTCAGTGACTTCAAACATTAAAAAATTATGACCTTTGCCTTTCCGTACCATATGTCCTCAGCATTTCTTTTCTTAATTTCTGTGGTACATAAATGCAATTTCTAATATCCACCTCATCATCTGACTTTCTCCAAACATGATTTTTCCTAGTTGCTGAGGCATCACTCAGTGATTGCTTACATCACAGTTATTTAATTCACAGAGTGTCTGAGAAGCCACAAATTTCTATAACCCAACTTGTTTCCAACAACTGCTGAGCTCAGTGATGTTCTCAGCAGACCTGGTGCTCAGATTATGCAGGTCAAGAACCTGGATGAATCATTCTGCAGCATATTTTCATCTCTCTACATGTGTTTTCTTTTATAGGCAATTCAAAGAAAAAGAGAAGGTTGTCAAAGTATGGCTGGGATATACCCCAAGCTGTGAGAGGAACCACTTGTGTAGCTCTGTCAGTCTTGCCAACTTCTAATCTAATTTTTAAAAATTAAAAAAAAAAATAAAAATAATAATAAAATAATAATAATAATAATAATAATAATAATGACAACAATAGTGACAATAATGATGATGATGATAATGATAATAATAGTAATACATGTTATGTAAATAACTGATGAAAAATATAAGAGGAAGCTTTTAGGATGTCTATTGAAGTTGACATGTTGGCAAACTGGTTTATGACACACATATATACACAATACGGACTAAAAATTTATTTCGTGTAGACCACTGATCTAACACTGCAAGATAAAACAAAACCACTTCTCTTCCTTTGGATTTAAAGAATAAACAGTGGCTTTGGTTTTGCATTGAGTTCTCTATTCCAGTATCTATAGCCCTCTTATGTCCGTGCCTAGTTCAGACAAATGCTGGCTTGGCTGGCACTAAAACTATGATGTAGGCTCTGCACACAGGTCACAGAGAGCTCTGTATGTGGAAGGTACTGTTTGTTAGACAGAGGATGGCCTTTGTGGGTCAATCATCTGCATTGTTAAATATGTTCCTGCTTACAGAATTAAAAATGCAGTTTTTCCATCTCTTTGTTGCAAAGAGAATATCTGTTTATTTTTTTCTTACTTAGATTCCATGGTTAAATATGCTGTTAAACACAGAGAATGGTCCAAAGAGATGGACGTACATGCAGACATGCATGTAAAAATGTATGTATTGCATTAATTGTATACTTTATTTTCCTCTTAATCAACTGTGGAGGAGCTCTGAGAAGAATTACTTTGAATGCAAGATATTTTTTAAACTTCAGCTTGATGGAAATTACTACCAAAGAGTGTCTAAAAGCATATATTCTATGGTTAGAGTAGCTTGTGATTTTGTGTTCTAGGTTCTCTCTGGAACATGAGGAAAGTACTTTGTGACTGAGAAGTCTAGAGCTTTATTTTTTATGGTACCAAACCTAAAAGAATAATTTTCTCATACTTTATCACTTATTGTAGAATTTTCTTATATTAAGCACTTTTATTGCCGGAGCCTGCATCTAAACACTAATAATTTTACATCACCTTAGTACCCTACATAGTGCACTGGAATAATTGGAAGAAAGAACTAGAGAGCGTTCCTTGATTAAGGAGTTTCCATGGCCATTGCAAGCTACAAAATATTTCTAGGCTGGCCTCATTTAACCTGCACCAGAAAAAGGCAAAGGAATATGGCAGAAGTTGACCAGACACCACAGAAACAGGATAATTCTCCTTTCTCATTCTCAGGGAAGAGAATATCTGTGGGATCAGATGTCTTCCTACAACTAGGAAATCCATCCTTCATTCCAGAAAATATGTAAACCAAGGTCAGTTTAGTCCCCTTCACCTTCATTCAGCTTTACCCAGTGTTCAGGAATTAAGGGATACAACAGAAATTTAGACTTCTTCTTTTATAAAGAAAAGTCAAGTCTCGGTCTATACTGTGTCAAAACTATAAAAAATGAATTGTTCTTTACTATTGACATGGCTGCAAAGCAGAGCTACAGTGATGCACATTGTAATGGAAGAGCTGATTTCCCCTTTGTCTATGATCATAGGAGTCTGTAAAATAATGCATGTGAAAGTGTTCTTGTGTTCTTTCCAGACACAAAATAAAGAGGTGGGGGAAGGAGTCCTGCAGAAAACCACAGGCCCAAGGGGTAAAGCAGGAAACCAAACACAGAGCAAGATCAAAGGATACCTTGGAAGGACCAACAGAACCTGCACTCCAAGCAGTCAAGAAATTGAAGCTGACACAAAGTCAGTTAAATAAAGTGCAGAGCTCATCTGCTGTCGGCAGCAAAGGGTAGTCACTGCTGTATTTCCACTTGTAAATAAATCTGTGTGCGTAACACAGAAATAGAAAAAAAACACAAAGAGCATCCTGTCACTATAAATAAAGCTCACTGCTTCACACAAGGGGCTGCTTGTATCATGGAAACTCTCAGGTCAGCTTCAGCTGATGCACCAACATGGTATTATAAAAACAGAGAAAGAGGACATATTAACATGACGGGGAAGGTATAAATTCCATTTCCAATAAAAATATCTCCAGGAAATTTAAATAGAACTCTACTTTATTTCTCAGATTTGTCAAATTTTCCTAAGGACTCCACTCTAGTTGAAATTATCAACAGCAGTGGAAAAGTGGAAGTTAATCAATGTTTTTATATTTTAGAACTCTTGATAATTGTGTTGAAGCTCACATCTGTGTTTTTCTCTGTGTGCAAGGTGTGAGGAAGGGAGAAATCTCTACCCTGCTGAAAACATGACATTTTGGGGGAATGATTCCAAGTTTGACTAGGAAAGAAAATGACACCAAATTAAAAGGTGACTTGGGAGGTGTGGAAACACACAGCATCTAGAACTCCCTTCAAAAATTGTCTTGGTGTTAATTGCTGTTGAAAATCAAAAGTTCTTGGAGTTGTTAATGATGGAAATCTGATCCATCCCACCTTAATTTTCCACATGGTTTATAGCAAAAATCCAGGCTTATGGTTCTAATGATTTTCTTCTTTTTTTTTTTTTTTTTTGCTTCCCTCATTCTGTAAGGAGAAAATTCATCTCACTTAAAATTAATTCATTATGTATAAAGTGGTCATAGTAAATATAGCTGGTAATGATTACAGTATGGCCTAGGTGAGAAAATGTGAGAAAATGTGAGATTTACAGTTTAAGATGAAAAGAAGATCTTTGCAAACTACATATGAGACATGTTGGTTATCTCCATAAAAAAAATTCCATAGAAGTGTCTTCAGATACAGGCACATATATTTAATGAGATAATTCCTGTTCTTTCTTACTCAGAGCTGGCCACTGAGAATCCTTCTGTATGGAGACAGTCATCCTCTGGAGGTGAATGGATCCATATCTGCAAACTAAAAATATTGCCTCAGTGGAAGTTAAGGCTTAGAATCATCAAGGGATTGTTTGGGTTAGAAGGGAACTTAGAGATCATCCAGTTCCAAATCCCCTGCTATTATCAGGAATATGTTTCACTGACCAGGTTGCTCCAAACTCTATCCAGCCTGCCCTTGAACACTTCCAGGGACGGGACCTTTGGATCCGTGAGTCAGTATTCTAAGTTTAAGTGAGATGAAATACTCCCTTGTTAAACCAGTTTCTTTGACCCAAGAGAAAATTTCAGTTTTCAGGAAGTTTGTCAAAGTTTTTCTCCAGCTTCATGCAAGGTTGAGCTCAACTTGGTCTAGACTTTGAGACAAAGAGGTCATGTAGTGACTATGTAAACCAGATGTACTACTCAGGTTACGTGGACTTTAATAGATCAGTTGCAACTGGTCACAATCAAAGATAAAGGTCAATGCCAAAGTACTCGTTAAAGTCAACTTTATTTGACAGTTTCTTTTTTTGGTTTGCTTCTTTTCCTGCTTCCATAAAGAAAGTGAAGACTTTTGGGAGTAAACAGACTTCTTCGCTTGGCTGCAGACCAAAAGAGAGTATACAAAACAGGGCTTCCAGGCTATTAAGATGATAATTGCTTATAGAACTGCTAAAGCATGACATCACTTCAGACTAGTTCACATGAGAAATTCAACTTCAGTAAGCCCGAAGAGTGACTGAAATAAATTAGGAGATCTGAAAGATTCAGAATTGCATCAAGCCTAGATGAGCAAGAGGAAGCGAATCAGATAAATACATTAATACACACATGGTGACGGATGAGGCAGATGACATTTTATGCTCCTTTAAACTGACTGATGAAGATGAGAAAAATTAGAAATAGCTGTGGACAAGTTCAAGAACGTCTTCTAGCACACACTAAAAGGGAATCTTAAGGAGAGGCTATCAAGCATAGGAATAGTAATAAGAAAAGTGTCCCTACAAAAAAAAATACTGTGGTGCCTTTAAAAGATTTAGTGGTACACATGAAACTCTTCAAGATGAAGTGAGACCCAGGATTAACATGGAAGATCTAACAAGAAGAATAAAGAAAAGGACTTCTCAGAAAAGGAAATTATATTTACACTTTAACACAACTATGTTTTATAAAAATAATTTGTTAGAAGTAGTCAGAGAAAAACAATCTGTGTGGGAAAATGGCAAGATGGTTCAATTAAAGTCCTTGGTCCAACCTGAAAAAGAAACACATAAAGCTGTAACAAAAGAGGAAGTATGACATTATCTGTCCAAGGATCTAACAGAGGTTTAGAAACATTGAATAGGGGGAAAAAAAAAAAAAAAAAAAGGACCTTATTGGAAGGTCGTTTTTATTACCATTTGGCCAGCTTTAGAAATGGGTATGGAGGCACGGAGTGTTCTAGTGACTTTTGTCAATCATCCTGAATGTGGAATCCAGATGGCATTTCATTCATAATCAAGTTGTGGCGTTTTGGCTCTCTTCCTGAATTATCCAAAGTTATGACTTTCTGCTCCACATCAGCTAGGAAGAAAAACATCTCCCAAAAAAAGAACAAATATGTAAGGATGATAAAATTTACTTTGTTCAAAATGTTTGCTGCACTGGACTTGCTTTCTAAGGAATGCACAGGAATTATGCTTGTATCTATTGCAGTGTTAACTTCAGTATAGTGGCAGTCAATCCAATAGGCTTTGAATAAGTCCCTGTAATGTTTTCCTCCTGAAACATTTGGATTATTTCTAAGAAAATTCTGATATGGCTTTTCCATGGACGGCTTAATGGGTTGGTTTCTGTACATTTGGAATACAGGCATTCAGGTGAATCGGCTCCTCTCTGTGTCTGGAGAGGTGGATTAATAGAATTCAGTGCTGTCCACAAAGATTAAACCAGATCATGTGCAGTGACAGCAAAATAAATACCATATAACAGCAGTTGCAGCAGACAAGACGTGGCCTATCTCTCTAGTCAAGCAGGAGAAAAGACACTGCAGCATCATGTCAAGGAAGCAAGCTCAAGGCATCAATTTAGGGAAAAAAAATGCCCAACAAGGAGCAGGTGCCTTTTGAGATATTGTGTCACTTTGTCTTAATTTTGCTTTTTGAATTAAGATACTTATTCTAAAAACTCACCTGTTCTAAGATGAGTTGTGGAAACAGCCTTCCCCACAGTCTAAAACAGTGTTTTCTCTGTTCTGCAGAACACACAACTTTTTATTTTTTAAAAAATTTCAATTTTATATTCATTCTATAGATTTCCCTGATTAGTACCCAAAGAATGACAGGGAAAATAATCTTCATCTGCATTTTATGAAATCATGACAGCTTGATATTACTGCAATGGGACATTTTGCAGGGTACTGTGTGGGCACTGTTTATACCACTGACACAGAATAATGAAGTGTTAGCTGTGCAGATCATCAAATTCAGGTAATTATCACTGCCACATGCTTTCCTGAAGATAAAAATACTAAACAGCATAATTTAAAATGCTGGCATGCTTCTGAATATGTCTTTTTAAAACAGCATCTGATATTCAGATTAATTGCATGAGAATTTTGAAAGTAAGGAAAAACTCAGTTCCTAGGTAAGTGAAAAAAAAAGAAAAGAAAATAAATGGTGAGCAGAAGAATAATTTTTACATTATTTTATATATATATTAAAAAAAAAGCAAAGAAAAGAAAAAAAGAAAAAAAAAGAAAAAAAAGAAAAACCAAAACAAAAACCAAAAGAAGGCTCACTTATTCTTCCCAACCATTCGATGTGCAAGAGCATTAGTTATGGTAAAATATTACTTATATTTAATGTCTTTTTCCTTTGACTTGATAGTGAGTCAGTAGTGAAGTTCAAAAGATTTTAAAAGAAAAACATTAACTTTGTAAAAAATGGTTTAAGGTTTTAGTACTTTATTTTGTATTCCCTATTTGGACTGAACTTCTTCCCTAAATTTTTCTTAACTTTGTAAATAATGTTGAACTTCAGAAAACTGTATTTTTTTAGAATTATATTATTATCTAGAAATAAAACAAACACTACTATATCCAAAATTCTGCAGAAAAGATGGGGAAAATTGTGTACTAAGAACTCTTAAACCAGACATATTTCAGCTATTTAAATACTGATTTAAATGTCTAAATTTATGCACAAATGCATGAAAACTCTGACTGTAATGTCCTAAAGTTTTAGTCTGCTAATATTTAAATCCAGATTAAGGAAATTTTCTGGTCTAAATATAACTGGAGTTGCCATATGTCGTGTAAGGTATGTAAATTTCATATTTTGTTTATCTTTTACACTAACATTGAAACTTATTCTAGATAGAGTGGGGATCTCTGGTTAAAATATTCTCAGGGAGGATGACAAAAGCTTACATGTGTTTTTAATAATTTTCCCTTTTATGACCAAATTTAAATTTTCTATATTTTGCAGCTGTTCATAGGTGGTTTTTTTCATGTCTGAATCTGTGCATGTGTATGCATATTGCTATTATGGAGTCTCTCTGTGACTGACTGTAGATCCTTCCAAAATGAAATTATTTGCTAAGCAAAGATATCTTAGAATTTAGTTCTTGCAGAAAAAGGAAAATCATCTTCACTCAGAGTGCTTAAGCACACTAGAAAATGCATGAATTTCTATTAGGGGAGGTTTAGGTTGGATACTAGGAAAAGGTTCTTCCTTAATAGAAGCTGGGCACTGGAAGAGTCTCCCCAGGTCACAGCACAAAGCCTGGCAGAGTTCAAAGAGTGCTTGGGCAACATCTCAGGCTCATGGTGGGGTTGTTGTGGCTGTTCTGTGCATGGCCAGGACTTTGATGATTCCTCCTGGTCTCTGCTAGCAGAATATTCTATGATTCTATGACAAAAAAAAAGAAGGTCGAAAGGGAAGCAAAAGTTTCTGTTGACATGAAGAGTCAGCTGGTCTGGATGGGTAGGAAGAAAACCATTGATATGGGCTTTGGTGTGGCAGAGAATTGTAATCTCTTGGAACATAAAGCCATCCTGGAGGATATCATGAGCACGAAGAGGATGTTGCAACTGGGCATGAAATCTGGCTTTGAGTCTGGGACTCTGAAGCAGGTGCCTGGGACAGGCAGAATTTAAACGTGACAAGGAATAGAGACTAAAGAAGCAGGATGAAATTCACTGTGTAAAGGGGTATTTGAAAAAAGATGAGAAGAATGGCTACAATTTGATTTTGAGCCATGTCAGAGGCTTTCATGGCCCAGACCAGTCCCAGTCAGGATCTTCATCTGACCCCAGCCACATTTCAGCACATCTTTGGGTAAACATAAACCAGTGCCTGTGCTGGTTTATCCAAACCTCATGGCTCATCCTCCTTCTTTGCAGCAGCTGAGGTGGAGCTGCATAAGAAGCTCTCAGAAATGGTTGTGACCATCCTTAAAGGACCTACAGGAAAGATTGGGCCATATTAATTTCATAAAAACGTGCCCTTGAAATTAGACAGCATTTTTTGACTTTGTGCTTTGTGCCTCAATATCCCTACCTACAGAGTACGTTTTTAGTCTTGTTGTGAATTTAAATATATTCATGCCTACAAAGCAGACAGATGGTATATTGTTGAGAACTGCTGAAAATCTTGGGAAGAAATAAATGAATCTGTCTTCAAAATAAAAGTTGAATAATATGTAATAAACATATGAGACTCTTTTTCCTTTATGAATTAAAAAGAAAGCATTTAATAAGTGCTCGCTAAGCAGGTAGTCTCCTTGTGGAAATGAAAAATGCAGTGGGAAATAATTAATGACATACTAAAATGGACAGAATTAAAGAAGTATGTTGCCTTAATTCCTATTCTTGTGTGTATATCATATATTTAAAAGCAGACTGACATAACAGTTTGCATTTTTATTCATACTTTCACCCTTAAAATATGGGTAAGGAGAGGTTTCCCCAGCTGAGGGGACTGAAGTATGATGGCATATAATTTGTCAGCTGTGAAATTTTTTGTGATCTACCAAAGGCAATGGGAACTGTCCCTCTCCCAAAATGAAAACATTATTCCCTTTAGAAACCTCATCTATAGAAAAATTATATTTAGATGATTGGCAGAGTGTTTTGTTGAGTTGATTTAAAAAGAAAATGCTGCCTTCTTGGTCAGAGTTTCATGTTTTATCTGTTCGAGCTACCCTATAGCTCTTGAGAAGCTTGCTCCTTGGTTCTATATGTTATCTATTAGAATCATAGACTAGTTTGGGTTAAAGAGACCTCTAGGATCATCAAATCCATCCACTAGCCCAACACTGCCATGGCAACCACTAACCTGATTCCCAGGCATCACACTCTTAAATATTTTCAATCCCTCCAGAGATGGTGACTCTGCCACTGCCCTGGACAACCCTTCCAGTGCTGGACAACCCTTCCAGTGCTGGACAACCCTTCCAGTGCTGGACAACACTTCCAGTGCTGGACAACACTTCCAGTGCTGGACAACACTTCCAGCGAAGACATTTTTCCTAATATCCAGTATAAACCTCCCTGGTGCAACTTGAGTCTCTTTCCTCTCATCTTAGCTCTGGATTTGCATGGCAGATCTTCATCAAGATTTCAGCAACCCAGCAGACTGTCTGGGAAAATCTAACAATTGCTTTTGTAAAAAAAAAAAAAATAAATTCTCGTCTTAGTCTGACATAGAAAAGAAAACAATAGATTGCCTTCATTCTCTACAATTCATGTTTAAGAAGCCTGTTTTTCCTCAGGAGTCCTCTGACCTTAACTGAAATGGCTGAAATTGTGCAGGCATTTTGTATTTCATACATTAGCTGTTGTCAGTTGTGCAGTACATATTCCTGAGCCTTTTTAAACGGCCAGGAAAATCACATCAGCTTTCTATACCCTCAGCCTTTTCAAACAATTGCTACATTATGAACCTTGTCTGGTTAAGGAAGTAGCAGCTGAGTCACACAAAGACCAAATTATCCCTTGGGCTAATTTTATATACCACAAACACTAAATCAAACAATTACTTGGGTATTTCAGGTGTGATATATCCTGCTCATATATGGGTAAAATTGACGTCATTGCTGAAAGTGACTGTTCAATTCACTGTGAAGAAAGGGCAAGAGAGTAAAGGCTCTTTGTTTCTCTGTGCATGTCTTCAAATTAATGCCACGTTGTAATGAATTCTAAATTTGGTAAATAGTCATGATCTCTCCCAAATGAAAGTAAGTGAACAGGGAAAACAGCAGAACCTCTTATTTCCCATCTCTCTCCTTCGAGGTGCTTGACATCTTGCCTGCTTTTCATTTCTGAACTGCCTTTGTTGACGCACAGCTTTCTTCTTTCCCTCTTTGTGTCTTTGTGTGTTTGTTTTACTTTTTATTTTTGTTTTTCCTCCTTGAAATTAAACTGTTTGTCAAATGCGATAATGGGTAGAGTCACGACGTAAATAGTTAATGATGCTGTTGTCTTCTGAGGATTTCTCTGGGTGTAATATCCCCAATCTTTATGCAACCATACACTTGACTTGCACATTCTAAAGCCCTTCACAAAGGGCAATGCTGCTGCTTGTCTAAATAGTACATGATTACCTCGGTTAGTTTTGTGGCTGTGGTAATGTTCATTTTATGAGCTCAATCTGGTTCTGAGCCATCTGAACTTGATATTCCAGATGCCTTATCCCTAGTAGCACCAGCTCATATAGTGTGTACACATGTGTACAATGCAGGCTGCATTGGAAAGTCTCGGGTTTGTTCTCAAAGTCACACCATGCCTCCCTTCAAACCTCAAAGGAAAAGGTGTGCGTGCATGGGGGACAAAAAAGACTGTTAATAGAAGTCCCAAATATTCAACAATCCTGCATTTATTATAACAGGAAGCTATCTGGGTTTGACAGTCCCTGTTTTCATCACTGAAGAAAGTGACTTCATACATTATAGTTACATTGCCACGTGACACACAGAAAACAACAAAGATAATGGGACATGGAATTAAAGCTGCTTTGAACTATTGCCTGTTTACCCAGCAGAACAAAGGAGTAGGCGTTAGAGTTCCTTCATTTACCATAAGTGTGTCTTTGAGGTAGTCAACTCTACCTGCCTGCTAACTTGGGGATAATAAAATACATACCTACCCCACAGGGATGCTGAGATGTTTAATGAACTAATTAGTACTGTTCCATGCTCTGGTGGGAGGTGTTACCTGTGCTTTTGTTTAGAGCAGGTCTAGCTAGCACTTTATCTATTGCCTGAGAAAAGAAAAGAGAATTTGCTTCTCGTTCAAGAGTTTCTGCATTACTTATATCAGTAGAAATGCTCTCAAGCCAAGCATCAAAGTGATCACAGCAAGAGTCAGCAACTATAAACAAGAATGAATTTGCCTGAAGAGTGTGTGAGTAATCATAGATTTCCATGCATGTGTTTGTGTATGCATTTAGCATCAAAGTCTTCAGAAGTTACCAGTTCTTATACAGCACACAAGAACTACTTTTTCAATGAATGGTGCTAGTTCCT
Organism: Sturnus vulgaris; assembly: GCF_052056855.1. Taxonomy (NCBI): domain Eukaryota; kingdom Metazoa; phylum Chordata; class Aves; order Passeriformes; family Sturnidae; genus Sturnus; species Sturnus vulgaris. Next base: position 77,410,188 of record NC_142283.1, on the reverse strand, counting down.
AACAGTGGAGCATATGAAAAGGTCTGTACTGGAAGCTGCAAAAGAAATTTAAGTAACTAGATTATAATTCCCCTTTGTCTTGTGGCAAAGACCCTGAGGTCAACCCTTATTTCTTTTAAAATGATAAGAGTCTGTAATGGCAAGGAAAGAGTTCAGATTTATCCCTCCTCCAAAAAACAGTGACTCTGGTGACACTTAATGCCCAGGCACAGGCTGGAAGATTCATTCAGCATTCAGACACCCACTGAATCATCAAGACCATTACAAATCTTTTCAATTTCTTTGCAGTTGTTGTGATTATTATTATTATTACAATGATTATTGTTATTACCATGATAACTATTATGCTAGTACTAAGTTTGTGATCAATTCACTTGATTTCTTGTTTCCAATCTAAGCCATGGTCAGTGAAGACCTGATCAGTATAGAGAATAGACTCCAGGGCATTATTCTGTCCTACAAATACAAGTGTGTGTTTTAAGATTAAATGAATTGTATTCTAGACTTCATTGGCTCTTTTGAATAGCATTCTACTGATAATACAACAAATCTATGTCACTTGGCATAATGTAAATTTGTAGAAGAGATATCTAAAATCCTACTCCAAAACTGATATTTTTCAGAGGTGGGAACATACTGCAGTCAGTATTATATGAACACTTTTTCAGTGTGGCCTGATAAATTAAAAATCTGAAGATGAGCACACCAGAGATGCTGAATTGAAGATTTATTCTGTTTCTATCCAGGCCTGTGAAACCCATGGATAAATAAAGAGGAAAAACCTGGAGATCGAAAATCTCTTCTGATTGGGAAATTCATCTTATCGAGTAATGTGTTTAGGTAGATATGGGTCACATCTTCTGCACTTCTCTGAAGCATTGAGTTTTGCTTCAAGACCTACGAATTGTCTGTACCTCTAACACACATCAAGTCCTGTGTGAAAGGAGGGGAAACAAATTTTGTTTCCTCACTTCCTCTGTCATTTAGACCATAATTAGTGAGATAGCAGCTGAAGTGGTCTTTGCTTCAGGTCTTACCTTGTACTTTTACATGAGTGTTTGAGTCAAATGGTATTGCAATGGGACAGAGAAATGTAACTTCCACACGGGGATTTGTTTTCTTAAGAGGAGAAACTGGGATGAGACTGGCCTAGAAGCTGGATCTCTAGGGTGCAAATCCACTTTAATAATCATAAAACCAATAATTTTTTATGGAAAGACACATAAGCCCTGACACATCTATTATAAATATTGGTAATTAACTGAGACAGGAACACAAAACCCTTGCCAGATCCATGGGGAGGGAAAACCACTGCCAGGAGTGGTGGAGCTCCCCCAACATTTCCACCAGTGACTGAAGGGAGGTGGATATCTCTCTCCAGTGACTGCAGAGACAACCAGGGAGGCTATGGACCTGAGTCCATTCAATGCTCAGAGCCAGCAGAGTCACAGACTCATATATATGTGTGTATTTTTATATATGTGTATTTGCACACACCAACTAACAGCCCCACAAGTTTACTTTGTCATACAATTTCATATGGCATGATAGAGTACAACAAAAACATGACTGAAGTCCCCTTAAAGATTCTTGCATATTTTTCCTGGGACAAAAGCTTCTTCTGGAAGTGTGTCTGAGCAGAGTTAACCTCCCACACCTCTCAGATATTCTGGGGTATGATTGAAAGCACTTTTATAGACATGGACTTGTACAGATAAAGAAATATATTGATTCCTGTGCCTTCTGCATGGCATGGAAGGCTTCGTACCTGAGACCATTATCCAAAGTGCTGTCTGCAATTAATCTTTTGGGCAGTGTGTAATCACCCAAGGTGTACGGGGCTGAGTTTCAACCAGATAATGACACAGAAGGGCGGTGTGCAGGGGGAAGAGAGAGGGACATCAGCTCACCATTTGTTTGCTATGCCTATCAGGAAAGAGGCACTGGCAAAGATTGCCTGGTGTCCAGTGATGTTAGGGTTTCAGACAGGGTAAAGGACAAAGCAGAAGCCCTCCAGACTGAGTATTAAAAATGAATGTGTGTCTTTTCAATGTATTTGTACAGGAGGGAAGAGGGAGGAAAAAAAAAAAAAAAAAAAAAGGTGAAACATTCCAGATGCTTGCCTGCAGTAAAGCATTTCTGGCTGTTAGTTCCAGTAGGTCATTACTGCATTAATTTGGTGTTTAATTAAATGCCTGTGCAACAGACCATTTATTTGTTATCTAATATTAGCTTTAGTTCTTATCAATTAAATGCTAGCTGAGGGCTTGATTCACTTACGTTTTATGTCCCCTTACACTCTATTTTTTATAAACAAAAAACAAGGACTCTACACAGAGAGAAGATTTACACCTCCAAATTTCACAGTGTGTATAATGCAATATGCTGAAATGCTTAGGCAGAAGGTACTGAAACAAAGGCAGGGTTTTATTTCTGAGAAAAGGAAACAGGGGTCTTGTTTTCAAACAAATGAGAAACTAACTGAGCTATGCAAAATATTTCCTCTTACAGTGTATTTCCAATGATAGTCTAAATCATGCACACATCTGAATTTCATTGTGAAATTTTTATTCTAGAAGTCATACTTAGAACAATATGACTTTCCTCTGGGACTTCTTCCAAGATACCCATTTTGCTCTCCCCAAAGCAGAGGAGTCCCTGCTGCTTGTTCAAAAGCTGTGCTCACACTAAACCTCGACCCCTGCCTTTCAAGGATACTTATTTTCTTGCAGGACTTAAAATTAATGTTGACAAGTCACTAATGTTGGAGTTTTTTTGGTTTATTTATTGCTCATAATAAATATTGTGTCAAATTGAAGTGTTGCCCAGATTATAGAAATGTTTGGTTGTTATCTCAGAGGTTAAATTTTCAGAACACTTCTCCAGCTGCTCACATTGAAAAGAGCTGGCTAAAGCAAGTCCTGACTAATGGCTTCAAGCTGAAAAAAGATAGATTTAGATAAACTATTAGAAAGACATTCTTCCCTGTGAGGATGGGCAGGCCCTGGCACAGGATGCCCAGAGAAGCTGTGGCTGCTCCTGGATCCCTGGAAGTGTCCAAGGCCAGGTTGGACAGGGCTTGGAGCAACCTGGGATAGTGGAAGGTGTCCCTGCCCATGGCAGGGAGTGGAACTGGATGATCTTTAAGATTCCTTCCAAACCAATCTATCTTAAAATGCTGTGATGACTAGTTGAGGTGTATGCCCTTGGTGGAAGAGTCTCTAGAAATCTGTCTCCCTAAGCATTCAAGGAAGAGTTGCTGTACCTGTTCTGGTAAATTGGAGCAATTAAAACTCTCCTACGTGCACATCTTTCAGAAAGAATTATCTGGACCATCCTACCAGACTAGACTTTGCATACAATACCAAATCTCTCTGAACACCTCTGGTCGATGTGGTTTGGAGGCTTGACTCATCTCATCCTGCCTCTGGATTTTAGGGTCAAGCATCCTAGAACAATTGCCACGGTAGTCAAGGTACAGGGCACCACAGATCCTACAAAACCAGGCTGGCAAGAAAAGCCCATTCCTTACTGGGTGCACTACACAGTGATACATAACCTGTTAAGACCTGAGTGTTTGACAGTAATGGCCTCTTAATTGGGGGAAAAAGACACTTTAGAAAAGTAATTATTAAATTTTATTATCAGAGCGCACCTTCTTGTAGCAGGAGTGGTTTTTTTACACACAGTTTGGAAGGTATGCTTTGATCAGTAATGCAATCTAAATGAATAGTCAGATTTATCTAGCTATCTCAGAGTCTCAAGAGTGGTGGCCTCTATTTTGGCTGTCTCTCTTCTGTGATAAATGCTGAAAACTATTTTAGGATTGAGCCTTTTCTGCTTTTCTACAAGTAACTATTTGAATCGTGTCAAATATATGTTAAATTATACATCTAAAATAAATTTCCTCTGGATTTTATGAAATTCATTATTTTTGTGAATTTGAAAGTCACTTTCCTAACAGGTGTGGTAAAGCCTAGAAAAATCAGATTGACTCTCACTGTCTCAGTCCTATTAAAGTGTGCATTCAGAAGTCAATCATTGTAAAATTGTTTGCTGCAATTTTAGGAGCGGTCACCTAGGAGTCATATTTAAAAGAAAAAAAATAAAACAAAAAGCTGAAATTCAGGATGCACTCTAAACATGATCATGTACTTTATATAAGGCTTTGCAATGACATAGCTAAGTTCAAAATAATTTATTGCAATCCAAGCAATGAAAAAATATGGATAAGGTAAAACCTTTTGGTTCACAGACAATAGATTTATCTTCAATGTTATCATCATATTATTATTTTGGTTTCATAAAACTGAATTCTTAGACAGTTCGTAAGAAAGTAGTGGATAAAATTAGCCTATTACATGTGCACTCTTTTTTTTTTTGCCTACAGTCTGCAGGCAGATAGAGTTTCACAGAAGTCAAAGAGTTGAGATAATAGCTCAGCACAGGATTTGACAAAAAAGAGTTTTTATTGACAGCAGTGAATCTGAGAAACAGGATCACCCTTAAGAGGTGGACATTTGTTTGTCTCTGTGGTGTTGGAAGGAAATACCTGGTACAGTGGGAACTGCAGTGCTCTACATAGAGTCGAATTGGATCAAATCGAATTGAATCAAATCAGTTAGAATAGCAGTCTTGCAGAAAACAGCAGATGTTTACATGATTTGCTCAGCTGAGATCCAAAATCTGAGCCACAACTGTGACTGAGAAACACCCAGCAAGGTCAAATCTTCTGGCTCCTAATAGCATTTATATGAGTACAGCCAACACAGTTATCAGACTGATAGGGACCATTCTGTCTACTGAAAGACATCTTTGTGTGGCATTTAACAAGAGAAAAAAGAAAGCCCAGGAACAAAGGGTATAGGGAAAAGAAGGAGTACTCACTGAAAAGGACTCACAAAGTCAAAGTGATAAGGCAAGTGGGACTGAGGTAGAGAGATTTAGGGTAGTAAAAAAAGTGTATCTCTGGGTCTAAAAAATGTGGGGAACAGACATGAAGGCTCCTGAATAGATGTGGAGAACAGGCTAAAAGATGAAAGGTGAAAATCTCCCACATAATACAATGCTGATGGAAAATACATTCATAAATGTAGAAAGCCAGAATGAAATGCAGAGTTAGCCTGAGCCTTCACTCTCCCCTCCAATGCAGACTCCATAGACAGATCCATGCACAAGAAGAAGTTAATACAGAGGACAGACTGCACAAAGACAACATTTCAATAGTAGAACGAGTAGGAGACCTCAAAACAGGGGGGGAAAAATGAAGACACTTTGTAGAAGGAGCTGAATGCTCTGTATTAAAGGGGGCTGAGAGAGTGAAAAAGCCCTTTACTCCTTCTGATGAAAGTCCCCAGTGAAATAGATGCAGTGAGGAAGGGAATGTATGCTCCAATTAAGGTCTGACATGAAAGGACCAACACATCTCCCTTGTGAGCACATCCAAAAGGCAAGGTGAAAACATTCTGGGGATGGAAGTTCAAGGGGGTCTACTGTGTCAAATCTCATTAGATCCAGATGGATATCAAACTAGTGGATGTTTTCAGAATTATCTGTGTCAAAAATATTGACAATTCTATGAACTAGCAGCCCTTTTGCTTCTGTGTACTGAGTATAATATCATCTTCCTATCCCATTTTCTGGATTTGGTTTGGTCTTTCTTGCAAATCCTTACCATGGGCTAGTTAGCATACCTAAAAACTAAAATCCCAGTGGACTTCAAGCATTAAATTTTCACTGTAAGGTAAACTACAGGAATTTAATGCTCACCTCACATGTCTACTTCCCAACAAAACTTCTGCTTGTTCTTTACATAGATGAGCTGATCTAATTAGCTTGTTTCCAGTGAAACAGATAAATAAACATATGCCCCACTTCCATGAAAGAAGTCAATGAGGAGAGTAAACAAAAATCTTACACGCAGTTGTAGCACTGGAGCTCTCCACACAGAAATGTTTTTTAACTTCCTTCATCTTCTAACAACTTTAGCTTCTTAAGACTGGTGGAAATTTTGCCATTAATGTCAACGAATAGATGGCAGAAAATAGGCTTTATTCCAAAAATCAGGGAAATGAGTGGCATATAAAGTATTGCTAGTGCAAGGGTTGTCATTTAAACACTACATAAACTGAAGGAATGAAACATGAATGACTTTCATATCACATGTGATTTGCACAAAATTGTGTTACATACAATTTGGAGGGCCCTGCTGGTTTTAACAGGTCAGTCTTCAGTACAGTGGGACACAATATTTTTGTCCTCAATAGATGGAAGTGAGTGGGAGCTCTCATTCCCACTCCATGTTTCTGGATCTCTAAATGCCCTCAATATGACAGCTGAGGTATGATGCAACTAGAAAACAGATTATCTCCATTGTCCTACTTTTTTATCTGCACTGCTTTCCTTTTTTTGATGTGGGGGAGGGTGCAGCTGGTAGCAGGAGAGGAGCAACTACCATGGGCAGATGTCACGGTTAATGATATCAAAACTGAGATATTTAGAGTTCAGATATCAGTATTAACAGCAAGCATGGTAATATATTTCAAAGAAAAAGAAAAGAGAGCATGCCTCCAAACTTTCCCTGGAAATGTGTCTCAAAACTTCTCATTATTCATCTAAGTGGTTTTAAATGAAGGTAAGCTCACGTCATTCTGAAATAGATCAACATCAAAATGAACAAGTAAATAATTTACATGACTTTTTATTTCACAAGGATTCCTTCCACTGATTAAGAAATTGTTATTCTTTACCAGATGCAATAATAGCTCTTTTCTCTCTTGTCCTCACACTCTGTGTGTTGAGTGGCTCTGTTGTCCATTTCTCCTTCCCAACTGACTCACCACCAGCACTCTATCAGCACTGTTATTCCAAGAGCAGTGGCCCATAAAACGAAGATAACAAGTCCCAACTCCCAGCAAGCTTTTCCTTGTCAATGAGAGATTAAAAATAACAGTCAGGGGCTATGCAATGATATTTGCAGCTAACTTCACAAATTTTCATCCAGAGCATCTGAGAATTTTTACCACTTTCTAATCTTCTACAATAGCTTGAATTTCTCCTCATTAGGTTTCATTGCACAGGACAAAAAGCTGGCATATGGCTTTTCTGCTCAGAAAATATGTCATTAAAATAAGTATGCAGGTTATCATATTGGTGTAGCTCCCTACATAGGCAGATTGAAAGGATTTTAGGTAAGCTCTAAAGTTATATATGAAATATTGACTCCATCACCTTATGATTCTTTTTATAAACCACCATACAGACTCACAGGGAAAGTGAGGGAAATGAAAGTGCACATCCTTTTGCTGTAGTTTTCTACCAATGCAAACAAATAAGCATATGTTATTGGGATAGCAGTGTTGCAAAGTCTCTTCAGCTTTATCTATCTGTCAAGAAGGCAATGCCTTTTCTGGATCTTCCTTTTAAATAATTTCTTAAAATCCCTCTCAGATCAGACACATGTTTGTCAATACTGTCATAATGTTCTGCCTTCTAGAAGCTCTTAAAATTCTCACAACTGGAAAGACTACATTCAGGCCAAACCCCAGGTTGTTACTCACTCTCCTCTAAAGCCCAGTGTAAACATCACATTAACCTCAGGGCTCTCCAGATAAGACTACTCTTTGGTAGATTTTCCAGGGCATATTCAGATTGACTTGACATTTGACTGCAAAGTGTTTGTATCTCAGTACAAGCACTGAATCATTTTGATAGCGCTATTTAGCACACTGTTTCTAAGCAAGTTTTCTGCTTAAATCCTAGCTATTCCAGTTTCTGCAGTCAATTGTTCTCGTTACCTTATAAATTAAGAAACGTGGCAGGAAATAAGAAGAAGACGAAGAAGACGAGGAAGAAGAAGAGGAGGAGGAAGGAATAAAAAGAGCAAGAAGAAGGAGAAGATGAAGAAGAGCGAGAAGGAGGAGAAAGAGAAGAAGGCACTAGAGATGATTAGAAGAAGGAGCCAACTATTTCAATAAATATTATTTCTTCATTTTTAATAGATGTCACTTTTACTGTGAGAATTACAAGCATTTGACTCAGCTCAGAGCACTGACAGAAGTTCAGAGGTGGCTCCTGACTTGCTGACTGCAAGAACCAGCAAAATCTACAGCTAGACATTCCTGTAAGTGCTAGTATGTAATGCCTAACTATATATGACTTTTTTGTTGGATTGTTTTTTAAAGGAAAAGGCTTTTAAATATTTCGTTAATCATCTTGCAGTTTTGGATGAAATATCACCCATTTACTAATCACAAATTGATCTACTTTCTAATATTCCAAGTAGCTGATATGAGACTCAGAATATCTTCATCTACAGAATAAAAACCCTGTTTACCCAACAGACTTTTACCAACAAAAATTAGAGATTAATTCAATAAGTCCCAGTAATCTATATCAGTTACTACAGAGGTCAGCTTGTACTTATGACAGTTCAATAACCACATTATTTTGAAAAGGCATAATGAAATATAGTAATGTGCTTCTTTTTTGATGTTTTTTAAAGAATCTGAATCACAAAATCTAATTTTTATTTCTGTTCTCTCTGTGCAGAATTGGATTTGTGCGGGTCAGAATGAAGATGAACACTAGCTAGATATTTCAGTCAGGTGCTATATAATACTAAAGAATAAAGACATGGCATTGTTTTGCCATTGTTACTGGATGTACAGTATCCATCCTCAAACTCTAGCTATACCAAAGCAAAAATTCCCTTCCGGATTTTCAGCCCTGTATTTTATACCTGAATGCTTCATAGTAGACTAAACTTGAAGCAGAAATCCATGAAGAACAACAATTTGGATGAGGCATTGGGATTAGAAGAGGATTTTTGATTTGGTCAATTAACTGCAAACAAATTCTATAACAACTTAAAGAGCAAAATACTTTTTGCACACAGAGATATGACCTTAGTCTCCCAAGTATGTCTTTCCCACATGGCCATTGCATACAAGCTACTGAAGCACCAACAAAATATGTCCAGAGCTTCAAGTGACACTGAATATACTCAAAATTGTTCTGATAGTACAAGAGAACCCTCAGTGATTGACTGACACTGAATTTTTGTCCTGCGTTCCCAAGGGGAAAACAAGGACAAAAAGACACAAAACAGAGAATCAGAAATGCAGAATGACAGACATTCAGCTTGCAAACTGGGTCTGTCATAGCCAGGGATACGGCCCTAGGGGTGGGTTAGCTTCATGGTCCACAACAAATATAACTCTGCTGTCATGGAAGCACATGTTTTTGGCTGTCATGAATGGTACACAGGGCTGATGCTCAGGTGAAGTGACTTGTAAACACTTATCTGTGACTGAGCTTTCTCACTGATGGATGGCAAAAAGAATAACAATAGGGATTGTTCTATTTTATCCGGGATTGAATGGAATCACTGGATATACATTTACAAAACTCACTTGGAAAAATTGCATCACAGGTGGAAGGTGGAACTAACAAAGACTCTTTTTTTTTTTTTTTTTTTTTTTTTACCTTTCCACCTTTCCATTTTAATTCAGCAAAAAACAGTCAGGGTCAGTTGCAATGACAGTAGAAAGAAACAATATGAGGACATAATCTCAAACTCTGTTTGCATTTAAGTATAAGAGTGAAATCAGACTCGTTTGAGAAAGTTAATGGGAACTAAAACCAAAACAAGCCAAACCAACAACCACTCATTCACCAGAAACACTGATTATGACCTGAAATAACCTGATAATCATAGTAGTTGCTTGAATGTTAAAGATTTAGTCTCAGATTCCTGCACATTGTTAAATATCTGCGCTACTTGTCATGGAATAAAGAACTTGAATGTTCTATAATATATTGAGTAAGCATCTCCACCATCTATAATTTTGAGGTACAGACTTCTTGGGCATGAACCATTTTTTTCAATGTGGATCTTTTCTTTCTTTCTTTCTTTCTTTCTTTCTTTCTTTCTTTCTTTCTTTCTTTCTTTCTTTCTTTCTTTCTTTCTTTCTTTCTTTCTTTCTTTCTTTCTTTCTTTCTTTCTTTCTTTCTTTCTTCCTTCCTTTCTTTCTTTCTTCCTTTCTTTCTTCCTTTCTTTCTTCCTTTCTTCCTTCCTTCCTTCCTTCTTTCTTCTTCTTTCTTCCTTCCTTCCTTCCTTCTTTCTTTCTTTCTTTCTTTCTTTCTTTCTTTCTTTCTTTCTTTCTTTCTTTCTTTCTTTCTTTCTTTCTTTCTTTCTTTCTTTCTTTCTTTCTTTCTTTCTTTCTTTCTTTCTTTCTTTCTTTCTTTCTTTCTTTCTTTCTTTCTTTCTTTCTTTCTTTCTTTCTTTCTTTCTTTCTTTCTTTCTTTCTTTCTTTCTTTCTTTCTTTCTTTCTTTCTTTCTTTCTTTCTTTCTTTCTTTCTTTCTTTCTTTCTTTCTTTCTTTCTTTCTTTCTTTCTTTCTTTCTTTCTTTCTTTCTTTCTTTCTTTCTTTCTTTCTTTCTTTCTTTCTTTCTTTCTTTCTTTCTTTCTTTCTTCCTTTCTTTCTTTCTTCCTTTCTTCCTTTCTTCCTTTCTTCCTTTCTTCCTTTCTTCCTTTCTTCCTTTCTTCCTTTCTTCCTTTCTTTTCTTTCTTTTCTTCCTTTCTTCCTTTCTTTCTTCCTGGAATCCTTCCTTCCTTCCATCTTTCTCTCTCTTTTCCTCTTTTATGAGATCATCTTTTTTTTGGCCAAGTTTTTTGATCTGCTCAGTATGAGATATGTAGATTGGGGATCAGATACACCTAAATCACTTGATAAAATAAAATTAACTGATCCCCAGAGAAAACCTTGAAACACAGAACAATAAGATCAAAAGCATACTCAGCACGTGAAAACATGTATTCGTGTGTGGTTGCTAAATACTAGGGTAAAAGAAGAACCTTAACCAATTACTTCAATCTTCATTCAACTTTTAGGTTAAACCCAGATGACCACTGATTTTGGAGTACAGCCAGAAAATATAAATTAAAGACTCTTCTTCCCAATACCCAGCTGTTTCTTTGAGTGACAGAACTCTGGGGTTTTGCCATGTTGAACACTTGCAGCTGAAAATGCTCAAGAAAAGGAGCCAAATTTCCAAAATTCTACTAAGTACTTTTACTGTAGACTTACAGTGAACTCGGGTCAGCCTTTTTAAAATGTGGAGTTTGACATTCAGCAAGTTAAATGATTTCTAATGCAGTTAAGTAATGTTCCAAGCAGAAATTTAGCTCCAGATTAAACTCCCTCCATTTTTGTGACAAAAGCATGCTCCTGTGTCCACGGATGGTTGGAAGACACAAGTCTTTGATTTAAGTGTCATCACCTCATGACATTCTGAGCTCACCTGCTTCCCCTGGGCTCTTGGTGCCTCTCCAGAAGGGCATCCATCTCCTGCAGATCTTCTGTCACTGGTGAATGTCCCAGAGACAAAAGGGGGTTGGAAGTTGCTCTGGGTGACTGTGCATAGACAACTAAATGTTCTCCCCCGTGTTTAGCCACCTTGACCTACATTCAATTATGCTGGGCGAGATTGTTGCCAGAAATCTCATGTAAGGCTCAAAAGAATGTACTTTTACAATCATATGACAGATGTGAGGACAGAAGAGCCACAGTTGTTACCTCACATGACTAATTAAGCCTTTTGAAAACTTTTAAAGTCCTAAAATTATGTTTTAGGGTGAAACCAAGAGTTTCAAGCAGATCTTCCATGGTGATGTCCAGTCATGTTCTACATGAAGCAAGACATGGTTGCATAGCCCTGAAGTAAAGAGACATTTACACCTGGGCAGAGAGCTGGCTTTTGGTGGCAATTGTTATTATGGCAATATTTGAAGCCAAATGGTTTCCACCCCGCTGCCAAAGGGAAAAAAAAAAGGTAGAGCAAAATGTTATCTCTTTATTGCTAAGAGTCTTTAAAAATGAAAAATATTGATTATTTTATCGTTTTTGCTGGTAGATAAGAAGAATCTGGACAGTCAGTAATTCAAAGTGTTACCATTTTTGTGCAGAAATTTATTGCATTTCTGACAATGAGTTACTTAGGGATCTAGAGGGATTTGTTGGGAGTTTATTAAAAAAACCTTGGGGTGCAGGTTGGTGTAGACACTTGTTCTTTTTTTCCAGGAAATCCCAGTACAGAAAGTCATAAAATACTATGCTGAAAAATGTTTGGGAAGGAACACCATACACTCAGAACATCTCCCATTGGTGAAATCTGAAATATAAGGTGCAGAAGTAGCACTAATGCAAAAATACAGAACAGTAAATTTCTAGGCTGGGTTTTGAGTTCTGCTGCTTGCCTCCTGGGTCTTTTGGAAAATCAGTTTAGTATCCAGGACACTGAGCAACCTGGCTTAGTGGGTTGTGTTCCTTCCATGGCAGGGGATTGGAACTATCTGATTCCAATGATCTGTCAGGTCCCTTCCAGTCCAAATCATTCTATGACTCTCTTTTTAGTGGATTACTTTCTCAAGAATAACTTTTTTTTTTTTTTTTTTTTTTTTAAGACAACATTAGGAACAGAGCTGCAATCTTTGTCAGCAGTCTTTTAAGTATTTCTTTTCTATGTCTGGACTAGTGTTATTCAAAAACAGGAAGAGCTGAATATGTGTGCATGTAAGGGAGAGAAAGAAAGGAGAGAGAAACTAGAGAAGACCACCTCTGGATCAGATAATAAATGTTAGGCTTAATCTTCTTCTCCATAGTTTTTTCCATGCTGCACAACAGAAAAAATTATGTCCAGAGTTGTGAGAACATCCACTTCCAATATAATCTAGTTGTCAGAGAAGACAATGAAAAATTTTATCAGAACTTCCCTCCCACTATCCCACGCTGGTGGGACCCTTAGTGACACAAAGCTATCAAGAATCAAGAACCAGACCAAAATGTTTTAAAATAAACATGAAAATATAGAACACGCTTTATGACATGCAGTGTTTTGCAGCCAAATATTCCATTGCACAATATAATTTAAGTACATGAGCATCTGTCTAGTCCTTACTTATCTATTCAGTGTCCTGTCTTCTTCCAGATTCCTCTCCCCTTACAGTTTTTAATATTTGGAATAATTTTTATGTTTGGCAGCAGCAGATGGATCCTAAATACCTGTGAAGTCATTAGTTTAATAACACAATTGGTAAGTACAGTCATTCTCAGTGAAGGGCAACTGTTACAATTATCTCACTAATTTCACTGTGTAAATGCATCATGTCAGGGACAGCATCTGAAAACCACTTAATACATTTGAATAGCATATTCATTATCGATAATATGTATGCCCTCCTTTGTTGGCTTATATGCAGAAGAATATAGCAAGTAAGAAAGGAGAAAAAAAAAAAAAAAGCAAGGGGAAAAGAAACAATAGAAAGCAAGAAAAAAACATCAAAACACAGACCCCCAGAAAGTCTTGACTTTTAAAAATAAATTATAAAATTAGCTGATGAACAAAATTAATCCAAACTGACTTGAATTTCAATTCTGTCAGATGGAGTGAAAAGTGCCCTAAGTATATAAACAAGCTTTGGTAATAAATAACAATGCAGCAAGCCAAGGGGAAAGTGTTTATAAAAGGGATTTGTGTTTGGTGCATTCTCATTTGGCAGTCTCATTAATGATTTAGAAGAAGGTGTAAACACTACATTCATGATTTTAGGGAATGCTGGTGTGCTACAAATGCCAATGAGTTAAAAAAAAAATAAAAAGAAAATAAAATAAAGCAAGAGGAACAATTCTGTAGAGTCCTCTTTGCTATGTCTTGTGTCTTACCCTAAAAAGGAATGTTTTCTCTTCTCCCATGTTCTTAACCCTCTTCTGTCTTCATATTCTCAGAATCTGTGCAGTACCCAAAAGCCATTGTTGTTTCTTAAGCTGTCCTTCTGGTATAACCCAAGTTCTTCCTTTCCTCACTTTTTTTTTTTTTTTTTTAATTTTTAATTTTTATTTTATTTTTTTTAGTATTTTTCAGAGGAATAAAGAACCTGTAAAATAAGAATGTGGACAGATGTGAATTAACCACCACTGGGGTTTATGTGTTGGGTGAAACCCTGCGTTTTGGTGCACTGATGTCTAACCCCAAGTGACAAATGACTTCTCTGACAATAAGGTTGTTGTCAATAACAAAATATCACCCGTAGTCATCAAAGGGTTTGTGCAATGCTTAAAATGAATGTTTGAAAGTGTTGTAAGAAATGCAGAAGTCTGGGGTGGAGCACACATCCTTGACAATCTTGAGACATGACCCAGCAATCATATGGGGCCATTTCAACCCCTTTTAGACCCAAAAAGCTGGTCAATGGATTCATCTTGTGCCTTGCTGTCTTTTAAATAACCGTTGTTATTTAATTGTTAAGTGCAATTATCTGGAGGAAAGCTTTCACTGATTATATGTCAGCTCTTTCTCTAAGGTCTGCAGCTGTCTGATTTATACAGCTATGTAAAGCTTTTATTAAAACAAACAAAAAAACAACAACAAAAAAGAGTTATTCTCTTGAACTCCTTTCTTTGCCCTTTTCCCTATCCTCTCCTAATAATATGTTGCATTATTTTTTTCTCTGAAAGAGTCATCTGGATCTCATTACTAAAATTGTTGATCGAATAACAGAACTGATAAAGACCAATGTTGTCTGGACCATGTCACTTCGCCAGAGTTGCTCTTTCCTGGATGCTCGTGAGGTAGTGCAAAATACTGGTTAGAGTATCCATCCTCAGGAACAAGAATAGAAATTGATCCTTAAACAAAGGAACTTGGAAAGGGATATTGATCAGATTACAAATGAGGTCTGAGATGCAGGACTAGGGTAGGAAAACTTGATCCTTCTGTCAGGTCTCTTTAATGGCACTGCAGATCTGCACTCCTCTGTCAAGGCCTGCTCAAAAGCACACTGAAGTTAGTGGAAAGAGTCCTATTAATATTGATAATTGATTTTAGATGTGACTGAAGTGTTGGGAAAGGGTAGAAATAGTCCCTGGTTTCTGCTGCAATCTGTCTGCTGTTTCTAGATGCTGATGCCTTCCACTTAATCTAATTCTTATCTCAAACCAACAAAGCCCCTGCCCAAGCAGCAGCTTTCTCTCAGAATCTGTTTCTATTCCAACTGCTTTCCACTACAAGCATTAAACTCATCTTGAAACTTTGCTGCTTCTCTCTCTTACCTTACTGACTGAAAATTATTTTCTGTCTGTGCTGATATATTTCCCCTTTTTTAGCTAAAGAACTTATCTTTCTTTCTGCTCCTTTGCTGGCACTTATCCTTGCCTGCTTTTAATTATTTCCCAGTATTTCTTTCATGAATCCTTATTTCTCTTCTGCAAATTTTTCTGCCCAAACTCCTCAGCTCTCTCCCAGATATTTATACTTCAATATTTTCCATGTCAAGGTGTGACTCTAGTACTGTTGTTTTTCTGTTTTTCTCACTCTCCAAACACTGCAAAACTACTTTTTTTTGTTTTGTGTCAAAAGATGAACCTCCTAGATATGTGTATTTTTTTCATATATCTGTTTTCTTCCTCCTTTGTATATATATATAAAAATACATGTACATCCATCCTCACAAAAACACACAAATTTTGCACCCTTAGTGGTATTTCTAAGTGTTAGAGAAAATTGAGGTATTTTAATGGAACAGCTCTTTGCTGAAATATTTCTAGTCAAATTGGTGAAGCATTAGGAAATACACTGTAGGATTCAACTGTGATTTTGGGAAGGTTTCTAGGAATAGAATAAAGGACTTTTGTCATCTTTGAGTTTACATAAAACTGTGGTTATGCTGCTGCTGTGTTCATCCAGATTACATCTGCAGAGAATAAATGCAAAAAAAGACTTCATGACTTTTTTTTCCTGAGCAAGGAATAAGCTCATTTTGTTTATCAACATTCAACAATATATATTTGCCTTGAACCTTGTCTGCCCTTCCATTTGATTCTTTCAGGGTGTACTAGGTATTCAGCATAGATTTTACTGCGTCAATATTAAAAACTCATTTTACTTGAGCTAAGGAACAGCCAAATCCTAAGCCCTTTAATAAAGGGATTAAAAAGACTACTGAATAGCTCTTGTTTAGCTTGTGTAGAAATGTGTTATCTGATCTTTTTCACTAGGTTGCTGTGAGGTTCAGAATTTAGCCATTAGTTTATTTGCCTGCTGTTTTACATTTCAGGTTGCACCTGGAAAGCTGTAGAGGTTCATGGCAAGACTTGGAAGGTCAGTGACAATTCCTGTGCTGAGCTGGCTGGCTGGTGACAGCCACGGGCTCCCTTTAGGCTTGGGTCAGTATGTCCTGCTGTCTCCAGATGGAGTGACACTGGAGTGCTCTTGGCAGTGGGGATTGCTGGTCTGCTTGGTCCTTCTCAGAATCACAGGGTCACAGAATGGCCTGGCTTGGAAGGGACCTCAAGGCTCATCTCTTCCATTCCCTTGCCATGGACAGGGACACTTTTGTCTAGACCAGATTTCTCAAACCTCCATGCAAACTATCTTTGAACACCCAGATATGGGTCAAGAGCACCAGCTCAAGAGTCAGAATGGCCTTGGCCAACCAAGGCCAACCTTGGTCAAGATGCCCAGGAGGGCTCTCAAGAAGCACAACTCTTCCCATTGGGACAAGGAACAGCCACTGCTGGTGGTCAAAATCCAGACAATCCTCTTGGTGAAGCAGCTGAATCTTCTCTTCTCCACTGTCAGTGATACCTGCATGACCAGCGTTTTTCCATCACCAGAGTATTGTCACCCTATGCTGTGCAGGCTAGTTTAAAGTTTATTGTGTTTGTGTCTTTAATATTATTGTCAGAAAAAGTACTGAGACCTGCACAAGTCTTGTTTTTCTTTTTTTTTTGTTGAGGATCTCTGTAATCATCAGAAACCTCTTTCAGTGAAATAAGGAAGCCTAATTACAGATTGGGAAAATGAATCACTGAGAATCTGAGCATCTCACTGAAGAAAATATGTCAGGAACATAGACAAAAAGACAGGGACAGAGCCAATAAGAGAACCTGGGGGTGGTGGTCACATTTCTTAATAATTACAAACAGACCAGGAGAGGTGAAAGATTGTATTTTATTTAACAAGTTGAGACTGAGCTTCATATATTTAGGAAGAGCATCTCAGGATGTGGTCTCTGCTGCAGCAGGAAATTGCATTCAGTGGTTTTGGAGGTCCCCACCAAATTTTCCCTATGACAGGTCATTCCATTATTGCCTACTAAAGGTTTCCTTACATCTTTTTCTGAAGCATCCTAATTCAGAGGTAGGATATTAAATGAAATGGATCACTAGTTTGATCTATTATGCCAATTCTTATGTTCTTAGAGATGCAAAAGGTACATAGGACATAGATTTACCTCACTCTCAAACATAAGAATTTGTACTGAGAGTGGTAAGGGAGTATTGGCTTGGGAATGGGGGAAGCTGCCAATCCTCACACCATTTTGTGGCTGCTCAAGAACTGAGACAGAAGTTTACTTTGTAGAAGAAAGCCCCATGTGCACTGTAAATGCTGTTGGCCATGTGACAGCACCATATTCTTCAACGGGCAGAAGTAATTTTCTTCCGTGACTATGTTTGATTTCAATTAAAAGAAGACAGCTTGCTTCATCTTTCCTAAAAGTTGATATGGCGTATACCTGAGTGAACTGGCCAATTTCCCTTATAAATTATGTATAAAATCCACAACTGCATTCTCTCTCAGAAAGTCAGAGGAAAATTAAATTTCTCTTTTGGCTTATATTTTTTCATGGTTCTTGGGATATTCATTTCATATTTTCTGCTCATTTTTATAAATGTCTTATTTATTCAAGCTCTTCACAGAGGAAAGTAATGCCATGCATTGCTGATTTTATTACTTTGGGCAGTTTACAATATCTCTTCAGAACTTAACATGTTAATTGATTTAAAAATTTCTATGAATTTCACCCATGGTTTAGGATCATACATTCTGATGCCAAGGAGACTTGAAATGTCTTCTGTGGCCCCACTGGGCTTTATCTGTAGATGTGCATAGTTCTTTTCCTTCTCTATTCCTAGCAGAGATGTGAGGAGAATAAAATGTCACTGTCCAGGCTCATGACCAGGGACAGTAGCTAGGGCCAAAATTAGACGTGTGATCCCAATCCTTCATTCTATCTTTTAAAATTTGGAAAATCCCCCCAGTATTATTACCTGCCATGATACTCCAGATTCTTGTTCTGATGATTAACTCCCTGTTCCAAATGTAGGATTCTGCTTCCCTTCAAATTATAGATTTTATTATTGCACACATAGGATTTTTTATATTTTTGTATATTTTATGGTAAAATACATAACTGTGAGCTTTATTGATCCTGTCTGCAGTACATAAATGCCACTAAAACACTGATCTCTCAGTGTCCCTTTCCACCCTGCAGGAGTCTCAAAATAAAACCTGGGAATACTTCAGTGAACAGAGCTAGATTTCTCTGGAACATTACAGGTATATCAAGTTTTGTTTGACTGGAAGAGCAGCTGACTTGATCTAGGGCTAGAAGTCTGCAAATATATGAGGAAAACACCCTATATTTCCCATGCCACTCTCATAGTCTGTTATTTCATGGATAATTTCAATATCAAGTTGTATAACAGGATGTTATCTATGACTACAATGATATGCAGGTATTCATACATGCACATATATATGTAATATATATGTTTATATCGAGTCTGTATGGCACAATAAAAGTACTTACAAGGAAAAAGCCAGTTCTAAATATTGTTAAAAACCCAACAATTTCATATAATCAAGTTTTGAACCTCAACATGACTAGAACAAAAAAATGTAAGTCTTCGCCTTACAAGCCTTGTTTTTTTGTTAAAATACAACAAAAATTCCCCCAAATAAAATTTCCTCTAAAGTCTCAGGAAATTTCAGCTACCAAAGTATATACAAATAGTATCTGTGACTAATCACCATTCTTCTGTTCCCTTTTTTTTAACATAGCTCTTAAAAAGCTTTTATTTATTTTGCCTTTGAGAACTGGGATGTGAGTAAAATATTTACTGAAGGAAAAAGTGAATAATAAAGAAAACAAGTAAATCTAAGAAGACAGAGCTGCCATAAAGTGGCAAGGGCTCTGTTGTTAGCTAAAGGCCTGGTTGAATGCCTGGTCTTGAGTCTACACAAGTCCAAGTGGAGATGTCAGGTGGGTCTTTTTAGCCTGTGACCTGTGCTTAAACTTTTGGGTTTCTACTGTCTAATTCTCCAGATTTCCTTAAATGCAATGAACTCGTTGTGTATGCCTGGGATTTAGACCCGAATCCATTTGCAGTTGAGGACTCTTCCACCTTAAAAAAAAAAAAAAAAAAAAAAAAAAAGGGTTTCCAGTCCTGTCCTGTGTAGGATTTCTAAAACACACAGACACATTCCTCACATCTGTAAGCCAGCCACTCTATTTAGCTCCCCTTTCCACTCAGATATCTAGCAGGACTAAATATCTGTGTAGGTTCTATTTGCATTACATTACTTAGTATTCCTCTTCCCTCCCCCTCTTTCCCCAGGTGAGAACAGAAGCTGAAGGAAGAGTAGATACGTGCTTTCAATATCAAAAATGCACTTTTCAAGTGGCAAGAGAGAGGCAGTTTCAACATACAGCTTCCACACATTCTCTTAAGAGTATTTTCAATTTAATTAAGACTCTATTTAATCCACGAGTAACATATTGGCTCTAACATCTACTTGCTAATGTTAAGTCACAGAATGGCCTTTCCTTTTCTTATTTCATGGATTTGCTTTCTCCATTTGTTCCTTGTTGACCAGGAAAATTGCTGAATATAGGGCTTCTGGCTGACCATAAATGTCATTGGTCATACTGTATGATTAGGGAGTCTTTATAGTCTTGAGTCTGGCTCACTTTTAATATCAAAGTGCAGGTTTTGAATGTGAGGGTGGCTTTTTGTTTTGGGGGTTGGATTGGGTTTTCTTTGTTTATTTTTGCTTTTTGTGTTGTTTTTTTTCCTAGGTTTTGGCTTTATTTTTTTGGTGTTTTTTTGTTTGTTTGTTTGCTTGTTTGGTTTTTTTTGTTTGGTTGTTTTTTTTGTGGGTTTTTTTTTGTTGTTGTTGTTTTTTTGAGGGGGTGTTGGTTGGGGTTTTTGTATTTTGGAGGTTTCTTTGCTACTTTGTGGGGTTTTCAAGGCATCTCAGCTGTGCTGGGCATGGTAGCTCTGAACTTGGCATTGGCTATCCCCCTTTGCTTTGTGCAGCATGTTGCATAATTCTGTGCTGTTTATTCTCCTCTTGCAAAGGTTGCTTAACACTTGTAGTATGAGCTGTGCTTACCTCGGTTTTGTTCTCATAACTAAAGTTAGCAGAAAACCTTCCTTCTGAATGTATGCCTCCATTCCCCTCTGATATTTTAGAGTATCTTTCAAGTGAAAACAATAGAAAGACAGAGTCCCTGGTGAACTTCCTGAAGATTCTCTGAATTTTGATCTTTATGTGATGATACACAGTTTTGCTGGAATAGATGTTATTTTTTGGTGATAAGGAAAGAAAAGGAAGTGGGAGCAAACATGGTGGTGTGCATGTTTCATTCCCAGAAGTAATGGAAGAAAACAAAGAGAAAACTTTTGCCTGTAAAAGATCAAACCAGAAATAATTACATCATAAAGAGAAGCATGGGCACATCTCTTATTTAGGTTTCATTCATTTAATTCTCACTCGTTGATGTATTTCATGGAGGATGGGATTTCTGAAGTATGTGAAATTTCAGCTATGGCTGAAGATCAGGACTATTTCTAAATTGATAAGCTAAAAATCTGTGGATAATCCAATAAAAAAAGATGAGTTGTGTTAGCAGCTATCTGAATTACAAGGGTTTTAATCATTACTGTTACTATTGACAAAGGGCTAATCCAGCATGAAAAAATATTAGGACTTTTAATTTTTAATATTTTTACAAAACGTTGCAGTAGTAATATCAGAATAATCTGGTTTTGAATAGATACAACAACAACAACAAAACCAAATATTTTTACCAGGGGTATCCAGAAAGATTTTCTTGGATTTTATTTGCTAGCCTAGTGTTTATTTTCCAAACGGTAATTGGAAAGAAAGTTTTTGGTTTTTAGGTTTGTTTTGGTTTGGTTTGTTGTTGTTTTTTTTTATTTTGTTATTGCAAGTCTCTAAGCCCATACATACATGTAAGCTAGATAGAATTTTGAACCTTGACAATTTCACAGTATTTCCTCAAAAGATCAGCTCTGTAAAACTACCATATTGCTAACAAGATGTAGCTTGGGTTACTTGCCCAGGAGAGCTGAAAATATGTCTGAAGCAAACATATAGAAATAAATTTTAAAATGAATACAAACTCTGGAAATTACCCCATCTCCTGTCTTTTAGAAATTCAATCTCCATCTTGAAATACAAATTTGTTCTGTTAAACATTTCCTCTTTCATTTGGTACAGTGAATAATCTTAACATGGGATGCTAAGGGATAAAAAACAATCTCTATCATTTTGTAAATATGACAATGGGATATATCCTCCCCATTTTCATAGAAGGATCATTTTCTCTCAGGCAAAGTATCATTATCTGCACTGTGCAGTGCAGAAGGGGACTGATTCCCACAAGCAGTGTCACAAGAGCACACCTTGCACACACACTTCCTCCTGTTTTAGAGATATTTACTTGTTTTTCGGTTGGTCTGTTAAAGTCTGAGCACTCGACAGGTAATATAATAGGCACGTCTGGGTAGGACATCCATAACACCACAACATTTCAACTTGAGCTGGGCTGGCTGAAGAATTATGCTGCAGCAGGAGGAATTTACAGCTGCACTGGAAATAATGCCACAGCACTCAGTAACCCTCTAATCTTTGAGTGTGGTGACAGAATAACCAAAGTGGATCTCTGCTGCTCTAGAGCTGATGTACCAGCCATTATCTGACACCAGTGCCAATGGATGAGAGCTCTTTCCACAGTCACTCCCAGTCAACCCAGATATATTCAGTTGCATGGGTTGGGGAAAAAGGGTTTTTACTGCCATAGGTACATCTCAGTTAGAGGTGCTTTTCATTCAATAGCATTGGAAAAAAACTGTGGTGTGGAAATTGAGGATAAGGATACTTCAACTGCTCCAGGTGAGACAGATTGGCTGTGTTTATGGTAGAAAATTCAAGTGTGCCTGGGCTCTGAAACATGATGATATTACAAAATGACTGGACTGTTTCCTGGCATGGATGGGTTTCAATTTACAGTCTCCCAACTGGTTTGGAAAGTGGTAGAGTTTACCAGCATAAAAACAGACAGCTCTATGCCAGCTGGCCTTGGAGCCCAGGAAAATTTAATTTACCAGTACGGACATACCCTTTGGGTCCATGAGCTGTCTGGGACTGAACTCAAGTTAATAAGTCTTTCTACTCAGAACTGTGCTTAAGTCCACCTGGTGCCACACAGTGCTGGGGGAAAACAATCCAGGATTTTACTCTTGTAGCCTTCTGCTTCAATCCATTTTGTAACACACACAACAAAACTTCTCATGCATACATCCATAGTGAAACCGATGCACCTCCACGATGACAAGTAAAAACTTCATTGTACTGTTTGACACTAAGAGAAGCCTAAATTTCTTTTCTCCTTTCCTCCTGGGCAGCAGCCCAGAATGGAGTGTGGGATTATGTCTGCCTCCAGGCAGGCTCTGCATTCAGTCCATGCAAGCTTGCCTCCCTTTCTCAGGTCTGCCTCTGCCAATAATTAAAAAGAGTTAACGGAGGATGTCTGTTCTTATTCTGCCCCCTCCAAACAAAGTCTTTGGGTAAATACTCCTATAAAGTATTATGTCCATCCTTAGAGTGAGTAGAATTAAGTAAGGAATTGCAAGATGTCTCTAATTAGTTATAAAACACAATGAATTGTTATTTTACTCAGAAGTCTCAGATGAGACAGTTTCAGGACTTCTCTAGTCAGAGTCTCCAGGGACCTGTGTGTCCCAGCTGGTTAATGGCTGTCCAGGACTGCACCAGTTGCACTGGGGATTTTTGCACTGGAAGTTACAATTCTGGCTGTAAGCACATGTGGTTTTCTGTCCCATCTGCCATGGGAAGGTCTGGTCAGAGAATTCACATTCAGTGGCTTGCTGAAGCTTTCCCTGACAGGCACATCATGCTGGCCGGATTTGATTTTTACAGACAGGCACCCCACCTTTGGCAATAGCTTTTGTTTCTGTGAATTCAGTTGAAACTGAGCTTGTTTCTTCTAATGGAAGAGAACTAGGGAGGTGCACTGAATAAATACAGAGCCACTCACTACAGCAATACTGACCTTGCTTGACTAGAGTGTACTAACAGCACAACAGGCTGCTTCCAACCCTTTCTGATCACTGGACAAGAGCAGAGGCATCCAGGATAAACATCTTGTCTCCCTCATGCAGGTTTCCAGGCCTAAGACTTAAGGTAAAGGGTAAATTCTTTAAGGAAAATTCATAATGAAATATCAATTTTCTTTTCTTTTTAAAGGATTGTACCTAAAGCAACTATCAGATGTTTTGTACCGTTGTCTTTTGTATCCCCTTCAATTCAGCTGAGAGCATTAAGGCTTGTCAGTCCCCATAGTCCTACATCCATAGGACTCAGGAGATGCTGCTTCCTTGGCTTCATGGCCATCTTGGGAGTGAGAGACATTTTAGGAGCAGAATAATGACAAAATGGATGTGAAACATATGATGAAGGACTGCATCGTGGTAACTATAAAACCTCCATTAGACATTATCCTTGTTAAAAGTTGTTGGGAAGACAAACAGATATCAGCAGTACCCTGAATATGCTATTTTGAAGTGCCAGAGTTTTAATTTTTTGGGGGGATTTTGTTTTCTTTTTTTTTTTTTTTTTTTTTTTTAATGCCAGCTCCATGATTTTTCTAAAACCTGATTCATATTAAACTCTTAGGGATGGTAATGCTTCTTTTCTGTCAGGAAAGAAAAGCCATGCTTATCTGCCAAGGCAGCTAAGACTGCTGCTGCTGGCACTGCTCAGTGTGAGTAACATTTACCCCTGCAAACAGAACCTTGTGCTAACCTTCTTCACAGGAGAGAATTTCACACTGCACAAGATTTTACATCTTGTGCACACCTTGCCAGCTAATCTCTATGCAATGCAAGATTTTCTCCCTCTGCAGTTAATGGCTGTTGCTAAATGATGCTGGCCAGAGACTTCTGCTAAATGTCGTACTTATTGAGAAAAGAAAGGCTTCTTTATGATTTATCATCATTCCCACTTATGTCCATGTATAGAAGATAATAAGTGTCACAAAGGAGAAACTAAATGATACAATCAGGCCCTGGCACTAGAGTGGGAACAAATTAGGTACCAGCTTCATCATAATAGTTAATTTGCACCCTCTGAGAGAGTGGTGTAAGTTAACTCATGTCTGCTGAAGAGTGTCTTGGGATGCTCATGTACATGCAGCTACCAGGGAACTTCTGATCTTTGTAAGTTATTACTCTGCCGTGAGTGGTTTGTGTGTTGGAGTCCTTCTCAACCACATTAAGGCAGAATAACTTCCCAAATGGAAGTTACAAAGTGTGTTGGAGGCAAAGGTGCTGATATAAAAGTGTGGGAGATTGCTGCTCAAGTTTTCCATTAAAGTGCAAGTTTGATGAAGCTGGGGTGTGTATTGCTTTTGGGCATCTGTCAGAGAGGGAAGTGAAAGCCTTATGGAGCACTGGAGCATGTTATTGGCAGTGTTGTAGGCAGGGGAAAGGATTGCACAAGCTGCTTTTACACTCCTTTAACGTGTTCATCTGGATGGGCTGCGTTTTGTCTTCACTCAGAGAAGAGGAAAAGCAAAAGGGTGGGGAGGAAAAGTAAAACTACAGGGAGGGGAAGCTGGGGAGAAGGAAAGGCAAGGCAAAACACATCCTCTAGTACAACAAAAGGAAGTAATTCAGACTTTATGTGTTTTTTTTTCACAATGTTTTCCATTAAAACATGATAATCCTATCAATACAGGAATTTGCTAAAAGACAAAGTATCTGAATATGATCTTTCCATTCTCTGTTTTTGAACTGTTATATTCCTTATGTTGCAAGAGGGTAAGTTTCTGCTTGAAGTAAACCTGGCAGCATTTAGTGTAACATGACAGATGATCAGAAATACTGTAATCACCAGTCCAATGTCAAAAGTGAGGACAGGCTGAATGAGATGCAAAGCAAACTTACTTTGGAAATGTTGATCAGCCTAAAAGAATTTTAATAAATATGCATCTGAACTAGTTCTTTTGTGTCCCTAAACCGAAATAGCTCTACTTTGTGGAAAATAAATGCAAACTCAGGAAGTTCTGTCAAACTGACAATGATTTATCTGACTGATGCTCATTTATGTTCCCTTTATCAGAAAATGCAATCCATACACTTCTAGAGTGTCACTACTTTTCCTTCCATTTCGCACTGAGATTTTCTATGCTCAGTAAATAAGTCAAACAAGGATCATTAAAACTAAAAAATTACCTACAGTCAAAAAATGTAAACCTGTGAATTTACTAGATATTATAATCTCTTAAACGCTGTCAAGGATGGTAACATATTTGGATTAAACAAAAAAATCAGGGATGGATAATTGTTGGAAACAATGCTATTAATATTTTAATAGCCTGTAATCTTAATATAGTTTTGGTTACACAATGATGTCTATCATACTGTAAAGGGCAGTTGTGCTCCTGGATATGCTATCATTCAGCTGTAACATAAAATTGTGGTGCTGATCAAATGTCGTCATGGTGATGCTAATAATAATTAAGAAATACTTTGTGTGTTCAAATTGTCTTGGACCATCAATTAAATGAAATTAATTACTCTTCTTCTGAAAGACTATCTGTGATTATGAGGTTTTTTTATACGTTTTACTAAAACAAAGATGATGCTTCCACTGAACTTTGAGCAATTATTTCCTGTAAATAACTGATAGTTACAAAGAGAAATTAAATTACTGGTATTAACTTGGGGCCATAAAGACAAAGGGTGTGTGATTTTGTTTTAGACTGAGCATGACTTTTGAAAAGCAGCACACAGAGTCAGTTTTAAGATATGGTTTTATTAAGTAAGCTTTTTTCTTTGTGCAGCAAAAGGGTGGGGACAAAGGACAGAAGGTGTATCAGGCAAATAGCTCTGAGACACAAGGAAAATATTCTTCACTATGAGAGTGACCTAATGCTGGAGTAAAATCCCAGGAGCTTCCCAGGAGCTTTAGAGAATTTCCATCCTTGAAGACATTAAAAATCATGCAGACACGGCTCTGAACACCTCATGCATGAGAAATGAAGTGCTGCTGTTTGAGCATGGCACTAACCTGGATGTTCCCTAGATGTCCCATCCAACTGAAATTGTTCTGAAATTGAGTGGTTCTGAACTTTTGGGTTGTCCAGCCAGTGTGAAGGCATCCAGGATTTCCAACCAGAATGGAATTTCCCTCCTGGGCAGCCAGGTCCAAAGTGCAGCTAATTCACACTGAGAGGACCATGCTCTTCTCCCCAATAACATCCCACTGCCTTGCTTTTGACTAAATAGCTTTCCTTACAAACCTGGCTTGGATCTTAAACTAAAACTCCCAGAAGAACAGAAAAATTGCTGATGGATAACAGAGTTTCTGAATGCCCTTTCTCATTCACTGTAGTCTTCATAATCATTATAAAAGGAGTGTGTGTGTTTAATGTAACTTTTTCATTATGGAAATTTCAGTCTTCCAGTCCTCTAAACACTTAGTTTGGATATGGCCATGATTCATTTCTTTCTCACAGGCAAAAAGGTGCTGTAACATTACCTTTCCTAGATGCATGTAGTAGAGCTAAATTTATTTATTTTTATTTTTACATTTAGGCCCCTAAATGCAAGCTGGCATGCTAAAGTATGGCTATAAAGTGATGATAAAAGGCAGATAATTTTTGAGATCATGAGAAGGAATGACTGTATTCAGAACACCTAGGAAAAATGTAGTATTTAAAGTTATTTTTCGTCCTTTTCCCCCTTGAAAACATGTCCTCTCAGTCTTTCTCTTCCAGCTGTGTAAGAGTACTACCTTGCTGTCTACCTCTGTTAGATCTCAAAAAAAAAAAAAAAAAAAAAAAAAAAAAAAAAAAAAAAAAAAAAAAAAAAGGCAATTAATATTTTAAGAGACCTCCTTTTTAAAATAAAGGCTAAATCAAGAAAAAAAAATAACAATATAAATAAATTATGAATTCTGATCTTGCTCTGGAAAAGCTAGTGCCATGTAAATTTAAAGCCAACGTTGTAGCATTTTCAAGTTGCATTTGAGAAGTTACAAGGTATGCACCTGACTGCTTTATTCATCTGTTTTGCAGAGGGAAACTTTGTTCTTTCAAAAAAAGTTTGATGCTCCTCAATTTATAATCTCATACCGTTGTGATTATTGCTAATAGCAGTTTGATTTTGTATTTTGCGTGTTCATTCAACACAAGTTTGATGCAATAGGTAAAGGGATGATTAAATGAATTATTTTTGATCCATCACCTCAGAAACCATTTCTAAGAACATTACTATTCATTTGCCATATATAAGTGTGCATGCCTAACTTTGGGCAAATATATTTTCAAATGGTGACTAATTTTTAAATAAAAAGAGAAAAAAAAGAATGTCATGTCAGTGTTTATTTTTTTTTTAGAAAAGCCAAATCATCACAATACTTGATTGTTAAACAATAAAATTTCCAAAAGGTTTCGTCCACAGCAACCTTATGCCAATAAATTCCTTATAAATATTAATTCACAAAAGTTAAAGAAAAAAAGCACAGATGTTTTCACCTTTTGGGAATAGCATTTAATGATCCTCGAGTAAATTCATTTGGCCAAAAAATAATCTTGCACTTATTCCCTATTTTGAGAGCAAACATGAAGAGGATGTTCAAATATTATTTAATACATGAAAAATATTCTCTAATTTAATTTTTATTTTAATTTAATTTTAATTAAATCTCAGCTGTAATAAGGAAAGAGCAAGAATGTTCTAACTGTACAGAAATACTTAAAGTGCACCATTCCTCTGATTCATCCTTACACTGAAGTAGCAGGCTTGGTTCCCAGGCTGAATAAAAAGTTGATGGTTTTATATTAAACATGACTGTGGTGTAATTGGAATTACACATGCATATGTTTGGCCCAATGACTTTATTAACTTTCATCCATAGGCATTTATTGAAAAGAATATTGCTAGCTCTGCTTACTTAAAATGAAGTGTGCTCCCTGTTTTGGATCCTTCTTGGATGAGAGGAAATGAAAAATAAAAAAAAGGAATAATTTGGTCTGTGCCCAGATCTTGAACACTGTGAATTGTTAACACACAAATTGAATAACAATTTCAATTAAAAGTAATAGGAAAAAAGGTTTTGTTGTTGTTTTTGCTTAGCAAAATATGAAACATGAAGTAAGCTCAGGGCTTGCTTTCTGCATCTTCTCTTTCAGATGTGTATTTTTTTTTTATTTCCAAATATGAATCAAGACTTGCTGCCACATTGAACCTTGCTGTCATTTGGAATAGTATCCTTTCATCCTATTTTACCAGCTTTTTATCATCATGACTATGTCAGGAGTTACTCTTGGTGTTTGAAAGATGATGAGAGAAAACTAGCCTGATCCCATCGTGTGTAACTACAGGGCTCTGTGACAGAGATCCCCAGTTCTCAGTGGTCAGCACTGTGATAGTTATGTCTCTCTTTCTCTCCATGATGAAAAGTGGGCACTTTCAAGGCACAATTCGTCCAAGCCATCACAGATATCTATGTTAAAATGATATAGACCTCTTTCCTAAAATACCATTCCATTGTCACTGGAAAGACAGCAGGAGGGCAGATGAGACACAGATGTTGGTTCTCTGAATACTTAAATTTGGTTAAATAAAGCCCTAGGTGCTTTCCTGATTTTACAGCTACTGTAGCACATTCACACCCTAATTGAGGTCAGAGTTCCATTTTGTGGGTGCAGTCCCTAAGAATAATGGGATTATATTTGTATTGATAGAAAATGGCATCCTAATAGACAAGATAAACAAAGAAAAATGGAGATTAGCTGACCTGCCCCAGATTAGTGGCAGAACCTTGGAGAAAGCTAATGTCTTGGTTCAGTACCCAAACTATAGAAATATATTGCCATTTGGGACACAAATCACTGAATATGGCTTTGCTGAAATCACTGAAATGGCTTGCACTGCACTAATGCAGCGTTGCTGCATGATGTGTTTGTTATTAATAATGCTCCTGATTAATGAGGTCTTATTGATGATGAGTGATACTAACCCACACTAGGATGCTTCCTTCTGAGCATTTTACATACACAGTGAGACACAACCCGTGTGGATCAGTTTTTGTCCACACTACCATCCTGAGAAACCTTTTGCTCAGCTGCATGCTCATTAGGAGGTGACTTCTGAACAAAAAATTTGTGGGAGCTGGGGCAATGGGAAATCGTGGACTGAACCAATGAACTGGCAGGTCCAGACGCTTAGTGATCTGAAAATAGAAGGGTCTGGAAGGGGATGAGCACTGGGAGAAGATGGAGGAGAGGATGCTGACTTTAGAAACCAGGGACATTACAGTGTGGAGAGAGGAGGGCTGATGTATGGAATAGCTGCCTTTGATTGATGGTTTAATAGGCAAGCATAACTGCTGATTATATTGGCAGAGTGGATATATGGTAAAGCATTAAGAATAGCCAAATTCTGATGATTTACTAGTCACAACTACTTGCAATAAATATAAGGAAAAAAAAACTGTATAGAAGATGCAAAGGATATAAAACCATCAGTCTAGGAAATTTCACACCAATTTTCCACTCAGTTTAAAAAAAAAAAAAAAGTACCTAGAATGATAATTAGAGTTGCATTCAGAATCTTCCAGAATTATTGATAAATTATGATAGAGTACACCAGAAGGGGAAAAAAAAAAAAAAAAGAAAGAAGAACATAAAAATCCACTGTCAGTTACTTGATAATTGCAAATCTACAAAAAAGATGAGAGGGGAGTGGAAGAAAAAATCCCAGACTTGTATCTTTATTAGGAGCTCAAAATGTCACATATAAGCAAGGAATACTACATAAAATATTAAGCGACTCTAATGCTGACTGGGAAAATTTATAGAGTTGGAGCTGTCTGTCTTAAATCATGCCCTCTAGTTATCTGTGCTTCATCTTGCCTAACTTGCATTCTCTGAGGACCGTGCAAGTTTTTAATTCTGTGTATTTATAAAAAATTTACAAAGGATTAATTTAAGCACTACATTAAGATAATAGTAATAATAATGATAATCATCTGAGATGCACACAGAGGGAGGGAGAGAGATGTTGCAGGAAGGAAGGTTTACGAAACAGTAGTTACAAAGATGTAGCTTTATTTTTTCCGCTTGTTTGTTTTCTTGGATTTTAGTGAAAACTGATGTTTTCACATCTAGAAAAACAATTATTTGGCAGTTTGGCAGCTTGTTGCTCTGTTCTGAGACAGTAAAATCAACTTCAATGAAGATTCTTATCGACTTGCACCTGACTAAAATATATATTTTGGTGTTTGGTTTTGGTTTTTCTTGTTGTTTCTACTAGTGTGTTTGTTTGTTTTGTTGGGATTTTTGTTGTTGTCAATTTTTTTTTTTTTTTTTTTTTAACAAAACTGATGCAAAATAAGTAACATGTCCAAGATATGGGACTGCAGTGGACTAAACCCACTTTTTGTGTGTATCTTCCAAACCTTCATCTCACAAAACATCCAAAAACCTTGAAGTTTCCATGTAAATCCAAAATTTGGTGATTTTTGGTATGTCTTTGCTTAATTAACTAGAGCACTAAGTGGCTACCTGTGGGTTTATTGTTATCCCAGACAGTATAAACCCACAGGTGGGATCCTAATCTGCAGCACTTCAGCTCAATAAGCACCATGGACAGAGAAGGGCCAAGCTGGGGAAACCACTCAATTGATTAAACTTTTCATGAGGTAGAAGTAAGGAGAATACACAGCTTTACACCTGAGAGGAAATTACCTCTAGAGCTGGGGCATGAGCAGAAAGAAAAAAGACACTCTTCTTTGCTTATAGCAAATTTATTCTGAGAAAAGAAACCCAAATCTCCAAACTCTTACATTTCCTTTCCTGCAAGGGCATGTTACAAGGAACAGCTGGATAGGAGTCAGGTGGAAGACACAAATGTGCTGACAGTAATGGGAACTTCTAGCTTCAGTGAATTCTGTGTAAGGTTCTTAAAGCAAGCAACAAATACTTTCAGCTAGAGATCTTTTGAGGGAAAGAAATTGTTAAACTGGGAATCATAAGTTCAGGTATCTAACTTGTCTGAAATAAAAATTCTGTCCATATAGGATAGATTTGCAGAGTTACCCTTGTCCCATGTATTTGAAGTAGGAAAACTGAGACTTAGAAGTAGAAGACATGCAAGGAACATGTGAAACAGCCCTTCATAGACTTCTTTGGAAAATGCATTCCCCTTACAGTCCTCTGCATGATATCTCCAGGCTATAACTCTCAGCAAGTGTTCAGAATAGCCAGTTCAGTCTCTATCACATACAGAGGGAAAACATTTAAAAATCTATCTATCTTATTTTTCTTTATTAAGAACGATATTCTGATCTTTCAGGTTTTTGGGCTCTTGTTTCAGGATGAAAGTGAATGTGAAAATATTGGACTTGAAAACTCGGGTCTTTGACCAGCTCATTTTTCTTATTGCTCTTCCATTTTCATTCTTATTTAACTGCTCTACAGAAAGATGAAGTTGTAACAAGCAAATTGTACACATTAAACCTTGTACAGACAGACAAGAAGACAGTTTCCTCACAGAATTTCTTTAAGCTCAGTGTTAAAAAGAAGTTGGAAAAAGGGAAATATTAGTATTTCCTGGATTTTGTATAAAGAAATTTGATTAAAGGAGTTAATCTAAAGAAAGTAACCCAAAAGCACAACTGTGGTAGAAGCAGGAACTATTTGTCACAAATTATCCTCTGTCCTCTGTCTTCAGATAATTCCTTTTTTATTTTTCTGAAACCTAAGGTAACATGGCCAAGTCTGAGAAGATCCCTCCACTGCTGTTGGAACCTGAGTGTGCTGTCTGCTCCATGGCCAGTCAGCTCCAAGATCCCTCTGCCATAAATCACACAGGGATGGGAAGAGACCTTTCCTATGCACCCCATAGCACAAGGAGATACCTGTCTGGAGTATTTACCTGTCTTCCGTCTTACAAAACGGTGTTACTGAATAATAGGGATTCGTGGAAGAGAGGGAGGGAAAGGAAAAAAGCAAAGAGAAGAGACAAGGTGCCACCCCATTTTGTAAACTGAAAGGACTTCAGCTAATGCTCCATAAAAATTGGCTTAATATACAGTTTTTACAAAGCTTCAGTTTTTTGACAGATTAAGTGCTATTAAATCACTTTGCTCTGAAGGCACTAAAAGGTCACAAGATGAATTAGTTCAGGCCGTCTTAGCCTACTCCTCAAACGTTGCTCCACTCAGACGAGAGAGGAGTGAAAAAAAAAGAAAACTGAACTGCAAATTATGACCCTCTAAATGTCTACAGGATGCGAAGCTGTGAAGAATGACAGTGCCTTGTCAAAAGCAGGCAGATGGGCTTTTATCAGCTTGCAGGGCAATTTTCTTCCCTTTTTCTTTTCATTTTTTTTCTTTTTCTTTTTTTTTCTTTTTTTTTTTTTTTTTTTTTTTTTTTTTGGTAGACTATGATCCATAATGTTGCATTCTGCCTTTTAGGTAGAATTTTGCAGTTGAAAAGATCAGCAGGCATAACCTAGCTTACTGCTCAGGACACATACTCAGGTTAGATGTAATAATTGCTTTAATGTACAGTGGGAGTACTGTTTCTCTTTTTTTGTTTGTTTCTTCGGTTTTTTTGTGGTTTTTTTGGTCTATTTTTTGTTCTTTAAGTAGCTATTTTAATTGGAAAAAAACTCACCTTCCAAAGGGGATTTCACATGTGTTTTTGGTAAGGTTGCCACCTCATGCTCAATGGTATTTTATTTTTCTGTTTCAACCAGGGACGTTTATACACTGAAATCTGACAAAGACTGCAGCTATGTGTTGTTACCAGTACTGTCTTCTCTATACAGATTGATCGTTCTGCCCTCAGTGAGGTTACTCA
Organism: Sturnus vulgaris; assembly: GCF_052056855.1. Lineage (NCBI taxonomy): Eukaryota > Metazoa > Chordata > Aves > Passeriformes > Sturnidae > Sturnus > Sturnus vulgaris. The sequence goes on along the minus strand of NC_142283.1, from coordinate 77,377,143 downwards.
GTTTTGCAAGGTCAGTGTAAATGGGATCAAAACCGAATCCTTGATGAAGCTTTCAATAAATTACTGATACATTTTTGGCTTCAGCCTCAGCAGGAGTGGCCCCTGCCTTTGGGAATTTTATACTGACTGTTAGGGGTTTAATTTCACCCCAGAAAGAAGAAAAAGATCAGTACTCAAGAAGACTTTGTCCTTAGTTCACCCCACTGGGGCCTAAAAGTTGTCGATGGCACATTGTATTCCTGTACCAAGTGTTTGAGAGCAGCAGGGGATCTTTACATTCAATAGGCCATGAGCTGCATTACTTCAGCACAATTGATGAAGAAAGGATGGAACAGTGACCTTCGCTTTTCGGATTTCTTTACATTTTTATGGATGAATGTCATGACTGTCACATCTTTTCAAGGCTGTTTCTTCCATTATCATTCCTCAGGGGTTTTTGGAGGTTTTTTTGGTTGGGTGGTTTTTTTGTTTGTTTCTTTTTGGGTTTTTTTGGGTTTTTTTGTGGTTTTATTTTTTGTTTTTGTTTTGTTTTACTTTTTTTGGTTGGTGTTGTTTGTTTGTTTTTGGGTTTGTGGGTTTTTTGTTTGTTTTTTTGTTGCTCTTTTCTCTTTTCTTTTCTTTTCTTTTCTTTTCTTTTCTCTTTTCTTTTCTTTTCTTTTCTTTTCTTTTCTTTTCTTTTCTTTTCTTTTCTTTTCTTTCCTTTTCTTTTTTTCTTTCCTTTCTTTTCCTTTTTTTTCCCCTTTCCATTTTGTGATGTAAGCCTTACTTCCTATTCACTAATGACTTGCTCTCAGCAGCTTGGAGGGCACTGATGCTCTTTGTGCTAACCACCTTATTTTACAGCTCAGAACAGTCTTGACTCAGCAAAGTACTTAAATATGTCCCCAGCCTTACATGCACAAAGAGTGAGAGTAAAGTCAATGGAAGTCATTTTGGCATGTGCTTAAGTACTTTGCTGTAAAGGGGTGTTCTTGTGCATTAAAAACCTGTTGATATGACAGCACCTCTCTCTCAAAGCTCTTAGTGATCATCTGAACCAATCCTTATCACAGATAGAATAATCATGTAAACAAAGAAATACTGTGTTCTCCTCCCAAAAAAATGGAAAACACGGTTTAAATGAAGCAGTTCCCTCTTTCACAAACAACCTGAGTGCTCAGGTAAGTAAGTGTACAACAACTTAAGGTGAGAATGTTTGCAACAGCAGTGTAGGAGCAAGGTGAGACCAAGGACAATCCAAGGCACAACAGAAAACACTGGCACATGAAGACTTACCTTTGAAATCCAGCTGTTCTACCAAAGCTTCTTTCTGATCCAGGTTTCCAATAACAGGAATTCATATTGAAAGACATTTTTTCCCTTATGGAAACAACTACAACATTAAACATATATTTTATAAGCACAGAGCTTTGCTCACGGACAAAAAAAATGCAGAAAAGTTATAAAAATATGCTGAATGAGGAATAATTTCCATGAAAATTTTAATTTCAGTTACTTATTAAAAAGAGAATTCACAAACAGTAAAAACTTGGGGAATAGATTATTTCCAACTGGATTATATCTTCTGGTGATAATAACATTCACAATTTATTTATTTTCTCACAAAAAGACTGACGGTATTGAGCTCTGTTTCTTTGAAAATCATCTTTTATATGTTGAGTCCTGTTCCCTAGCAGACAATTGAGGATTGACTCCACTCTAAACCTGAGCCAGACTTTTCTAATCACAAACTAGACATGGAAAAGTAAAGTCTGACCTTCTTTGAACAGTCATCACCATAGACAAGAAAATGAAATTATAGTTTAACATCACTTCAAAAAGGACAGATACTTTTGCCTAATCATGAGACTCATCTTTTCAGTCTTCTTCCCTAAAGGCTTCTCTTTTCCCAATAATTTCAGTGGACTTCAGCTCTTGGCCTCACTAATAATATAGAATTTGTTATATATTTTAGAAAATTAATTGATTGCAAGTTAAACCACCGTCAAGAAAATACATAGATTAGTTTTTCTCCCTTAGATAAAAAGAGAGAAAGAAAGAAAGAAAGAAAGAAAGAAAGAAAGAAAGAGAGAGAGAGAAAGAAAGAAAGAAAGAAAGAAAGAAAGAAAGAAAGAAAGAAAGAGAGAGAGAGAAAGAAAGAAAGAAAGAAAGAAAGAAAGAAAGAAAGAAAGAAAGAAAGAAAGAAAGAAAGAAAGAAAGAAAGAAAGAAAGAAAGAAAGAAAGAAAGAAAGAAAGAAAGAAAGAAAGAAAGAAAGAAAGAAAGAAAGAAAGAAAGAAAGAAAGAAAGAAAGAAAGAAAGAAAGAAAGAAGAGAAAACCTTTTCCCAGTAGAAATAATGTTTTTTGGGGTGGGGTTGACCACTCTTTTCAAGAGAATTGTTGATCCTCCTGCAAAAAGTAAGGACTCTGCATTGTAAAAGTTCAAATTTTAATTAAAAATTATGGATTTTGTCCCACATGTCATCTAAAAATAGGAAAACCTTTTTAGATTTGGAGCATGAAGATTAAAGAGGATGTATTTTGAATCACAGTGCTGATTCAGAAACAGGGTTGGCCATAACATTTGTCTTTGGATGATCCTTTCAAGACTTGTAAATTTCTGATGAGACCTATATGAAAAAGTCTGAGGCTGAATAAACTAAATTATAAGAATTAGGTAGTAGCAATTCAGTTGGACTGAAGCAGCTTGACTGGACTGATATAACCTGACTGTCAATCTAGTTAATTTGCACAGTTGATGTGCTAATATTGGCCCTTGCTCCCATTCTGGGATGTCAGAGATTTTGTGTATGGGTTGGTCTGCATTACAGAGATTCTTTCTGAGGTGAAGATGCTCTCACAGACGCATTGAAAACACTATTAATGTCAATATTAGTTATTTCTCTGCTCATCTCTTCAGCTGATGAAAGGTGAGATAGGGGAAAGAAATGGAAATTTCTGAAAACAAAGGGAATGCCAGGAGGAAAAATAAAATCCTGCAGAGTCAAAGAAAAGGGTAAGAAGCAGAGGAAAGGGTGGCAGGGAGAGAAAAGGACATTTCTTTTGGCAGTAAAGAGGTTAATAAATGCCTAGAATCAAAGAGGACTCTGACAATATTCCAGACTTGACCTTTGTGCACTGCTATCAGCTGATCTTTTCTTATAGTTGGCAGTGATATTACTGTCTCCAGCTTGTAATCCTATCCACAGACATCTATAAAGTAGTTTGACTCCTCTGTCCAGAAAGTTTGATAGCTATGGCCTGTGAGAATCAAGAAGCACAAGCTGGGGTATCCAGTGACTGTCATTTACACAAGGTGGTCTTTGCACAAGGTGAGCAAAGTGCACAAGAGAAAAGATGAAACTCAAACTCCTGAAGTTCATAGCAAACCTCCACCTCCCCCCAAAGTTTGTGTGGCATTTTTTCCATGACATTTTCATCACTGAAGATGGCAACAGGTCCCAAAATCCATACCAAAACACAATTTCCTCCCTGTTTTATGAAAAAACAATTCCAGTAGAGGACATACTATACAGACATGAAATTGATGTTATTTAAGATAGTAAATCTTTCATGTGGTCTTGTTATTTTAGAATCAACAAACAATGTGGAAACAAAATATATTTAATTTGAGGTGGAAACTTTGCTCTGCTGTTATCTCTTTTAAAATCTGCACGTATTCTATCGTATTTTTTTTTCTCTTCATAAACACTGCAGCAGAAATTTTGAATTTTGACAAATATTCATTTGCTGTTTTAATTCACCTCAGGAGAAAGGAAAAAGATTTTAGCAAGTAAAATTAGGCTTATTTAAACATTTTTGCTCTTTAAATGAATTCCACTTCTTAAGAACAGGTGAAAGTTCACTGACTACAAGAGAGATGGATTTTCTCATTAACACTGTGAATATTTGATGTAGTATTTTTGAACACAGACCTCTGAGCTAGGTAAATGTTAGTCAATAAAGAAGCTTTCTGAAAGAATACCTGTGGGCCTGTATGCAAACTGCCCATTGCCTTCAAGAAAAAAAGGTCTATATGATATTCTAGCAGTGGTTTAAATGCTGCAAATTAACACACACAAGGCTGTGACAACCATGGCAAATCGTGGAACTAGGGACATGAAAAGCAGAAGAGAAAAATAAAAAATTATTTCTTATAGATTGAAGTGGCTAATTTCTTTATGTAAGAGCCATAGAAAAAGCTGGTGACAAAACCACTTAGACTTACAGCATCATTTAATACACACTGAACATGGAATTACAGAGGTCTTGTCTGAACTGGGATGCACTGGAATAATCCACCCTCAAGGACGAATTCTACTACCACAGTGAGTTAGATTCAAGAGCTCATCCAGAAATGACTCTGTAGTGTATTACAGAGGGCTTACATGTTTATATACAGAATATAATCTCAGCCTGTAGCCAGTGGAGAACAGACACTGGTCCAAGTTGTGTTTCTGAGTACCTAAACTGGTGGCAGCTTTGAATGATCTCCAGTGGGGACTCTGCCTCTCTTCATTGATTACCTTTTTCCTCCCTCTCTCTCATATCCTTGTCTCTAAAGGTTTATATCCTAATTATTCTACTTCTTTTTTTTTTTTTTTTCTGATTTCCCAACCTTCCCTCCCTTTTGTTCCTCTCATATTTTTAATCAGTGCATTTCATTCCATTCTCCACTATATAAAAATAAGAAAAAATAACCAATAAGACTATTTTTTAGTGCTAAGGTCATTTGTTATGCAAATATCATTCCTAATTAGATGGTAAGTTCTCTGAGGACTGAAGAATTTGAAGAGTACATGATTTAGCTCCAGTCCTGATTCAGCCCTTCAGGCATAACTGTAAACAGAAATTCCTGGGTGCTAATCCTATCACCTAGGAATGGTATTTCAGCTACCAAAAAGGAATTTCAAAGATGCAAAAAGAGGGAAGAGTGGCAAAATCCTTTTATAGTCAGCCTCTCAAGCTACTTCTTAAGACACATATAAAATCAGGCAAATAGATTGCTTAGCACTGTTATCAAAAAATATGTACTCGTGAAGAAATAAATATATTTTTGCTTCAGCGGAGTGTCAAAATAAAGTTTTCTTTGTTTCTTTATGATGGAGATAAGCATGAACAAATCTTTGCTTTCTGCACAATCCTAGGCACTACTGAAGTCAATGGGAACTGAGACATACCAGTACCTGATGGCTATTACAATTTTTCTTGTTATTTTATCTTGCCCTCCTGGTCTGGTATTTTGATTCTCTCTATATTTTGCAGCTGTCAGTAGGATGTTAATGTGTTATGACATACTCATCATATCACAAAGGAAGAAATGATTCATCTTGGAGATCATACCTGTCACGTAATTATACATTGACTATAGCAAATCAAAATAAATTATTCCTTAGAATATACATGCACATTATACATTGACTACACATGAGCACCTGTGGGCATGTGTGTGTGCGGGGAACAATAAAATAAAATTAAATTAGAATTGCAAGGAACTGGTGGTTGACATATTTCAAAGGTAAACTACTTAAAATATCTCATTTTTTGACAAGGCAGGTCCCCTCTTCATGTCAGGTTTGTCTGTGTTTAAAATTTCTGGGTCTACCATAGTTCACATATACACACATATGCACACACACATATTTCTCCTGAGGAAAGACTTTAACTTTTGTGCCAAAACTGAAGAAAACATTCCAGGAGGCTGCTGGAAAAAAAATAAATTAAAAAGAAAAGAAGCAAAAAACCCTCAAAAAAACACAGCTTCTTTCCTACAATTGCATTTGGATTCTGTCCAAACTTCACCCTCACTGACTTTTACTCTTGACACATTTTCCCCATGGAGTCAAATTTTTTTATTATTATTTTTTAAACAACTGGCAGATTTTAGGTTGTGCACCTCCATTGCTAGTCTGGGATTCCGAGACTCAGAGAGCAGTGACTCTATATATTCATGTCGGTATTAAATAAGCATGGCATTTAAAGACAACTGTGGGTAACTTTTTCTTTTGATGCTATCTTGGGATTTTTTTAAAGGGTTTTATATAAGACATCAAATAGTTACGAGGAATGTGGCTGTGCTTTTTATAACACAAGAAAGGTTAAGAGCAGAAATCTTTATAGACATTGTAAGAAGTTCCAGGGGAACAGAAAGCTCTGTGGACTCAGAAGATGGATTTCACCTTCAAGACTAGGATTCAAGTTCACCAGAGGAATCTCAGAGAAGCAAGTGTTTTGATCTCAGCTCAGTTCTTCAGGGTTTTTTGTATATGTGTGTGTGTGTATCTATGTGTTGGTTTCTCAGAAAGGACTATGTTTTGCATCTAATCTAAAGAGGTTAGTTCCCTATAGATTGAAATTCAAATGGCAGGGAAAATACTTAAAGCTTCTCTGTAGTGTGAACCATTCAAAGTTTCTGGGAGAGCTCACCTGCTTCCAGACACCTCAGCTTCATGAATTATCACTAATTGGCTTGGTGCTGCCTCTCTTTCCAGGTGTTAAGTTGTTCATGCTGCTCCTACCTCTCCTGTGTTGCATGGATACATATCCATCAAGAATGTGCCTTGAGATGGGTTAGAGTTTTGATATCAGGAAGAGAGAAATGAAAGAAAGCCTTGTGTAGTAGGCATGCAAAAGAAAGTCACAATCCTGGACTAAAGAGAAGAAGGAAATTAGTGTGCAGTGAGTTGGCTCCATTAAAGGAGACAGATAGTTCAGGACCAGTTCATACAAGCAGAACAATCTTGAAAGCAGGATGTGGATCAGGTGAGATAGGAAGGAAAGACACTTCATGTAGTATCTATATGCAGTATATAGGAAAAAGAATCCTTGAAAAAAATATCAGATCCTTGAGTCAACCTATGAACAGGCATGGAACAAGCACAGGCATTGAAAAAAAAAAAAAAAAAGAGAGAGAGAGAAAAGAAAATAGTCTCTAATGAGTAAAATGGCACTGAACAATTCCACACTGAGCAGAAGGGAATGTTAGGGATGGTATCAGGGGAAGGTCATTAAGTAGTTGGTTTTCAGGCTAGGAGATTGTTAACTCTATACATAAACCCACTAAAAAGTTATGAAAATATAAATCCTACATCTTGACCTTCTAAGTCTCTCACAGAACACCCTTTTTAATTTTTTTTTTTGAGATTCCAATTTATAGTTATATTTGTTTAACCTTTCTTTCCATGCTAAAAAAAAAATTAAAAATACCCAGATTAATACAAAGGTTTAATATTTTTGGGTCTTCCCCTTTGTTTTCCTCCAATGTTCTTCAACTCAAATGGTCTCTGGTCAGAGCAAAGCCATACTCAGTATGATTTTTCCCCTTCCTTATTTCTAACTTCTACTAGACTTCTCAGTGTTTCAGAGAAATGATAAATAATAGAAGAAACAGATAATGGAAACCAGCTGACTGCAGATCACCACTGGCTCAACAAACCAAAATCTGGAAGGGTTTGCTTGATTTAGATGAGCATTTAGAGGCCAGTGCACTAGAAGCTGATTTTATATGGTGATGTAACCATGTTCAACTATATTTAGAGTATGACATGCAGCATGAACAAGTGGGCAATGTAGAGATGAAGATGTCAATACGTTTGTCTACATTTAGGCATCTGATGCCAGTGGACATGCCTCAGGTTGTCCTGTCCTGTGTCCAACAGCCCCTCCATCAGTCTCAGATAAGCTATAAAAGCTATGCTATGTGTACCAGTGATATTTAAATATTTTGGATGTTTCAAGCTATCACCAATGGATACACATGCTTAAACTGCCTAGTGAGACCCAACTCTTGGGCTGATGTCTGACATGCCAGTGTCTGGGTGTTGACTAAACTTTACCTGCCATTATGAAGTCCCAATGAGGTATTAATTTAACAGAATATGCATCCTGCTGTAGTACAGCAGAATGCATTTTCTCTACACCTGGCTGACTGCACTGTCTACATCTTCAAGTCTAAGAGGACTTTGGAGAAACAAAGTGCCTGTAAGGAGACTCCTGCACTAACAACACCTAAAATTAGCCACTCTAACCTACAAACTGAATCCCAACAATTTACAGTCTAACCTGTGAGACCCTGGCCTAAATTAATTTGTTTACGCATAGGCATCTAGTTCTGTTTGAGAAGCCCTGAGCTATCTGAAATATTATCCCAGACATGTGACAAGCATTACAAGACACTTTGCAAAAGACTTTTTGAGGAGGTGGGCGATGGCCAGGTGGGTGTCTGAGGACAGCTAACATGGTGTAAGTCACCTTTATAAATAAGTTAATCAAGCTTCAAATGTCCAAGCTGTAGTCAGCAAAATATTGACTAGAAATATAGAAATGGAAGGGAGAAACCACCATGAAACAAAGAAAATAGTTATAGAATGATGCCTGGTTGTGGTTTTGGAAAATTACATTAATTCTTATTAGCAAAATAACCATTAGTGCCTGATTATGAATACGAACTGCATTTAATAATGAGCAAACTTTTCAATATGTGCTCTGTCAGAGGAAATATTGCATTGAAAAGAAAGATAGTCTGGGGCAATCATTCTCACCCTGGGACTTAGAAAATACAGGTTTAATTGCCATCTCTGCCACAGATTCCTCATACCACTCTATTATTTTTTGTATTACTGACTCAAGTATACCTAGTCATGTTGTGCTTTAAATTCTTTGCCCTTTAGTTTTACAACCCAAGAAATTAGAACAGCAATTATTCTTTTAATTGTTTTGTGTTTATCATATCTATTTTGCTTGCAATGGCCTTTGTGTGGTCTCTTTCTCAAGTCCTAGATACACAGGGAGCATCACTGTGTTTCAATGTCAGCAGTCCCCTGCCTTGTACACTGCAGGACAGTGCAATTTCTTTTACACCAGAATAAATAGCTCCTATGGAGAATGGGTTGAGGGCAGTCTTGGGGAGAAGGAGCTGACTGTGCTGGTGAATGACAAGTCCAGTGTAACCCAGCAATGCACACTGGCACCCCAGACAGCCCCAGCTATGTCTTGGAATGATCCTTGAATGGGCAGCAGGTCAGGGAGGGTGATGCTGCCCCACTCCTCTGCTCTGGCTGAGACCCAGCTGCAATGCTGAGTCCGGATTTGAGACCCAGCCTCAATGCAGAGTCCAGGTTTGAGACCCAGCTGCAATGCTGAGTCCGGATTTGAGACCCAGCTGCAATGCTGAGTCCGGATTTGAGACCCAGCTGCAATGCTGCATCCAGATTTGAGGGCTCCAGCACGAGAAGAGCATGGACCTGCTGGAACAAGCCCCAGAAAAGGCCACAAAAATACTCAGAGGGCTGGAGAACCTCTGCTAAGGAAACAGCCTGAGAGAGTTGGGTTTTTTCATCCTGGGGAAGAGAAGGCCCCAGGGAGACCTTACAGCACCTTCCAGTGCCTAAAGGGGATCCAAGACCTCTGGAGGGAGACTTTTCACAAGGGCCTGGAGTGATAAGCCCAGGAGGAATAGTCTCAAGCTGAAGGTAGGTAGGTTTAAATTATGTATTAAGAAGAAATTTTTGGCAGTGAGGGTGGTGAGGCCCTAGCACAGGTTGCCCAGAGAAGCTGTGGCTGCTCTATCCATGGAAGTGTTCAAGACCAGGTTGGATGGGGCTTGGAGCAACCTGGGATAGAGGAAAATGTCCCTGTTCACTGCAGAATAATTGGCCCAGTTAACCTTTAGAGGCCACTCCCTATCCCAGCCATTTTCTCATTCTATGACATGTGGCAGCAGGGATTTTGTGATTTGGCAGTTTGCTTCCAGTGCAAGACACAAGCCACCCAATACAAGCCCTTTCTACCATGCTGATGGATCTGTTTGATGGAGCAGTTTGCAGATGGCACCATGCTTTTAAACATACACAGAACGACCTCACTGTGTACCTGCACCTCTCCAAAGAACACCCCCAGGCCTCACCTGTGCAGATGCAGCAGGCTTATTTTATTATCTAAAATTTTACATGCAGTCTTTCCATGCCCTTCCCATCCGTTCTGAGGGAAAAACCCACCTTAATGCAAGAGGTAATAATAATAATAATAATAGTAATAATAATAATAATAATAATAATAATGAGCATCCTTGGGACAGTACGTGTGTGTCCCAGCAATTTTCTCCTGGGAGGACACCCTAATGAGGAATGTGAAGTCTTTAAACCCACTGGAAGATGGTGTGCTGCTTCTGGTATGGTGGATCATATTACTGTAGCAATGTGGAAGAAGCTGTAGTGTTTAGAAGCTGAGAATTTTAAATCTCTCAGAAATAACTTATTAATAGAATTATAATTTTTAACCTTCTGGGATAACTGAGGATGGATTTGCAAAAGAAAAATTGCTGGATAAAATCAGGCTACTAGAAATAGCTGTGCTGTGTTGTATTCTGACACAGGAGCAGTTAAATGGATGGATTTGGGAGATAAAAAGAAAGCAGCAACTCCGTAATATTGCAATTGTTGACACAATATAATGCAGATGTTGGCAAAATACCATGTTCACAGGGAGAAGTGAGTCAGTCCACACACCATCTGACCATTCGTTACACCATGGAAGCCTTTGGAGTGCATTCAGTACAGCAAGCACAGCACTGTTCTAGCTGATTAAGTTGCACCCTGTATTTCAGGCTCTCAAGGCCACGAGACAGAGATGCCAACTTTAACAAAAAGGTTTTTCTGCAGGAAGGAAGCAGGGTATTATTATATATTACATTTCTTGACAAGGCAACTGGAAAAAGTGCCTGCATTTTCTCTGCCAGCTTGTTGGCTGGCTATGAAATAAAAGGATGTTGAGGATTTTCTCTGTTTTCAGAGTATCTTGGAACAATGGGGCACTTGCTTCTGTATAATGAAGCCCTTTTGCATCATGGTCCAGAATAACCTTTGGGTGGCACCATGAAGTAAAGAGAAAATATGAGAAAATCAGGGATGCCACTGGGATTAGTCCATCAAAAAGCTCTGGCTGTATGGTGTTTTTGAATAAAGTCTGTCCATGTTTTGGACTGAGAGAATGCTTTAAACTATGGGGTAGGCACAGATGGAGGGAAGTGAAAAAAAATTCCAGCCATTCAAGTCTTCTAAAATATTTTAAAAATATCTTTGTTCCTTTATGCAAAATGAGACTGATGATTTTGGCATTGTTGCAGCAGGGAGGGCAACTCTTTATGTGAATGATTATTTACATAGGAGGAACTTCAATAGGAAGAACAACTGAGGATTACCCTTTAGAAAGCTTCCATAACCTACTAGACAGGGAACTCTTCCAAGAGAAAATCAAATTTGGCCTTGTTTATTTTTTCTGTGGAGGGTAAGTACTCTTAGAATCAGGGCAACAATTCATGTTTATCTTCCAGTTTTCCAGGTGAAAATCTTACCTTCTTATTTCTAAATAAGTACTTCGGGTGTGCTTCAAACATATTTTCAAGTGATTATTCTCAATTCTTAGGGCTAAGAAAATTACTTGAAAAGCAAAATAGATCTCTTTGTTAACTCACAGAACTCCAAGAAAAATCTATTCCCCTAATAAAATGTGCCCAGTAACATGAGCTACATAAGACATTGCTATATTTGCACACACAGTTTCAAAGACTTTTAATGGGTCCAAGTAAAAGTAATCTTAAAGCTTTGAAAAGCTGAAGAAGGGAATTCTAATCACAATTTTGAGTATATTTTTTCTTTTGATTTGAACATGAAATTTTAATTTTGAAGATTATTTCAATTACCTGATAATGGTTTTGCTGGTGTATTAGTAACCATATGCTGTAAAGACCTTATTTTAAAATAACTTACAAAATACTATTTTTCAATACAGATTTGTACAGGCCCCACTCTGTGGTAACCATACAGTAAATAAAGAAAACTCCCAAAAAATAAATAATAATAAACATCATTCATGGTGTTCTCTGAACCTCTAAAGTACTGGGGCCTCTAACAATCCTTTTTCCTCTGGCATCTGTTGCTCTAGTGATGTATTTCAACACACTGAAAGAACAGCTTACTCTTTTGACACGTTTTTTGTAATATCCAGGATTGCTACTGCTTCAGTGGTGCATTATTGTAATACTTTATCAAAACAATGCCTGCCAGGAATCTTTCCCAGGAGAAATTTTATATAGTTCTTTTAAATGACAAGAAAGAAAGACCAGTTTATGGAATTTCATGGTGATCCACACATAATCATGGATGCCACGGAGTCACCATGTTTAGAAGCCTTTCACTAAGTTATTTTGTCACTTCATTCTAAAGAGGAAACTAAATTTTGCAGAAAAGTTGCTGCAGAAAAGAGGCTAAATCCTTAAAGTCTGGGGATTTTTCTGATACCTCAGATCCCTAAGGTTTCTAATCAGATGATGAAAATGAGAATAAGCACGCTGTTTTTCATCCTATTATCAAACCAAGTTCTTCAGCAAGAACAATAAAATTTTGCCCCAGAACTCTTCCAAACACAGCTGCTTTTGGCATTGAGTCTTCCTTACCTGGACACAGTTGCTGTGCATTTAGGAGCTATCATTACTTTTGTCTTCCATATATTTGAACATTGTCCATTTGAACATGTTGAAACTTTTATCATCCATAACCTGCTTGGAAAGAGCTACACAGGTCTTCTCAGAACAGTTATTCTAATTGCATGAAGGCAGAACTCCTGCTACATATTTTGAATCCTGGTCTGGGAAGCATACTTTGGTTCCATTTGTTTTTTTGGTGATTTTTTTGTTTGTTTATTTTTTGTTTTGTTTTGGGGGGGTTGTGTTTTTTGTTTGTTTCTTTGTTTGTTTGTTTTTGTTGGTTTTTGTGCATTTTGTTTTGTTTTCTTTTTTTTTTTGCTGTTTTGTTTTTTGATTTTTGTTTTACACGAGTCAATCAACTATCAACACTTATTTATCATCACCAAAACTTTCATGACTGTGTAGAGTTCCATCACAGCCCCTCTACATCAACCCTTTTCCGAAGTAAAATATAACAGTGGAAAATACATGATGACTTTTACCACATGTGCTACCATTTTCTGAATTTTTTAACCAGTTTTTCTCATTATTATGATGAGGGGAGTAAAGATATAAGCACACACAGTACTGCAAATATACTTGAACCATCTCGGTTTCCAAATGTCTAAATCAATTTTCTGCTTCATTCTCCATTATTTCCTAATGATTTCTAGCATTAGATTTGCTTTTTTTTGACTACTACTGAGCACAGAGCTGACATTTTCATAAAACTTTCTATCATAACCCCAAGGTCTCATACCTGAATGGTAATGATCATCTCAGAAGAGTGGCATTTAAGAAACTACATTTAACCTACATTCAAATGGCAAAAATACAAACAAAAGTACAAAACACCAAGGAAGGTTTTCACTGGTAAAAATTCTAAAGGCGTCCCTGGTGCTTGGGGTTTTTCCACAGCACTTACCAAGAGCTATCAGCATTTTGGGTGAACCAAGAACCTTAGGAACATAAATTCATTTTGATCCTGGATGTTATGCAAATTTACCATTTTTTTTGGCTAAGTGACTAAATCTTATACTTACAGAAAGTCATTGAATTCAGCAGAAGGTAGGATGTCCACCGCCAAGTTTATTAAAACCAACCAACCAAAATAACAAACCCAACAGTCTAAGATGTGACATTTTTTCTAAATTAAGCATAAGCAACAGCTTTCAGAAGTGGTAGAGCAGAGTATTAAAATCTGTTACCCTTCAGGTTTACAACTCCCTGTTTAAGAAAATTTCTTAAGAAAATTGCCCTTAAGAAGAGTCTGATCTAGAAGTATTAGGTCCAGATGGGACTATTCATTTCTCTTCCCTCTTTATGTTGGGTATGATCTATTCTGTATATGAAAATAACAATAATAAAATTATAATAAAGTAATAGTAATAGTAGAATAAAAAATACATACAAACAGGTATTGTTAAATAGGTGTAAAGAGGTATAGTTATAAAAAAGTGCAAATGCAGATATAAACATATGCTGAGTTTCATGGCAGGTATTCTTGGAAAATACATAGATTAATAGAATTATGGAAGGTTTTGGATTAGAAGCAACCTTAAAGACGTTCTCATTCCAATTTTTCTCCATGGCCAGGGATACCTTCCACTAGAACAGGTTACTCCAAGCTCCACTGAACCTGGTCTTGAGCACTTCCAGGTATGTGTCAGCCACAGCTTCTCTGGGCAGCCTGAGCCAGGGCCTGCCCACCTTCACAGGTGTTGGAGTCTGTAATCAAGGGTCTCTCTGGATTCTTCAGAGACAAATCAGAGTGCAGGGATTGAATTAAAACCTCCGGATGGATTGAAGTATATTAAGCCACCAACACATAAAGTAGAGGTGTAAGTTGAAGTTTTAAGAATAAACAAGTAAGTAAGTAAGAATAAGTTTTAAGTGCTTTTAGAGAGTAAAAGTCTCAGATACCAGTGTAGAAGTGCAAGTTCTAGTGAAGGCTGAAAATCACAGCCCTATATAAGATACCAGTGTTAAAAATAAGCTGATGTAGAGGCTCCAGGAACATAGTTTTAGACATAATAAAACTGTAGTAAGAATATTACTTGTATCTTTTAGACAGAACAAGGTAGATCACATGAGTAGTTTATATGTAACCTGGAGTGCTAAGAAACTACAGTTCTAATGGTCTAAGAAGTAATGGTTTGAGTTTGTGTCTTTAGCTTGTTGGGTAATTTGTGTATAAGAATATATACACTGGGGAGATATTTGCCTTTTGCTTTTTGTTTTTTTTCCTGCTCTCTTTATTTTCTTTTCTCCTCCCTGCCATCATTACTGCCCAAAGAAGACAGGAGCTGCCACAGCAACATTGGCCCTGCTAGGACCTCACCAGGAGCAGCTTCTACTTCTGATTGGGACTTTGCTTATTTTAGCACTCTTTGCCAAAAAATTTTAGCATGGACTTTAACACTTGTGGCTCTCTGTTTTTCAAGACTGATGTGCCTTTGCAATAAGCAACTTTATGGCAACTAATAGCTGCTCAGCTCTTTGAAGAAAACAAGCACAACTCAAAAAATGGTGCCCTGAGTACCAGTGAATAACCTACACACAGGGAACAATTTCTTCCTAATACCTGCTCTAAACCCGTTCTTTTTCTAAACCTATTATTTTTCATTTTGAAAGTGCTCCCCTTTATCCTATCACAACATGGATCAGATTGCCCTATCAGACCACTTAAAAGAGCTTCTGAATATATCCATTAACTACAAATGATGATGTTTTGTCTTCAAGGTGTCATTGGGACATCTTGATATTGGAATCTATAGGTGAGAGGCTGTTAATTAGGTACACCTATCCTAATATTATACCCCCTCTAACACAATGTAAACAAGTCACAAATGAGAGGTTTCTCCATAGGATGATTCAGGGAGCAGATGGACGAATATAGCCTTGAAGGAGTCAATTGCCACTCTGGAAGAAAGATGGAGCCAGGCAGGAATGTGTCTCTGGGTGAGCCATCTTTCCTGCAATGAGAATCCATTCCACACTAACCAGCTACTGGCACCAAGGATGATTAAAATGAGTAAAAGTGCACGAATACTGACCTTAAGACAATGCCATCAAAGCAAATCCAATTTTACAAAAACTGAGGACCCCAAAATCAATAGTAAAGAACTCATGGGTGAGACTGTAGGCATATGTGGATACAGCATCTGTAAATCTTCATGTTGCTTTTGAATGCTTTTCTAAAATATATTTAAATTACAAATAATGTTTGGGTTCAACACAATAGTAATGACATAAAAATATGATGGCCTATAATGCACAGGAGGTCAGACTAGCTGCTTTAATGCCTCATTAAGAATATATGAATCTATGAAAAATAAATCACTTCAGGGGAAATAATGCATTGTAACTAAGTTGCTCTACTTTTCTACTTCTAGCAAGTCCATGTGCTGTACCTCTGTACTTGCCTCCTAGCTCTTTTCTGAGGCTCGGGCTGTCTTATTATTGAGTTCAAGGGACTCTCAGAAAGACTGAGGATAAGACCTTTTAAAAATCATGCTCTTAATCAGTTGTTTCTGAAGTCATTCAGGTATGCTTGTACTTCTGGTTATGACTGAGATTCTTTAAGACACTAAGATACTCACCTGATTATCTTTTTTCATATATTTTTCTTTTTTTTTTTTTTTTTTAAACAAAACAAAACAAAACATGAAAAGTCCAAAAAGTCTACTGAGTTGCAGCTTATTCCTGACATACCTGCTAGATCAGACTGTCAAGTGGCAACACTTGATATTGTCTGAACCAAACATGGTCAAATATTTAAAGAACTGTTAAGCTTTCTTATGTGTGACTGTACTTCAATAACAAGTTAATATTATCAAGATAGACGTTGATACTTCCTAATGCATACATATAAAAATATGCGTATATCTTCAGCTGAAGTAAATCTTCTAACTACTTAATATCAGGTTTGAGAGTTGGAACTGGATAATCTTTATGTCCCTTCCAACCCAAATCATTCAATGGTTCTATGACCAAACTCACGTGTTTTACAACCTTTAAGATTAGTTAATTATGCCAGACATCAAAATGAATGCAAAGATCTGAGTAATTTAGAGCCTGCCTTAAAACAAATGTCACTATATAAATATTAGCAGCATGGTTGCTTATTCTGCTTCTGGTTATAAAATACAATCATCTCCTGCAGGATGAAGTAGTGATATTTTATCACATTTCAGAATAGTTACTTTACATCCTTTTCAAATGGTATTGCCCTAATTTTTTGGACTTCCTCAGTAAAAAAGCCCTTATCAAATTAAGATTGGAGTACCACAAAATAATATTACTCAGGGCGTTTTATGCCTGGAAACTGAAAAAACCCTGAGATTCTCCTAAGCCCCATGGGCTACACAAGCCTTCATTACTGGTGTAGTATGAGCTCCAACACTTAATCCAGCTGCTTCAGAGAAATGTGTGAGGAGGATGAATTTCTTTAAGTGTTCAACCCAATTGTCTATTCAGAGCAGTTGATGCAAAGACAGGAAGAACTTCAGAAGCATGGTCAGACATGGTGATTCTTCCTCCAAAAGAAATCTGCAAAGCTCCTGAGGGTGCTCATCACTGTTAACAAGGTATTGAACTCAGTCTTCTGTGATTGCCTTGGCTGCCATGGGAGTACTGGTAAGGAACACGGTGTCAGACAGAGTCAGTTATCCAGTTCATGGTTAAAAGAAGCAGATAAAACCTGGTAAAACAGCCCTGAATTACACCAAATCGCTGAAGCTGCCAAAGCAAACTAAGAGAGACAAAACAAAGGGCACATCAACATAATGTACATATTGTGAGGATTCTTGAAGGTCAGAGCATGCTCTTTTACTTCTTAGTGACATATAATGCCAATATTTGTCAGACCTTGATGAAGACCAAAGCTCAGTCAGAAAAGAAAGCACTGCATGACATTTGTTCTCAGACCTCTACCTTTGAACAGCCTTTGTTGTAGGCACCTGGCTCTGAACATAGTTTATAGCTAGAAAGAAAAATGTGGTGTGATTTTGGAGGCAGGGAGAGGGCTTCAGCTGTGGTGGTGAGCAATGATGAAACAGTCACACAAAGAATAAAAATGTTTTCTTTCCATGGGAAACAAATTAATGGCAGGATTTATCCTAATTAAAAGTTACTCTGAAAATCAACTAGAGAGTAAATTCAAAAACTATATGAATTTATTTGGATTTCATATTGATAAAATGTAATGAAAAAATGAAGACTTTTATTTTAACAAGTTGTCTAAACCCAATAGATTTTTCCATGTCTTTCTTTGTCTATTTGTAAATCTTCAGGATGCAGATCCCCATATAGACATTAATCTATTCAAAGATGCATTCTTTTGAATTGAGCTGATTAAATTTAAATTCAATCCACCCAACATGGAGAGTTGTTATTTTCTTCTTCATTTTGTTTTGTTTGTTTGTTTTTCCCTTTGGCTTTAATTAAGCTAAGAACAATTCAAATAATTTTTAGGCACTAAAGAAACTTCTGACTACATCTAGAACCAAGTATTTCCACAGATTAAGAGTATTTGTGTGTACTTGCACCTTGTGAACTACTTGCTTATAAATTAGTGTATTTCAGAAAGATTTTTAATTTTTTTTTTATTTTTTTTTTTCAGAAACTGGTTGAAAATGACACTTTCTAATCTGATGGCATTAGAAGACAAGGAAAGCAATAAAAAAGTTGAGTTTAAAGACTTTATTTATTATTCCCAAGAGTGCCATTGATGAAATAAATACTGTGAATTTGAAGATTTCCTTTTTTTACAATTTTTTTGGTAAACTTTGTTGGTCCTGCTGAGGAAATAAAATTATACAAGACAACAGGAAATTGAATAAGATTAAAATAACATAACATAACATAACATAACATAACATAACATAACATAACATAACATAACTAAAATAAAATAAAATAAAATAAAATAAAATTCTTCCTCTCTCCAGTAGGAGGACGATACAAAATCTTGATTTTATTGGAGAAATACTCCAAAATTTCTGTAAGAAATTTTTGATGTAGACCATGTTCTCAGATTTCTAGTGACCTCAACATGAAGATGAATCTCCAAATCATATAGCAAAATCAAAACAAAGATCCCCTCAGCTATGATAAACAGAATAAATTATTGTCTGAAAATATTAGAAATCTCTTAATGAAGAAGATATTTTTTTTTACTTTTTACTGAGGAAGCATTGCAGCAGGAAGGCCACTTAAGGATAGCTCAAAGATGCTGGATATGTAAGATCTGAATACTTACTTTTCAGCTCTGTCAGAAAGTTTTGTGAAGGCTTCAGCTCACAGGCAGACACCTAAATCTACTTTTTAGCTCCTCCACAATAATAAATAATCACAGAATATCTCTCTTGGCTGTAAAAATAAATATTGAAAGTACTACTTCCTTGTCAGACTGATCTAGCATGGCTTTATTTCCCTTTCTAGCCTGTCTATGAAATAGTGCTGACTATATGACCACAGCTATTTCTGCTTGTGCTCAGATGTGTACCTGTAGCTGTCAGACTCACTTTTCCCAATCTTAGAGCCCATTAATCATTTTTATCAAATCTGATCAGGGGTTTGAAAAATTTAATGAAAATAGTTGGTCTAAAAAGGAGGAAGAAAATATTAATTTCCTCAGCACAAGTGAGAATGCAGAGTTTCCTAAACCCTTCTGAGATGAGAGAGCACCAGGAAGGAAGATGAATACACATCTTAAACAAATGTGGTTGAAACTTGAAGATGCATTAATCCTTCAATCCAAAAGCAAAAAGATAAATTCACTATACATCAGGGACACTCTGACATCAAAAATAATTTGGAGATGAGGTCTCCATGGTTTGACACTGAAAGTTTCTTGGTATTTACAAGTGTTCAGCATTTCACAATATTTGGTAGTTTCATTAGGATTTTGCAGTGAAAATGAAGTACAAGACACTTGAAGATATAATATTATCTATATATCTATAGTCTTGTGAGCAACAGGTACCTTTTTATTATTTTATTTTATTTTTAAATTTATTATTATTTTATTATTTAAGAAGAAAATCTACACTTATTTCCAGATGCAGTTTTGGTAAGTGCATTAAAATGGATTTGACAGACAAGAAACATGTATGAGAGTGATGGCAAATTTTCCAGGTTAATTCCATTTCATCATGAGCCATGATCAGTGTCTCACTATTTCAGCTAAAAACAAGCATGGAGGCAGGTAGTGACTGATGTCTCTCACCATTTTGTTTGTCTCCTGTTTCCTCTGTCTAGCCCTAAAATTTTCTTTTCCACTGTGGAAGCCAAGCAGAGTCGTACATTAGCCTTTGGATGCCATACCAGTTTAATCACATTGATAGAGGGGTATGCAATCAAAGTGACAGTGCAACGATGATTTGCATCATGCCTGACTCATTACTTTGTGAAGGATTTGGCATGCCAATCAATGGAAAATGATGTGCAGTCCCTTGAAAAATGACAGTAATCCATTTTCCACCATTTGGCAAGAGAGGTCCTTGACAGACTTACAAGTTAGGGCCAAAGCCAAAAATTATTTGGCACGTTCCTCACTTTGCTGCCATTTTGTAAATCCTGAGGGTATTGATCAAAGCAGTAACTTTTTTTCTTTAATGTTAAAATCCTTACACCCTTCAGGATTTCCTTTTGTTTTCCAGAAAAGCCCTTGAATGTACAGATGTTCTGTGTGTTCGTGTTGAATTCTATTATGACATCAAATGCTTCTAAACGAGCACTGCCATTTGTTAACATCCTAATAATGCTAATAACATCCTGTGACAGTATTGATAGCATCCTTCAATAGCATCCTTTTCTAGTTCCCAGAGCAATTGTACTTACCTCCTGCAGAAAGCTTTGCACAAGTCCTCGACTCTTCCTTAGGAAGGTATTGGATGGAATTTTCACAACATATCTGCATTCAGGACACATCTGCATGGACTCAAAATAATGGTCTGAAGCATTCAACACCTACTTTGATTTAGGCTGAGGAGTGTTCTGTTGGGGTTTTAGAGAAAACACAGCACTACAACTGCTCTGGGCACCTGGAAAGTGATGAACATTTCTCTGAATGTCTCAAGGGCTGTGAAGGCAGGGCTGAGACCTCTGGAGATTCCAGGCATGGATCCTGGTTCAACTCTAAATGCAGGCACATCAGTGCTGTTTTGGATTTTGTGTTACTCTAGACCTCCAATCCCTACATTATGAGACCATCTGGGCTGCCAAAAAAAGGAAAAATGTGTGTCAGTTTTTTAACTTTAGGATGAGCTAAATGCCTTTTGAAATGTCTGTCTTTGTCCATTGATTCTAGAAATATTAAAAGTGGTCAGGTTAACCTGTGACTCCATTCTTTTACACTGGTACCAGGAGGGAAAATGCTTCCTCTGCTTCCTCTTCATGGCCTTAAATATTTGCATCTCCTCCTGTAATGAGAGTTTGGTTCCATGCATTTCAGGGAGCTGATCAAAAAAAATGTAAAAAACCAAGAAAATAATAAAGAGGAAAATATCATTTTCTTTTCTGATTTTCTCTCTTTTTTTTTTTTTTTTTCCAGATGCAGAAGCATTTTACTTGAATTGGTTTTTACCTTGACAAATAGTCTAGACAGCATAATTAATACAGCAATTCATTGCAATATTGGGTCAGAAAAAATAAATAATAGTACAGTATATATGAAAACAATATTAATGTTCAAGTGAAATTTAGGTTTAGATGAGACAGCTAAGTATATATGGTAAGATTAGTTTTGCTAACAATTCCCTTCTTTCATCTTTTTTAATGAATATTCTCTCTTTGTGTGAGCGAGCATAGTGCTTATTTATGTGCATGTTAAGTCTAAAACGGAAAACTCTATTCTGTCATTTATATGGGAAAATGATCTGGTGAAATCTGTCTATTACTGGGAAAATTCTTTGTATATATGCATATACAGTCAGTAAATGGAGCTATATGTATGCTAAATGTGATATTTATTATATTCTCTTATTGTTAAACTAGAGAGATGTTATTCTCTACTTACATTCACTTGCTGTCATTGGTTTACAAGTCTAGTTTTGAGATGTGGTATTTTTAGGATGTTGCTCTGCAGTGATGATTTTAAAATAAATATTATCAGGCAGCTTTACAAAACAAGTGAGTGAGAGAAAAACATACTTTTTTCAGTCGTAGACAGTTATTGCCACACACATTACTTTCCAACATAAATAATAGAAAACAGGATGAGTTTTGCACTTTAGTTTTAGTATATATAAATATTATGAAGGAGAACATCTGCAACATTTTTTTTACGAGAAACTTGGAAAAGTACTAAAAATGTTTTGGAAATTAAGCATTTAAAGACAACAAAAGGGGCAAAACGAAGAGAACACTGACAGGCTCAATTTTTTTTTTTTTTCTCCAAACATGCATCGCTATGTAAAACTTGAAGCTGAAACTTTTTGTAAGAAAGAATAGAAAGTTTCAAAAGTAAAGTTTTCAAGGCTCTCAGTGGGTTTTTCTCCAATTCTTTCTCTTTTCCTTTTCCAGTTAGATCAAGAGTTCTATTCTCAATGGCAACACAGAACCAACCATGTGTAACACAGTTATAAAAATGCATGTACAGCTCTAATGTTGACAGTTCTAGTTCAAGTACCCATTTTTCCTGTTTCAAGTCCAGATCCTGAATATCCTGAATTTCCATTTCCCACGTTCCAGCTAACTGCAGGGTTAGTGGGAATTTAATAGATGTGTAAGCTTCTCACATGCTGTGGTTTGTATTTTTCTTCACAAAAAAACTCCAAAAAACAAAACAAACAAGCAAACAAAAAAACCCCAAAATCCAAAAACAACAAAACAAACCAAACCAAACCAAACAAACAAACAAACAAAAAAAAAAAAAAAAAAAAAGCTTCAAGACAGCTTGTATTTTTCTGTTAAAAATGTTGAAAATATCTTTAGGGCAAAAAGCTGTTTCTAGCCTAGATCTTTGTATTGATTTATTAAAATATATAGGTCCGTTCTGCACAGGCTGAACTTATACATCATTGGAGATAAATAATACTGCAAAGAGCTTATAGTATAAACAAGCCAGATGAATGGAAAAAGAAAATATTATCCCTACATAATAAAAGGGAGTTTGAAAATAAGCAGCCTGCCTAAGAAAGTCTGGCTGAGTGCTGAACTGGAATCCTGTTATCCAGAATCTTGACTTCTCCAGCACAAAACTGTCATCTCCTGTGCAAAGCCTGTAACCCTAGGATTGATATACAGATCAAACTGAACTTTTCTGAAGAGAAAATAAAATCAATATATTCTACTCAGTCAGTCTCTATGGCATTATACAGAAGAATTCTGATTTTGCATATTGGATATATCATGTTGTCACTAAAGCAACGAGCATTTTTGTTATCTACCCTCTTTTCCAGATGATCGTAAGTTAGCACAAAAATCAGAGGCAATATTTATTGCTTGAATGATGACATCCATTAAACCTGGCCAACTTCCCCAAATTTGGGTAAGGTCTGTATTTCATGTGGCCGACAGGTAGTCATAATGCTAATTTGGTGCTGTGATGTGAATTTATTGTTCATGCATCACAGAGGACTGATACATACATAGAACAGAAAGAAGAAAAATTTGAAAGAATAATTCTTTGCATAGTCCAACATGGACTAAGAGTCTTATCATCTGGTCTTATATTTTTGGGTATATATATTCTGTTTTCCAATACTTCATGTTCTTCAAGATCTGAAGTGAAAAGGCATAGGTTGAAATGGACTACTCAAGTACAGAATGTGTCCAACCCTCTTTCCCTATTAGAGAAATGAATATTATTACAAACTGTTTCATATGCTTAGCCAGAATATTTTTGCATTGCCTTGCATAAGCTCTCTTTGTTTGTCCTTTGTAAAAGGACATTGACAAGCCAGAATCCTCTTAATCCAGCACTTTCGTATTCCAGCCTTTGTGCAGTTACATCTTGTTTTATACAAAGGAAAATAAATGATGACAAATGAATTACAAGGTTGTAAATCAACTGAGTACTTCTGCTGAGATCCATCTCAGGCAGATTGCAGAACAGCAATGTTAACAAAACGTGGATGAAAATGCAGAATATTTGTGTCTGATAACTCATGTTTTTCATCATCAGACTGAGGAAAGTTTGGAGTGTAATGCTTAGTCAGCATACTTGTATTTGAAAGCCATTATCATAAAGGTGGTGTTATTCATATGGAGATTGAATAAAATTTGGATAATCCTGGAGCACTAAAACAACACAAAACCTGATCACATTTTTTTTTTTTACTTTTGTCTCTGAAACACAAAAGTCTTGTAACTTCCAAGGAACGGTGGATCTTTCATGTTCCTAGGCTATGAATGAAGCCCAAAATTAGATCTGTATATGGAGTAATCCGTGCTCTGACTATGGATCACTATGGCTACTTCTGTGGCAGGCAGCTTCCAAATCACAGAAGCACGTTCAGAACCTAGGTGGTTCAAAAGCTGCATTTTAATTATCAACAGTGAATTAATATCACTGCAAACTCTTTTCTCAGCTGTAGCTCTCTTCAGTTGCAGTCTATATACAGGCAGATGTGCTGAAGATGTTTAAGTCTTTTGCATCTTAGTCTAGGTTTCATTGGATTTTGCTATAACAAAATAAATGCTTGAAATAAAATCTGATAATTAACATGCACAAAGAAACAGAACACCAAACTCTCATCAAATGAAAAAAAACAACGAAGGAGGATGGCCAGGCACTGAACAGGCTCCAAAGGGCAGTGATCCCAGGCCTGACAGAGTTCAGGAAGAGTTTGGACAATGCATCTCAGCACATGTTGTGAGTTTTGGGATGTCATGTACAGGGCCAGGAGTTGGATTTGATGATCCTTGTGGGTCCCCTCCAACTCAGATTATTCTATAATTATAAGAGGCATCATCAGCTGTTAGGAAATGCAAGTGCAGAGATGCATCCCTTGTCCTTTCAAAAAGCAATCTCTTCCTGCTGGACCAAAAGAGCATGATCTGGGCATGAAAGAAACTTGGTGTCTCAGTTTG
The DNA here is from genome assembly GCF_052056855.1 of Sturnus vulgaris. Lineage (NCBI taxonomy): Eukaryota > Metazoa > Chordata > Aves > Passeriformes > Sturnidae > Sturnus > Sturnus vulgaris. The sequence goes on along the minus strand of NC_142283.1, from coordinate 77,352,666 downwards.
CTTTTGGGGATTTTTAATGAGTGACTGCAGAGCTCTTCATAAGAAGAGCCAGACCTAGGGTTGTGCAAACCCTCTGTCCAATCTCCCAGCTTGGCATTTCAGCTTTATGTACAAAGGGGACATCTTCAGCAGGAGAAATGGCTCCATGTAAACCCTTGCCTCACCTGGGAAAATATCTTCTTAACATTCCACAGCAGTTACTGTGCCCACTGGGGCACTGGCTTAGGCAGTGGAACCAGCCTCACTGAAACTGTCAGCAACTGGGCTTTCTGCAAGGAGCCTGTCAGGATGAAAAAGCACAGAGAGAAAAGGAGGTGGTGACATGTTAGACAGCTCAGCACAGTCAAGAATGTGAAGAAACATTGACCACACATGTGGAAAGTAGCAGAAGTTGAGATAGTGGGTTATAACTGCAGTGGGAGAATAAGTATCTTGATCACACAGCAGAAAAGCAGAGTTTTGTCTGCCTGTGGTCTTGTGATGGGTCACATTAAAAGTCAAAATCCATTCCACAAATGCAGCATCTTGACACAAGAGATGCACTGCCCAAGAATGTGATAAGTGTGTTTGAAATTCTCTCTATAGTCTGCCAGTACTTCCTACCTAACTGTGATAAATACTTCCAGTCTGAACTTCATTTTGCATGTTTCACTTTTTTTTTTTTTTTTTTTTTTTTTTTTTCCTCTGGAAATATGATAATTCTCGATACTTCGTTCCTGCCTGCCTAAGACAAGTATTTTAAAGTCAATGATTCTGGGGGGCAAAGTCAGATAAGCTAACCAGTGTTATACTAATTCGAGTTATATAAAAGCATACTCAGGTTCTGGGATATGAGAATAGACTGTTGACTTCAGAAAGACTTTGGCGCCCCATTGAAATTGAGGCTATAAAATTGAATATATTGTTAACATGACTTTAGTTTGGATTCAGACTAAATTCCCTTTTGTTCTGTCATTGTTATAAATTTCATTCAGTAAAATCAGTCATGCAGCTATTGGTGGGTGAAGAAGAAAATTGTATTTAAAAATAGAGGATTAAATTAGAAAAGGAAAAGTTACACCAAGGCAGTGTAATAATAAAATAATAAAAATCCCTGCAAATAAATAACAGCCAACCAGGAACAGAATTTTAAAACATAATTGGAATTAAAAGAAATAAACGTGTTTTACTCTTATCTAATCTATCAGCAGAACAGTAATATGGTTTTTGAATTAAAACATGTAGTTGGATGAGAACAAATCCATCCTTACTGTGACTCCATTAACACCAAGTGTTACACTATGTGGGCTTTGACAGGAATATGCATGACTACCTGAGGCAGGAATATGAATTCAGTAATGGGCCAAATCCTGTCAATGACTCTTTTTCATTAACTGGAGTTGGGTCTAGGCACCAGCAATTTTAGACCTGAAGGAGACTTGGAATAAATTGGTAACATTACTCCTGTGGAAATCCAAGGAATTGTGGAGTGATTAAGTAATGTATTACACAGAAAATCGGTGGCAAAGTTGTGAACTGATCCTAGATCAGGTACCTGTCATCTGCCTTCTTAAACACAGGAAAATCTGCCTGCTCAGGGTACCCAGGGTGGTTTCTCCCAGCTTCTGTTTGCTTTAGCTATTTAGATTGTTAATCCAACAGTGCCAGGGCTGTCCTTTGCCATGTGTTTGTAGTGTGTGACACAAAATACCCTGTCTTGGAGGGGCCTTCATGGCTGCAGTGCAAATAGTGCTAATAACATTAATAATGCTACAAATAATGCCCTGAAAAGTGGTGGTGTAAATATTTGCTTTATATGCGGGGACAGTGTATATGTTACGGATGAAGATAAGCATTCGTGTCAGACAAAACAGGTATTTGAGCTGGGATTTTCAGAGCCTGGAAAGTTGCTGTCCCTCCGTGCCAGGGCATGAAAAACCACACATATTTTGTAAATGCCCAATACATTCACCAAATGCTGCTACCTGTGAATCACTACCTCATTTCGAGTATGAGATCTATACAAACTCCCTCTTTGGGATCTTGGCTCATTGCTTTTGGTGTCTCAGTTTCCCTGACTATAGGTTAGAAACAACCACGTTTACCTGATGTAGTTGAAAAAAAAAAAAAAAAAAAGAAACTAATTTGAACCAGCTGTTTTGCAAATGACTGCATAAATGTGGCTCCGTTAAGTGCAAAATTTTATTAACAGGTAGAAAAAAAACCAACCCTTTTAATTTACCATCAAAGTAGACCAATTTCTTTAAATCGCATTCAATTACTTCTTGATGGGTAAAGCTCCTTTTTTCCATGCCCATTTCTGGATTCTCATCCTTCCCATATCAAAATCCACTCTAATTCTTCTACTGTGGAGCTTTAAAAATAAGCTGGGGAGTCATAAAAAACTATCCCTCTCCAGATTCTATAGGCAGCCTAATAGAAAACAATTAGCTTGAACAATTAAAACACCAAATAACATTTGGGACAAAAATATTTTCATCAGAGATGCACCTCATCATTGCAAAGACTTGTGCAAGTCAGCAGACCTGAGTGTTTGTGGAACCTGTTTTGCACTCCCTTTACACCACCAAAGATCTGGAAGCATCCTGAGACACAAACTTTTTTGTAAGCTAAGCCAAGAAGAGAAACAGGAGAGGGTTACTGACAACCCTCTGTTGTACTATTGTACCCTAGTTTCCATGATATTCTCTTAATAAAACAAAAGGGAACCTTACGATAAAAATATCTCCCCGTTTTATAATGTAAAATACAAGCAATTTTATCAGCATTAACGCTGATTGGCTTCCATTAGCCTCTTGCCTTCTAATAAAATTTATGATACCTTTCAGAAGCACAATTTGATAGAAAGTGAAGTGATTACACCCTGCTTAGATATCTCTCCAGCATCTATTCCAACAATAATGCGGTAATTTTATGCATGAAATAGCACAATTGGCATAAATAGTTATAATACTGAGTGCTGTCTAAGGAACCTGGCTGCTGGAAAATTAGAAAGAGCTTCACACTTTTGAAACAGGTAATTAGGATTTCTCTCCATGCTCATAGGAGGCAGACTGGAGTTTCGTTTTATATTTCATGTTTCATTAAAATATATGTGTTAAAAATAAATGTTGAATTTAAAGCTGCAGAGATTATGAAAATTAAAGGTACAGCACTTCTGCAGTAGGTAGAGTAAAATAGGGCATTTTAACTTCTAATTTTGACTCTGCCAAGAGTTTTAACACTTTCTGACAGGTAAATCAGCCTTCCACTGTTTTCAAAGTGTTTAGTTCAGCAATAGCTGCATATGGCTGTGGTCAGCAAGATGGAGTTTTACTGATGTAGAGTTATGTCCCTAAAACTAGTCACAATTTTAATTTTTGCCTGCTCAGAAAAGTGGATGCTTAATGATATAGGAGACTCTTGCAAATTAGTGGTTCCAGGGCACTTCTCCCTGACCTACCTTCTATTTATCATTTAGTTGATCAAGGACTGTCTTCAATGTGTTTCACTTCCCATCCCAACCATCAGTGTGCCCCTTCTATTTTTTTTTTGAACTCCACAATTTCCTTTTTTTTTTTTTTTTTTAACATAGTCAGGGTCAACACCTCAAACTAGATGGATTTTTAAAGAAATTCAGGCTTAAAACAATCAGGAAGACAATTTCAGGCAAACAAATTAATTTGTGATTTTGGCAAACATCAGCTAGTTATTTCAAGCTCTCTTGAAAGAGAAAAAAGAGTTTCCCTGAATCATGACAATTCACATTTTTTTACCTTAAAGTGTTGAAATGCATTGTTCTGTTTCTAAATAATAATTTATGCTGAAATATTATCACCTTGCAAAAAAACCAAGCAGGGAAACATACAAAAAACCCTACACAATGATACAACAAGAAAGCCCCATAAACCCAAATCTCCAACCAATCCCTAAACACATAAAGAATGAAGACAAATAGTGAATGCTTTGGTTAACTAAACCAAACCAAATTAGAAATTAAATGTATAGTTTGACTCAAAATCATAGATTTACAGAGCAGGTTTGGCTCTAGAAGGGATTTTAAAGCTCACTTTATTCAAACATACAGGGTCATCGTCTGCTAGACCATATCCCATCCAATCTGGCCTTGAATACTTCCCCAAATTCCCTGTTTATTTTCTTATCTTCTCTCTGAAATTTAAATATTCTAGTGACTCTACTTGTGAAAACCTTTTCTGGCTGCAGTTTGGCTGTTTTATGGGAACCTGAATAGTCACAACCCCAATGAAAAACAAGCAAGTTAGGAATGACTGTGGCTCAAATATCACTCAGACCTGTAAAATCAAGGCCTATTCATCATGGTTCAGAAGCTCTCCTTTTGTGAGGGCGCAAGGTGCATTTCAAGAGACTGATTGTGAGGAAATGTTCCTTAGTTGTGATTTTTTTTTTTCCTTGTAGCCAAGGATGGCTTTTTACTCAGGAAAATTTCAGTAAGAGAGAAAAATAACCCTTTATTGTAATAGGCAGAAAGAAAATACTCCCTAAAGAAACCATCAGCAAGAGGGAAACTTTATTATCATTTCCTCGTGGGCATTCAAAATCTGAAAAATCTGACTGAAATTAAGCATCTGTTGTACAAAAAAAAAATAAAATCAATACATTAAAATTAACGATAAAACTGCCCCTGTTCTAATGAAGAGGGAATATCTCTTCTACTAGCAGATGCAATCAAGAAGGCACTTACCCAAACTGTCTTTGGTCAGTGGAAACTGAAAGAAATTTATGACCATAATATTAAACTTGAAGTAAACGAAAATTTCTCTTTGTGTTTCTATGCACATACTTTACTGTGGTCTGGTAAATAAATTACAGCAGTAAGAACCCTCCAACTATGAAAAAGAGAGCAACATTTCACAATGTTCAAGCAAACTCCAACAAAGTAATCTTGTTATTAGTGCCTGAGATCTCAAAATTTGATTGCTATTTCTCTCACCATTTATAGGAATCTTCACAGAAAGTGGGGAAAATAAGGTCTTAAATGTTAATATGAACAGAAACAAATAAATGAACCATCTCTCAGAAAATAGTCAACTTTAAAATAATATGAGGAGAAAAGAATAAAACAAAATAATTAGCTGTTGTTCATAATACAGAACAGGAGAATTTTATTGCTTTTCAAGTTGTGTTTTCTCCAAATTTCTGTAAATCTTTGGCTGGTTCTTATTGCTTATTTTGGTTTTGTTTTGATTTTGTTTGTTTAGGGGGATTGTTTGTTGGGTTTTTTGCTTGTTACGCTTTTTTTGTTTGTTTGTTTGTTTGTTTTTTGGTTTTTGGTTTTTTTTTCATTTTAAACTTCTGTTCCCATCACATGTTCTTCAGCACTGATTTCACCAGGTGAAAAAAAAGTGGAGACTGGCACATCCGTGTCTTGGTGTCTGCAGCTCAGCTTGGAGGGTTACAAGGCTTTCTCCAGACATTGCAGGTTTTTACTCCAAACCCTTGCACTCCGTCCTGCTTGGGACACAGCCAAATTCCACTTAATGCACGGTGCCTTTTGGGAATGTGCCATGCAGAGAGGCTCCAGAGAATACAGGAGAGCGATCTGAATAATTCCTGGGGAATAAATTATTCAGGAGGTTTGGCCTTTGTTCCCAAACCATTCCTGAATACTATGAATACGATAGTTATGCGTAAGTATTTACCAAATAGTTTATACAAACAAATCGCGGCCCATGGATAGTTCGTGAATTATTCACTTCAGCTGCTCATTCTCTGTTCTTCCGTAAACTGCTCTGTGCCCCTGAAATCATATGTTCCCTGATTGGATGACTGAAAAATTGCATCTCACTGCTCTCCCAGTGGATAACTGAACTCCCTGGAAGAAGGGAATTACACATAATGAGCAGCGAGCTGCAAGTGTGTGGTGCAGCCACAAACCTTTTTGGGTGGCAAAGCTGATTTATAAGGTTCATTCCCACCTCAGCTCCTGCCTCCCATCTTTATCCTTCTTCAGTCACCAAAATTTGTAATGTTTGCAGCTAATTTTACAGCCACGCAATTCCGAATGTGTGCATGTTAACTGCACGTGCATCCTAAAGGTTTCAACAGAAGCATTTTGGGGCTAATGCTCGCAATTTTAGCACAGGATACTGAGGCAGCTGTAACCTTGTAGCCCTGAAATATGGTAGTGCCACAGCTATCTTGTTATTACCACTGTTAGTGAAAATATTAAAGCAAGGGGTTACTTTTTGTGTGAGTGCAATTAGATTTAGACTACAGGCATTTTTAGCACTTTCAGAGACCACAGTTCTGCTAAAAAGGTAGAAATATCCAGCCACGAATACTAGGCAAAGGGGACTTGGATCATCCTTTTTATTTTCTCTCATCAGCCTAAACTGGTTATGAAGTGCATCTTCCAGACATTGATAGATTATGGCAAATGTTGGTTGTGAAAGTGCATTACTCTCAGAATCATTTTTATGGGCAAACAGTAAACATGTCTTAAATATAAAGCCAGGAGTTTATCGTTAGCATAATAAAATCTTAGTTGCTTAATCATTATCAGCCCTCATCTAACTAGAGTGGATAAAGAGAGAACACTCCTATGCAGGAAAACTTTCTGCACTAATAATTCTGTGCTTGAGCCTTGATATGCACACCTGAGTTTCTGTCACTTTCCCTGGTGTTATGCTCACACATCTCCCTCTCTGCTGGGTCTGAAGGTGAGTGGTTTCATCCTGGTGGTGTGTGTGGCAGGGGTCATGCTGAGATGTCAGCATCTCCAGCTAATGCCAGGAAGAACATGGTGGTGGTGACTGGTTTCTTCTTTTTGAGTGGTTTATTCTTTTTGACTTTAGGATCCACTTGTGGTCATTCTTATGTGCTTCTTAGGACAACTGTACACTTTATTCTTTTTTTTATTTGGACTGCATCTTTACATCCAAAAGTACCAGATACAGTACCTTCCACATGTCTCAGACATGATTTCCTCCTTTATCCCTAAATCTGGTTTCATCCAGATCCAGGTCCTCCTTTTTTTAAGTGAACCCTGAGTAAGTTAGTTATAGCCATGCAGTGTCCAGTGCCAGTCCCACCTCTGATCACCCTACTCCTCCACATCCCATGTCCCCACTTCTTAAGGCCTCTCTTGTCTTACCAGCACTGCATTTCTCTATATCACATTGAGTTAGAGTTATAAAACCATGGTGGTAGCATAAAAAGATAAACAGAAATAAAACAAATTAGCCATAGCCATCTGGTCATTAGAAAAATTGCAGTTGCAGCTAAACTAAGTAAAACAAAGCTGCGGGGGGGTCAAGAAAAGTTCAAACAGAATAAAGACAGATCTGAGGCCTTGCAAACTCAACACAAAACTGACAGTCTGCTACTAGCACTGGCAATATGTTATTACACGGCTATGGGAATACATGTAGATTCCACCAGCTGGAAAAGGAAAAGACCTGGACAACCTTGTATTGTTGATGTTATTTTATGGGGAGAGGTTTTGCTTTTTCGGGGGTTTTGTTGCTATGATTCATTTTTTATTGTTATAAAGGTTTCTGACTAAACATTGCTCCAGAAATGCTTATAATTCATGAAATGCCTAACTATTTTTGGGGCAGAAGTACTTCTGCTTCTCTAGCAGATACTCAAACTCTTGTGAATGAGCAGATAATGTTTATCTGATATCTATGTGAAGATCTGGACATTAAAGGTGAGTTTGTTAGGCTGGTCCATTAAGAGGTCTGTGGGGATTTTCAATCCCCACAACTGCATCTGCACGCCTAGAGAAACTAAACGTTTGTTCTTGAAAGGTACATGTTGGAAGAGAAGAAAGTGATATAATAAAAATTATTTCCTTCTTTACCTGAGCAAGGTATAAAGCCACAAAGCCCAGAAAGCCAGAAGGAAAAAAGAAGAGGATGTTTTGTCCCAGAGAAGAGGGCACTCAGCGGGAAGTGATAAGACTCTCTCATCTGTGCAGCTTCAAATCACCCAAGGGGGAAGAAACTCATCCTGCACACGTGAAAGCATCATTTGTTAAATTAGTTTTCTGCAAACTTGAACAGAAGAACAATTGTCATCACAACATGAATGAAAGAATAGCACTCCCTAAACAAGTGCAAACCCTACAGATGATCTTTCTGTGACAGCTTCTTATGAAAGACTAATCACAAAAAAATCTCTCACTGCATATTATGAATAAAATCTTCAGAGGAACCTAGAGCAGAGCTGACAGAAGATGGTTCCTTCCTTAGATTTTCCTATTTAATTTTAAATTCTGGATTTAAGCAAGTGGAAAACTGTAAAATATGACCAGGAAAATTTAAACCCAAAAAAGGCACGGTGTATCCTATAGAGACTTGGAACGTAGCTCATTCCTGTAAAGAGGAATTTCTTGTATGGCCAAGACTCCACCCTTCGGTTCTCAGAGCACTGCACATTTTCAGGGGCTTTCCTTAGGGATGAAGGGTAGAATTTGAATTCTGCAGCTCATTCCTGTCCTCCCACCCAACTTGGCTCTGGACCCCAGTGCTGTGCAAAGAAAGGGTGCAGTCTCCCATCCAGCTTCATCTTGCATTCACCCTGCCTCCTTTTGCTGTTGGAGTGGCACATGCCTCTTCCTCCAGCAGCTGGTGGGCTCATCTGGCGCAATGTGCGAACCGGCTCTCTCTTTTGTTTTCCTCTTGCTTCCCCTAATAACTTTGCCAGCCTTTTCTGCACGCTGGCGATGAATGTCATGGAAATGCCTATCAGCACATAAATTAAGCAAACACTGGGGGTGTCCTGAAGAGCTTTGCAAAGTAATGTCTGAGATGCCAGCGGGGTAGTGTCTGACTTAGGCACAGTTTATTATCCGCTCAACAATAGAGCTCATGCACAGCTCTGGATGAGGAGCAGGAGCCCGAGCAGGTTGTCGGCCATCTGAATTTTACTTGCTGAGTTATTTCCCCAGATAGAGTCTTCAGTCACAGCCTGGCAGCCGCCTCAAGCGCTGCCAGAAAAGTCGCACCACTTTATTAGCATAACTAATGCCACTGAAGAGGATCTGCAGATATGGAAATCATTCTGCTTCATATGAAATTGCAACATGCCATCATTTAGCCTGTCCAGACAGCATCAGTTATGAGAACAGCTACCTGGAGAGGCTGTCCTCTCCATGTCCAGAAATGGCAGGAAAAGTGAACTCTCACATCACCTCATCTCTCCTTCTGTCTGCAGTTCACAACATCTAAGGGGACAAAGGAAAATCATATTTCTGGTGCAGCTTTTAGGACTAAAAGCAAACAACAAAAAATCAGGAGTTGGCTAAATGGAACAGAAAGATGCCTGGTAAACTGCTTCAAAGATGTGAGAGAAAGGCTTTTAGGGAGAGGCATCCCTGATTAAAATATCCTGCTAGATCAGAGAAAAGATGAGAGGGGACTCCTAAGATAAATACAAAAGGAAGAAGACAGTAAAAGTTCTTCACAAGTGGATTTTCAAACCAGATTAATTTTTTCTGTATAAAATCTATGGTAATAGAACATCAGCACTTCCTGTTCCTTATCCAGCCAGTGGACCCCTCCATCCACTGTGTTTGTCAGCAACAGCAGTCAAAAACAGCTGTTTCCAGAGAAAGTTTAAAACTCTGTGTATGTTCCTAATTGTGACAGATTGGGGTGTACCTGACCCTAGGTACTGATCAGTTTATGCCCTGAAGCATGAGAATACACAGCTCTTGTAATTTTTATCCCAGCTAGCAAAACTGCAGATGTTCTTTTTAATTTAAAAATGTGCTGAGCTTCCCTCATTCAGCCTATATGTCCTTTATGCTCATGCCTTGGGCAGGCCATATCTGCATTTCTGTAGGGACATTGAATACCAGGAGACAAGAGAGGGAAAAAGAGACATATCAGTGAATGGATTCTGGGTTTGCAATAAGTCATGGCTCCAAAGCTCTCCTTGGGTTAAGCACTTTTATTTTTTTCCCCAGTAGCAAGATGGTACTTAAATAGACAAGTATGCCATCACAAAATCCCAAGCACATAATGATGAGATTGGAGAAAGGTTAGGCTTAATTGATAGCACTTATTTAAAGGTATACTGTTTCACACTAGGGGTACCTGAGGTTAACCTTTCTCTGCAAACATATGTGGCCATTTTTCTGGTTATATATCCCTGGGCTGCTCACTGGTGTTGATCTGTAATTCCAGGTGTATGGACTGTTTATGGATGCTCAGAAATGTACACCCACATGTACTGAAAGAGAGCTGAGGAAACTCCCTTCTACTTTCAACTTCCTTTGCATCCATCTCTGAGACTTTCTGCCAGATGATACCAAGGAATCAGGAGGAGAGGAATGGTGGGAGGATGTATTTGCAGGGAAGGAAAAGTTTCTGAGAGTTCATTCTGGTCAAAAGAGAAATTAGGATTAAAGTAATATTTATGCTTCCCAGGCTGAATGTCCTGGTGATAGCTGGTGTTAAATAGCGTGGGGTTAACTTCATCATAATTTTGATCTGCTACTGCAGTCTCTACCCTCTGTATTGCAGAGTCCTTTCAGCTGGTACATTGACACTTTTTCCCATTTCCTCTCTGCAGCCACTATTTATAATCATGTGTTTGCATACTCTGAGACACCATCAATGAGTGATAGCACAGACCATCCCCACTCATTCCTATTAATGACATTGCCACTCTCAGGCAAGCTCTCCTGCAAACTACTGCTTTGAGCTCCTGCTTGAGGCTTCTAAGCCTGTGTTGAGGATGCTTTGGAATACAGAAATCACTGGTTTTCCTGATGAAAGAGTTTCAAGTAAGACCTAGAAGAATTAAAAGCTATGAAGTTATTTCATCCATTTATTTTCCCATTCAGGATTATTTATCATGCAGATGAGTTTATCCCACACTCCCTAGTCTTGCAAGTATTTTACAATGATGGTTGTATTGCATCCCTTGGAACACTTCTCTTCTTTCCTTTTCTAAGAATTGCACTTTCTCTTTTGGAGGTTTCAGGTCAAGATTTTACAGTCTGTTTCTGAACTCCCAAACACCCATGTACTTCTAATAAAGCTAGTGAGAGATGCTCCATGACTCCAAAGGTCTGATCTAAACTATTATTAGAAAAAGCAAAATCCTGTTTGGAAATATTAACCTTTTCCTGAAATGTTATTTTTATTTACATATTGTAAGCAAAAGATCTCAGATAAGCTAGAGTAATCCAAGCTTATGAAATATTGAAGCCACAAAGGGAAACACAGTATAATAGCAACCAATTCCAAGAAATAATTAATGCCACCAGAAGAGTCAGCCTGATCAGATAGAACAAGAAAAGATGGATTTGGAGGAAAAGAAAAAAAAAAAAAGGCAGTGGAAATAAAATAGGTTAAAAAAAATTGTAGCAAGACAGGAGTAATAAAATGGCATTATAGATAGAATATTGCCATTCTCATTTACAACAGACCTCTGATTAAGAAGACAAATCATGTTTGTGTACCTCATCTAGTTTCCTTCCCCTCAGTTGGTGGAGAGAGGTGGGAGGTGCCAGAGGGTGCCTGAGGTGTTGGGATGGAGGAGGATCCTGCACCCTGGGCAGGGCACACTGACCTTTCACCTCCTGGGACAAGGGTGAGCAGGAAATCAGGGACACAGCAAGGACTTTGTCACATTCTTCTCTTTCCTTTGCTTCTGGAACAATCCTGCCCTTGGTTGGGAGGCTGATTTAACTGCATCCCCTTGTTAGCTCCGATGGGATCCCGCTGCTCCTCTGCAGACTGTCAGTCATGAAGTGCTTTAGACACTTATTGGCAGCTAAATCAAGAACTTGTTTCACCCATATCTCTGCTCAGCTAGAGGAATGCAGAGACTGCCCGAGGGCTGCATTTCAAAGGTATATTCAAATGTGATGCAATCCCATTACAGGTTCCCTGTGCAGCTTGAAACTGGGGAGAGTTGAAAGCCATCACTTGGTAGGGAGGAGGCAATATGGATTCAGTGTCACGGGAGAAGCCTCGCAGCTTGGTCATCACATCCTTTCACTGAAAATATCCAAAGGCAGAACATCAGGTGACTGATTATATTTCTGGTTCTGCTGTTCATGCAGTATTGTGACTTTGGTCAAGACAGTTAAAGCTGGATGTCTTGCAGTGCCTATCTGGAAATTAGTAAAAAAAACCCCAAAAAACAAAAAACCCAAACAGTTTTAAATCTATGTCAATGAAATATCCTTCATAACAACAAAGATCATTTATTGTTATGATTGTAATACTGAATTGAAACATTTCATGGAAGATAGGTGCATAATTGATGGGGATGACCTTCACAGCAAAGTAGAGACACGTTTCAAGCTAAGCAACTGGTCTATAGTTATTGATGATATGTTATTGAATTATTTATCACAGCCTGAATGAAGGAAATTATATTTGCTGTTGGAAACTACAGAAATACAGTAACGATGGAAATTCTTAGAGGAGAACTGCTAGATTTCATACACAGAGAGGATGTTGAAGCAATATGCATCGTATATAATTTCAGATGTGGGGGGAGGCTACCAATTAGGCAAATTATTAAGCCTAGTAATTTAAAAGAGAATGTTAGGGATAGAAGAGAAAATAGGTGCATTAGCAAACCCTTACAACAGATGGCAAAGTGTCCTCAGATCCTCTAGTGGTAAAAAAATCCGATATATATAAACTTTCAAAGAATATTTTATGTGATGATATCATCTAGAATGCCCTGACTCTGAGGACTCAGAAAGCTATCTAGGAGACATTCAACTAAATTATTTAGCACAGGATGACAGGAAAGAATTAAAGAAAGAAATTTTCCCATCTAAAAGTTAAAGCAACAATCTACTCTGTATCCACTGTTAAAGCTCAGGGTCCAGATGGTTGCCCAATAGAATTTTTAGCAAACATTTGGAGAGATAATAAGGCCTGTAACAGTAGATAATTACTCACTTCTATATGGCTCAGTGCCCCCCTCATCTACATTTGTTTCTGTAGCAGGTTTTTTGCCAAAAAAAAAAAAAAAAAAAAAAAGAAGCAGGCCCTCAGGTTTTTGGGTTTGGGTTTTATCTTTTTTGGGTTTTTTTTTGTAGTTTTTGTTTGTTTGTTTGTTTGTTTTTTCATTTGTTTTCTCTTTTTTTCTTCCCTGTAATTTGCAATACCATCTCTACTTTATCAGTGCAGATGCCAAAATTCAGGTGTTTGTCAACTTGCTATGCATAAGCCAATCTTGACAACTCTCAGAAAGGTGAGGCTGCCTTGAATACAGTGAAATGTAATACTTCTTTTAGTAAAAGTAAACTAAAAAATATAGAATGTGACTTTAGATTGCGATGGTTTCTTTTTAACTCATTCCGTCCATGGGAATAAACAGAATATGCACCACAGAGCAAGATAATCTGGTAGTATAATTCCCTACAGTAAACAGTAGCAATACACTGTGTTTTAGACATATATTTTGCAAAATGGTCACACTTGAATAGAAATTGAAATGGAAGGGCTAGACCAAAATATCCAGATCAGAAATTATCTCTGCTCTTCCAGCAGTTAATGGGGAAAGAGGAAGTTCAAGTCTGTTGTTCTAAATACTTAGGTGTAAAACTCCCTGCAGGGTTATGGGAGTTGCTACACGTTTGCAACTAAAATTTATTCCTTAGTCTGGTAAAGTACTAATGTGAAATATATGGGCTATGAACCAAAATCAGCATTACCATCAGCAAACTGACGTTCAAAAGAAATACTGTTAAACTAAGTCAGTAGAGCTGTAGCAGTGTCCTAGATCTTACTGCTCACTTGATGTTTTTTTCTTCAAAACCAAATGTGCATATCTGAAGCGTGAAGACACCAATGTCTTTGAGAGGGTCATGAGAAAGAGAATAAATGCTGCTTTTCTTTTTCCCTTAATTGCATACTGTTCATCTGGATAGCCAATGGGTAGCCAACTTGAGCTTCAAGATACTTTAGGTAACAAACTTCAGGTGGGTGAACAGATTGGAGATGTATTTTCCTTGAGCTTGGGCTGAACAGAGCTCCAGGCTCAGATTCTCGGCTGGTGTAAACTGGCACCAGTTCAATTAAATCAATGGTGCAGCACCAATTTGCAGCAGCTGATGGCCTGACCCCTTCATTCTCTCACCCTCTCAGCTGCTAAGGAGTGAGATGGCCATTAGTCCAGTTGTTAGTGAATCATCTGGACAAGACAGTTGGAAGAGGATATTGCATAAATAGATAAAATGAGAGTTAGTAAAATTCAGGGCAGGGGAAAGACATCAGAACAAAAAAAAAAAGACAAAAAAAAGAGGCATTGAAAACATCATTCAGAGGAAAACTGAAGATAATAAAATAGTTCTGATTTACCGATATGCTTATACCACTTTAAAAGAAAAATAAAAAGCTCTATGAAGAATTAAACCAGTGATGTTCCAAAGACTGAAATACTGGCAAGTTAGCAAAGCAATATAGAAGACTTTAATCTACTGTTTCAGCTATAGTGAGGACAAATTCAATAGTCAAAACTTTAAATTTGAAATACAAATGAAAGCTCCATGTCATTTTTCCTTTAGTTTCTCTGCCCTGGGCTGGAGCTGAAGTAAGGACTTATGCTGAGTCCTCCTCCATTCCCTGCTCCACAAGGCCAGGTTCTGAGTGTCGTTTATTTACATTATTTACATCCAGCCCAGCAAAGTGGGTTTATGGGACATCTGTGCTGCAGAAATCTACCCAGGCCTCAGTACTCACTCTGTATGTCTGACTGACCCTTTTTTCACATCATGTGCACAGTATGGCTTTTCACATCCATCCACACAGGAAAACTCTCACCTCTCCCCTCAACACCTTGTATCTCGATTTCTATAATATCCCTTTTATCTGGGTCTGAATGCTGCAGACAACTTTTCTTTCGATGTACAACCTGGGAATGTCTCTCTTTTTCCTTCATGCCTTTATCTCTCCCTGTTTTCAAGAAGGGCAAAAGGCAGTCATAGCTCAGGATTGTTTCTGTACATAATTTCTCACTGCTGTCAAGAGGTTAATTTTGACTTCCAGTTGGCACATGGTGTTTAACTTGCATCACCAGCTTGTGAAATTTTCAATCATTTTATGCTTTCCACTGTACTTATCTCCATGGAGTTCATTGGCTTTTCCTGTAAAGAAGAACCATAACATCTCTGCAGTCTTCTTCAAATTCCTCCTTAAAACTCTTATTTGCTGTAACATCTTTGCAGAAAGCCTGTCAATACATTAACAACAACAACAACTCTGTTGTTCCCAGTATTCCTAAGAGGCTCTTCAGATTTTGCCTTTCTTTTGCCCAGTATTTTGGGGGCAGGGACCACTTTTATGTTCCTTGTCTGTAAAGTACCTGACACAATAACATGGTTCTGTAATTAATGTGCTCAAGTCTTTCAGTAAAAGAAATAATAATGAACATCTGAGCACTGTTGAACTTGTTCAAATCAGGCCT
This sequence comes from Sturnus vulgaris, assembly GCF_052056855.1. NCBI lineage: Eukaryota > Metazoa > Chordata > Aves > Passeriformes > Sturnidae > Sturnus > Sturnus vulgaris. The sequence goes on along the minus strand of NC_142283.1, from coordinate 77,337,258 downwards.
TTGCTTTCTATCAATATTGGATAAACTTGATATAGCTTGATATGAAGTTCACAGACATGAACACAGTGTCTGATCATGGAAATCATAAAGCTCCCTTAAAGGAATGGAGGTAAAACTGACTGAGGTGTTTCATGACTAAAGTTATAGCTTGGACACTTTTGATTAGTGAGTAAACTGAGGGAAGCAGTGATCTTCCTTAGAGTTTCAGTCCCAAGACTAGATAATCAAGGCAGATCCACCTGAGAGATACAGCTATAAATATTCAAATCATTCACCATTTTCTTTTTCTTGTTGAAAATCAGAGCATCACAAATCACAACAGAGAAAATATTTCTTCTGCACTGACTGCAGCATTGGAATTTTTTTTTTTAATTAGGAATGTGAAGAATTATGCCTGTTAACTAAATTCTACTTCTAAATCAAGCTAAATTCATCCTATGTTTAAAGAAGAACAGGATTCATTGCACTAGGTAGGAGTTTCACTAACCTAGAACTGCAGTTAAACCATGAGCAATGCAGAAAAGTGATGAGGTTATCCTTATCTGACTGACTGCTGAGTCAAACCCCAGTGCAGTGCTAGATAGCACTCTGACACAGGAATTAAAATCTCTGGGATTAGACAAAGCTTCGAGCTCTTGGTTTTAGACAGTTAATAGCACTTTTCTCACAAGAATTCGAAGCATCAGCCCTTTCTATTTGACCACTTCAGGAAATATTATTTCTGGGATGTGATATAGGTGATATCACTGTAGACTCTGTTTAGGTTGAGCACAGGCCTTATATTGCTACTCACATTGCACCAGATATGCTGTCAAAAGGAACAATTCAGCATCATCAGCTTTTAGGACTGACTGTTGGTGGTGGTGCCTCCATAATGGAGATATTTTATCCCATTTCCCAGCATATCCTTTTGGAAGGTGGGGTAAAGTCACAGCAGAAGCAGTTTCAGCTTGGGCAGAAAGATCTGTCTGCTGAGAAAAGACTGGACTATGAATCTAGCTGTTTATTTTGAGTAAAAGGATTGTCCTGAATTCCACTTCTCAAATCACAGAATTGGGAATTTCTGTGTTTTCGTGGGAGTAGGGAGACAATAAGTAAAAAATAGGTGCATGTTTCTCTTCTGACCCACACCAAAATCATGTTTCTCAACACCCCAACTGTCAGACACATAATCCAAAAGAGAGGAGGTACCACATTTGTTCCTTTTTTTAAAAGTAGAAAAATACAAAAAAATTGGTCACTCTGAGATGGACCTTCAAGGGTAACAGCCCTGTGACAATATGTGTCCTTTCGAAATGATGCTGTGTCTGTGTTACTGCCAAAGATATTCCTGTTTTACTATCCGAGCTGTGCTGGGCTTGGCTCTTGAGTGAGCTGCAGTTGGTGTCAGATATAATGTTATGCAGGGGTTATATATACATATGTCCACCTATATGTGCTAAAGTTATTGTTATTTCTGCTTTACCATAATGAATACTTACTATCTGGGTTTGTTTTTTTTTTTTTCCCCTTCTTCTTCCTTAACTGCAGAGATTTTTTTAGCATATATGACACACAATTTGGCAAAAGTCAAAGCAGGGCAGCATTGCTGAGGCAAAGTGATAGCAGTATGTACTGAGCCTAAGGCTACAGCCAGAAAGCAGCTGTCAGTGGACAAGTAATAGATACCACTGGAAGACAGAAAGCTCACAGTTACAAAAAGTGGCACATTCCTTGAATAGAGTAACAAATAAAAATGGCCAGGAAATGTACAACTTTGTTTTTAATTCGCAGATTTCATCCAGTTCTTTTCCAAACCCTAACTGCTCCTTATTAGTAAAATTGAATTTATAACTGTCTTCAGTAACATTTCTTTAGGCTACTAACTACATTTTTAAGTTTCTAGCTGAAAATAAGATGCAAGTTTGCATGGAATCTTCATATTCAAGGTCAAGTTTTGTGCCAAAATGGAACTTATCAAAATGAGGAAAAGGAACTTTTTGAATTGAGAAAAAAGAAAAGAAATAGTCTTAACTATTAATTTTTTAATATGCTTTATTCATAGCTTTTAGCTGAGAGCTGAGGAAAAACAATCTGCATAGCTAGGTAACAGTGAATTCTTATCTCTATGTCAGGTTTATGGAAACAGTGAAGGGATGGCACTCTACCCCTCTGAGCTTCACCTCCTGCAAAAGCTACAGTGCTTCCAATTTTGATGTAGATCTAGCAGGTGGAAAGGTAGAAGCACTGTGAGAACACACAGTGTTTAATGAGCAGTCTTTGCTCTGTGAGGGGTGCATTAGCATTTCTAATCCTGTGTAGTATCACGCCAGTTCCAAAGCTGTGTGTTCACAGGATGGCACAAAGTCAATTTACCCACGCCAGTTATTTAGTTCAATAAATTTCCTCCTGACCACGACTGAAGATATGCTTATGCTTTGAAGCATGTCTCTCTTCTTGTCAATGTGGGAAAGACAGGAACAGTCAGTTTCAAAGCTAGGACATTCTGGAGACAGACACAGAGGAGCCCAGAGGCTGCACCACAGTGTGTGCAGGAACAGCACCTGGTCCCAACTCATTCCTAAGTACCTGAACACAGCATGACAGACACTGGAGCTGCTGGTGTGTGGGAAAAAACCATCCTCCCTCCTCTGTAATAGTGTAGCTGGACAGTGTAAATATTTTTCTGGACTCTTGGAACATTCTCAAAGTAATAAACTCGTAGTCCATCTGCCAGAGACCAATATTTGCCTGAGAATATACTAAAAGCCAAGATGATGCAATCTTCCTGTAAGCTAGATCTATGCCCTCTATACCCTTCCCTTTTTACTGGCTAGTCTATATTCAGCAGCCTTTCTGTTTAGAAAGAATGGGAAATATCTTGAAATGGCTACATAATTTGAAGGGCAGTAATAAATGAAGCTTGTTGTCTTTATGTACTGTACAATAGTCAGCATATTTCCTAAAAAATTCTGCTTTCTTCAGTTGTTTTCAAGTGGAATGAGAGTTTTCTCAATTATGAGATAATTTTATTGAGATTCACCGTTTCCTTTATTATGAATTCTTTTTCCCATCAGTAACTATTTATATGTACTTGCTTTTCCCTAGTGATGAAGAAGTTGTTGTTTGATTGCTTGAATTTCAACATTATGAGGTCAATGCCTTTGCTCTCCACTTATGAAAGCAGGTAGGAGAACACTTCCCTGTATATTATATCTAATGAGGTGAGCATGAAAAATATGCCTAGGGCTGCAGAAGGGCTCTCTATTAAAGCAGTTGTCATGAAATTCCTAGTAAAGAGAAAAATGAGAACAGTTGCCTTGATCAGCAGATGCAAAAAGATAACTTTTTCTTGTGACAGTGGAAAGGCGCCTCTCATTTTTCCAGGCCCTACGAACTAATGAGGAACCTCGCATAAAGTCAACAAAAAAAAGTTGCATGGATATTGCAGTGGGAAAAAATGGGCATGTATTGCCTCATTGAACAAAGGTGATCACCCAGATGATATCAGCATGGAAGGACAGTTTCCCTTTCATCTGCAGCTCAGAAGAAGACACGTGCCCTGAAATATTTAATATGTGCAATCACTGTGGATGGAAATAAACGATACTTCTCATCTTTCTCTCTCTTCTGCCCCTAGTCATCTAGCAACTCTCATAACTGGCATATGCTATGGCTCAATGACCTGGCTTCATTCACAACTAAATCAGTACTAAAACAGTCAGAATGATAGATAGCAGCTTATCAATAATTGAGAAGAAAGGCTTAGAGATGTCCCATTATCTGAATAATTAATGCTGCACATGGGCTTTGTAATTCCTTAATAAAACTGACTGATTGATTTGCTTAATTAATTCCTTCTTTGACAGGCTTATTGCTTTCTTTGGAGACAGGGCTGGACAAAAAGTAGAAAAAAAAAGAAAAGAAAGGGGAAAAAAAACATTAAAAGAGCTCAAAATTCAGAAGGAAAAGAAAGATTTAAAATCTTTCATAAAGTTTAACCCTCCACTGGAGAATAGAAGAGATGTTCGACAGTTAATTCTGTCTTGCATCCCAGACTGCTCCCAACCTCCTCTATCTCTTGTCAACCACAAAAATGGCTCAGCAAATGGAAATATCGACAACAGAAAAAACACCCAACAGATTTTTTCCACCTCCTTTGCATTTCCCCTCTTTTCATGTCCCTCTGCAACTGATCAAACATTATGATAAACCATAAAGTGTCCCATGACCACACCAGTAGTAAACTTGGCTGAGCCTTAAACACTTTTGAATAAATCGATCTGAATGAAATGTTTAAAGCCCACTTCAGTTTAACAGCAATAATTGCTTTGAAAGTTGGCTGCTGCTACCCCTGCACTGCTCTGTCATAAATGAAATGTTTCCTCAAGTTGGAGGGTTTATGTTGGGGGACAAAAGTAACTGCTGGCTCAAAATCAGAAGGCTCTGTCAGCTTGTTGTCTTTACACTTTTACTTTGTTGTTTATTGTGCTAAACTTGCTTAAACTGCAGTGGAACTCATGTTGTTATCTAGTGTGAACCTCTCTAAGTACCAGTGGGTTTATGCTTGCAGCATCTCCTGTTCTGGGTAAAAACAATATTCAGTGAATGTGCTGATAAAGGCAGCCACTGAAACTGCCCATAAGGGTCACATAAGCAATTCCTACATGGTGAACACACCCAGACCGTGATTCCCTCTCATGTGTCCGAGCAACACTTTTGATCCAGACACACGTTCTTCATTACTTAGGGGCATGGCAATGCTTGCTGCATATTTGGCTGCACGCAAATCTGAATTTATGTCTAAAATATGAAGACACATTGGCCTAAAATAGGGCTATGTGGACTTGAACTAGGGATGAAATAATTTCCTATTTCTAGAAAGCTCTTCTCTTTCTGGAAGCACCTCTTTAACCTAGACAATACTAACCCAGACCTCAGCCAGCACATGCTGCTAAAATGCTATTTTACATTCAAATATCTTGCATGGAAAATCTGTTTATTTATAGAGTTCCCTTAGGGAGATTACCCCATTATCTTCCTCTTCACTAGACGGAAAAAAAGAAAAAAAGTCAAAGAGTGAACTAAACCTGAAAAGTGAGCAAAATTAGCAGGTTGTGTGTGCTGTGCAGACTTGGAAGGCCAGCATGCCATACTGTGTGAAGGCAGTCTGCAGGGAAAGTGTAGATTACTGTGCAGACATGGTTTCTAGTTTAATTTCTGTTATATGCTAATTCAGGCACCCTTACAGTATAGTGAAATCTGCAGTGCAGACATTCTTGTAGGTTTTAACTGTGGAGAAGAGATCATTATCATGCTCTTGACAAGCGAGGGGAAAGAAATGTGTGGACAAGATGATTCAGATCAATATTCATCACTGTAACTGTGTTGGGAAAAAAAGGCCAGTCATTTGATTAAAAAATTATCCCAAATTTTTAATGTGATAACTAAATGAAAGATTCTTGTTTTTTCTAGAAGATAGTTCTGGGCTTTGATTGGTTAATTGGTTTTTTTGGGTCTTTTAGTCAGAAAAAAAATTGTTAGGACGACTTCAGCCTTTTCCTTGGAGCTTGATCTCTTTTAGATGAAAGATACTAGACAAATGAAAAACATGAAAGTGGAAAAAACTAATAAGATTTGTTGTTAAAAGTTAACACAGAATAATTACTTCAAGGTTAGTTGAGACAGACAACATTAGGTTAAATGTTGTACCTTTTTCTCAATCAAGACACCCATTGAGAATAAAGAAGAAAATTGTATAGGCTGTGTGAGGTGGAAGGGTGAGCAAGGCATTCAGGCACATGGAGTTTCTTGTATGTCTCATGTTGGCAGTGGCACACCATTTTCTTTCACAATGATTTCACAAAACAGTCAAAAATTATTTTTTCCTGAGGATCAGCTCTGTATGACCCAGCATTTACATTCAATCAGTTATTCAACTCTTGTGTATGTGTGGAGGATCTGAATCTCAAATGACACATTAAATTGGATGCACAGTTGAGGGAAATAATTAGCAAAAGAAATGGCTTTCTTGAGACTCATGATGAGGTTTCTAGGCTCATCATAGGGGAGATTTTGACACAACCAAGACAACTCGTTTTCAGCAGTTCTTCAGCTCCATAATCCACTATCGCTCTACTCAGCATTTCAAACCACAAATTCACCGAGACTTACAATTTCAGCATCTTTCAGAGCTGGTGTCTGACATAAGCATTACTCACTGCCTGACATGATCAAGCCAGTTATTTCCTTCTGCCTCATTTGTTCAGGATGGCAGCACCCCTACAAAAAAGGATGGACTTCTTAAGCTAGGCAGTTCTCTTGCAGAAGGCGGAGCCTGAAAATTTAACACTCCGTTTAAATAAGATTGCTTCTCTATCCTGTTAAAAATGCTGTGACGGGAGAATTGGCACATTATCTAAGTCACATGGTTTAAAAACAGCTACAGTGTCTTTTATTTATAGTAGATTATTTGCAAGTATCTTTTTTTTCCCCATGGACACAACTGTGATTGTAACAGGTCCAGGCAGTACCGAGACATTCTGCTTGCACTTCTCTTCCTCATGCCCGTGTGTTAATCCTATATGGAAGCACAGGAGAGGGTTTTGTCTTCCCAGACTGGATTTCAAAGTCTATCCCTAACATACTGTAAAATCCTAGATAAGTATTTCCAAATAGATTCTACTTATTTTTCAAGTGGAAACTGGAAAGCAGTGTTTAATACTCAGAAAAAAGTTTGTAAATAGTATAAGACAATAAACCATATTTGAAATGCCAATCTAAATGGAAAATATAATCTACTTGTACTGAATGTCCCTCATAGTGTTCCACCACAACAGCTTATGCATGTGTGCAAAGTATTTTCCTTGTGGTCTGAGATATTTTCTCAGAGCATGAAGATGTTCCAGATCTCTCTCCAAAAGCCTGGAGTTGTTTGCTGTGGCCCCCGGCTCAGCTGTGGCAATGGATTGCACAAACTCCCTGACTTTGTCTTGTTTTTCTGGGTAATTTTTTGGCTCATGTAATTTGTTTACATGGGCAAAAAATTGGGCTCGTTGCCAGTCTCATGAGAGGCTCTCCTTGGGAATTATCTAAAGCAATTTTTGTTGCCCAAAGAAGTTCACACTGGAAGCCCAACCACAGAGCAGAAAGGTTTCTGAAACCATTTCTGATGTCCCTCCTCAAAGACTCCCAAGGGACTGGCTTTGCTGGCTCAGGCAGATGGTCCATGACAAATGACAGAGCAGAAGCTACACTGTGTTCCTCAGGGCTCCCTGTTCTTCCCATTTCAACTGAGTTGCCTAGCCTTGCTCTCTGCCTGTAACTTTGGGTCAAATGAGAATTTCTGCAGCAAAAGTCCTGTGCATTTTATATTGCTGGAATGGACTCATGCCTCGTGGTGCTGTGTGTTTTACCTAAAAGGTATACCTCTTCACAGACTGAGAAAAAAAAATAAAAAAATTGGCAGTGCCTATCAAGGAAGTTGCTGTCTCAAAGACACAGCCCTCAGCACAATATTTTGGGAGAAACTAGTCATCCGTCAAGTCCACTGGTGTGATGCTGCTTTCACTGAGCTGAATATGAATATGAAGCTGAATACCTGCCAGTGGAATTGCAATCATTAAGGGGGGAAAAATAATGAACTCTAATTTTCAATTTACTGATTAGGATGTTTGTTTATGTTCTGCCTCTAAGGCATCTTGTAACAGCAAACTATCATATTTTAGTTCTCACAAAGCTCTGCAATACAGAACAAAGATGAAGTGTTTACATTTTTTTCCTAATGAAAAAGAACATCATTACATTAACTTTCACTTTGATTGTATTGAAATCTCTATTTCAAATTAACAAGAAAAAGAAAGCCTTTCATTTTAGTGCAGGAATGCATATGCATGTATATGTGTATATCAGAATTTCAACCTGACTTGTAGATATAAGTTTATATATGTACAATTACCTGTATTTTCATGAGATGTGATTACGTATTTTCATACTCATTCCCTCTCATATTTTTTCTCAATATTTAACGCCATATTCAAAATAAATTAATTCATGCAATGAGGACTAGTGTTTCAAAAACACTTATCATGCTACGAGCTGAATTTTTCTCAAAATGTAGCCTTTATACTTGCCAAAATAATTAAAATTAATTATTTTCCCTTTTTTAGAGGTGGAAGTAAATATAGAAAATGAGGCAAGTGTTGTGTTTATTTACTCCACCATTAGGCAATTTATAGTTGTGAGTGACAAGAAATTGTTGTTTCTTTTTCTTTTACAGAAAATAGATTGAGCGGAAAAATTAAAGTTTCCCAGTTTTCTCTTTCAGTACAGGGAAATAATCCTTGAGAACTTAGAAATAGTGTAAATATATAGATTGTGGTGGTGGGGTTTTTTTGTTGTTATTGTTTGTTGTTCTTGTTGTTTTGTTTTTGTTTGTTGTTCTTGCTGTTGTTTTGTTTTTGTTTGTGTTTTCAGTTTTTTGGGGGGTGTTTTTTGAGAACTGTTTCCTGGGGGAAATAATAATTTGCAGCTCAGTGATGCTAGAGATTTTATGGGTACCATGTATGAAACAAATGCTTGCTTAATTGTTTTTGGCATATAAATGTGAGCTGAAAAATGCAAGATCATAGCAGCTGTAGAGAGGTTGATCCTAAGGAAATGGAACTGGCATTCTTGAGCTTTAGCTATGGGATAAACCTTTGATCCCAAAGGAACAGCTGGCCATGTTAGTGCATAGGGCAAAATTAACTTTGTGCAACAGAAACAAGTTACTTCAAAATGATTTGAAGGATTGAGAAATACGAGGTCTGCTTAAGTCTTCTGTGGAGTTGAAGTAAATTGGGACTTAAGGAAAAAGAAGCTGTAGAACAGGATAATGGACAAGCCATCTGCAACCCATGAGGAAGATATTCCCTCTCATACCTAGAGACACTACTTTTAAGTATATCCATGCATGCATAGTTTTACTTAGTTATTAAGGATATCAAATAATAAAAATGTGATCTGGAAAATGGTCAAATGTAACATTTATGGATTTTTTATTTAATAACTAAAGCAGGTGCCTAATAATGATGAGAGTATGAATATGTGCTTGGTGCAGAGATGACATCCTCTTGCATCAATAATCTTTAATGGACACATATCAGAAGATAACCAACATGAGTACAGTTGTACCCAGACATCTGTGTATAAACAGTACTGAGATAATGCCCATTGCTAAGTTTACAAAACCAGAGACATCAGGACCAGCCTGTCTGATGGGCTTTGGACACATATGCAAACTTCTATATTTATCTGAACCCAACCCTTTTTGTTCTGACTATTGCCAAGAAGAGCATTGATCCATATCTTATTTCAAAGTGGAACCACAATAAACATTCAACTGAAAATTAATAAAGTTTGTTAAGCCATCAGTTGCTCTCCAGTAACACTGAAGAATTTCTGAACTGGCGTTTATTGAAATGCAAATCACTGATCCTAAGTCCCACAGCCTTCATAACTATCATTTAAAAATTAATTGCACAGACCAAATCATCTCAGTGCTTGAGTATCTGCCAGTTGAGAGTTCTTTAACTTCTGGTATTGATAAATTGCTCCAGTCCCTTCCTGTTACACATTCTGTGCTGACTGCAGACAGTAAAAAGGAATTAACTGGTTTCAGGGGAATAAGTTTCCTTGTCTTACTGCATATGTTCACTCATAATATAAGGCATGGAGCAACAGCAAACCAACAGGTTGCACTGCCCATGACTTTTCCAATACTGAACTGCTTATATTATTACAGCCTGAGGCAGTTATGGGTTTCCCTTGTGGTTTACTGTGGAAGAAAGCAGGTTCAGGACAGCTCAAATAAATTCCTCATTCCCCATGTCACTGTAGAGGGCAGAAAACAGACATAACACACTTTGCTGTGGCCAGCTCTCCTCTCCATTTCCAGTCTCCTCCTCTTATCCAAACTCCTCGCCATAAACTGAGACTGAGAGGGAGCTTAATCTCTTCATCTAGGTTTTCACTGGTTGGAAAGGCCCCCCCAAAAAAGTGGTCCAGTCCTTAGACCTTTCGCTTTCTGTGTCCTCTATGAGAAGGATAAAGGCAGTTTTATAGGAGTTAAATATGAACCTGGTTTATACATATATTTTCCTACCTTAATCTGGCTGCTGACTGTACATTCATCTAAATCTCAGTTTGCTGTATTGTTGGAAGCCTCTCCTCGTGCCTTTGGGAAATTCCTTTCATTTTTAACTCCTCTGGTTTTATTCCATTTAATGTTTCTCCTCTTGACTGGCAAGCATCCTCGTGGCAGATGAGTGAAGGAAGTGTCATGTTAAGCTAAACGATGCCACTGCATCACGAAAACAACACAGCCCATTACAGGAGAGGCCAAAAGCTCCCTAGGGAATCCTGAGACTAGGAGTCTGTAGTGTCCATGTATTGATTGCTTTCTCCTAAGTTATTGAACAAAGAATATATTATATTATGACTCTTGCAAATAGAATGTCCATTAATGTTCACTCTGCATGGATTATGTTTTAGGTCTCTTTAAAGACTGAAAATCTCGGAAAACTCAGTGCATTTCTAGCTGCTTTGGAGCTGTAATATTTTTGTTTAGGTTTGTTGGTTTAGTTTTTGGTGGGCTTTTTTCAATAGTTTTCCACAAGAAGTAAAAGCTCTAATAAGACACATCATGCAGTGACTAATTATTTTGAGCAAACATATCATCAGAGTCTAATTATAATCCAAGTTGGCCAGGCTTACGTTTTATGTTTTTCTTTACTTCATATATAAGTTGCTAGCTAAAAGCAAATAAAATGTTATCACCCTTATCATTACCATCATTAAGAGTTTTGCTTATTGTTTACATCTATGGGCTCTATTCTCACATTGCAGTTCCACTACAGCAAAGGTACAATAGGGAAAAATAGGCAGTCCTGCCTCAAATAGTTTAGATAATTAATTTAATGGGTAGCAGCCTGACAGGCAAATACAAGAAAATTACAAGATAACATTTATGGAACAAGAATGTCGTTATAGCCTCCAAGTAAAGATTCAATTCTGTTTTTCAGTAAAAGCTGTAATGAAATGTATTCATTTCTTTCGTTAAAAGCATAATCAAACTTAAATCTAAATTTTTAAATGGCCTACTAATTTTGACTGTTTTTATTTCCAGGTAAAGACCATTTAAATGGGCCTACTTTTAAGCACATGGGAATACAGGCTATGTATAAAATTAGGTATTTTGAATTACCACTAATTTTTCAAAATTCAAGCCATACTTGTTAATGAAAATCAAATCACTTAATTTTAAAAGAAAGATTTAACTATCCGGAAAGTTTTAAGTGAGTCCACTAAAGAGTTTGAATGAGTTGGAAATTATTCCTTTGGGATATTTTATGGATAACTTAGTCTCTTTCCTGCCTTTCTCACAAATGAGTTTACCTTAACATTGGTCATTTTGAGTATATATCAGATGCTTGAGTTGTTGTATCTTGCATCTTAATAAAACAACTGCAACAATAACAATGAAACTTCAATCCAATCTAGTTTATTATAATTTTCTTTATTAGTGATCTCATTTATGCTAGAAATGTTAATGAAAACATTCTTATCTTTTGCAGCATGCAGATAGTTCTGTTTAAACAGAAGAATTTTCATTCCTGGTTTAAATAGGAAGTGAAGGGCTTGCCACTTCTCCAGAGTAACAAATCACTCAAAATCCAGGATATAAACCAGATCCCTTCCACAGTTTACTCTTCATTTTGAGAATCTGATAGATTTCAATCAAATATGGAGCTCTTTTTTTCCCCCTCCCCAACCTGTTCTATGCTAGTCTCAGTCTCCACATTTTCCTCTGAACCTTTCCCTGTCCTGCACAGAACTGCTGTGCTGCTCCCTTGGTCTCTCCATTGAGTGCTGCCAACCCCCAAAATTTAATTCCTAGTGATGTGAGATGGACATTTAAGCAGTCATTTTACAACATGGAACCACAGAGCCACTAAGGGATCATCAAGTACAATTGTTAACCTTACACTGCCAGCTCCATCACCAAATCATGTCCCTAAGCGTGAAGAAGGTTTTTGCCTTTATGTGTTGATTCCCCGCCCCCCCAGGGAAACAACAAAACAAAACAAAATAAAAAGCAAACATGAAACAAACCAAACCAAAACAAAACTCTACAGACTTATGTTACTGAACAGGCAACTTTCTAACATGAAACCAAAGAGTCAACCACAGATATCTTGGAGAACTATACAAGTCCTCTGCTGCAGTGAGTCAAGATTTCTTTATTGACAGTAGTTAGTGGCCTTTGCTCCTTGCTTCTTATAATAGACAAGGACTTCTCCGTGTGAAACATCCCATAAAGCCTTCAACTGATCCAAAGGCCAATGCACCTGGTTTCAGGTCACCAAGGTGTTTCTGTCAGTGTTTTTTCTTGCTTTCCAGAATCATTGTGCTGCGCCTCAGCCCATGGGCAGAAAAGATGTGACAAGATTGAAGTGGTGTTTTTTTGTTTGTTTTTGTTTGTTTGTTTGTTTGTTTTTGTTTTTTGTTTTTTTTGGTTGGTTGGTTGGTTGGTTGTTTTTTTTTTCCCTTTTCTTCTTTTTCTTTCCTTTCTTGTTGTTTTTTTTTGTTTTTATTTTTGTTTCCTGGTCTGTTGGGCAGTGGAGTACTCATGGACACTTGTGCAAGGAAAAGGGTGACAAATCTTAGGATCTGTTGGCCAGGCAGAATTGTGTCACCCGTACAGACAACTTGTGGCTTGATATAAGACATTTAATCTCTCTGTATTTAAACTCCATCTGTAAAATGGATGTTAAGACCCTGCTATGGCAGGAGCTGTTGTGAGAGGGAAAGGGTGTATAATTAATAGATGACTAAAGGCTGGATGGCAAAATTCATCTGATGGTGAGGAGGTTCATAATGAATTTCTGACCTGGGGGACAAACATCAGTGGTACTTCATTACTTCAGTACTGGGATGAAGAAAAGATTCTGTATCATTAAGCAGCTGGGAAGGAAGTGTCAATTGGGAGAAAAGAGGGAGGTGGAGAATTATCTTTTGCAGTGCACTGAAGGGAAGTGGCCACACTCTGTAGACAAAGGGACTCAAGCATTTAAAGGCAAGTTAAAACCATAGTTTAATCTATTTTCTTTACCTTTCAAGATTTTTGATACTACGTATTGTAAAATCTATTTTACCCATCTGCTGCTTTTATCCTCCCTTTCTGATCATCATTTGCATTAAAATCTTCATATGACCTCTGTTCAGAAAGCTCACCTACATTCCCTAAACTCTGAGTTCAAAGAGTCTCACCTGTCCAGTCTTATCCATATTCTCCTTTTGTAATGTCTCTATTTTAGAGGGACCCTCACACAGAATTTATTTACTTTCCCTTGCAAAGGTCACTATCACCACTGTATAATTGAATCTTTTTGTGGTCTTGGGACTTACAGGTTAAGAAGCCTTTCTCAGCTTTCTGATTCAGAACTAAACGAATGTTGTTTCTTAGTATACTTAATGCTCTCTGCCTTCCTGTAAATTATAAACTTTGAAAAATAGGATGGCAACCTATGTTAAATTAATTTGCTAGCTACCATCTGATTGCTAAAAGCACGTGGTAAAAAAAATTCTGTACTTAAAAAAACAACAACAACAACAAAAAAACAAAACAAAAAAAAACAAAAAAAACAAAAAAAAAAAACAAACAAACAAACAACAAAAAAAAACCCAAAAAAACCCCAACCAAACAAACAAAAAAAAACAAACCCAAGAAAATTGTCTACTGCTGTTTAGTATGCAAGAATAAGTCAGCTGCAAGCAGCCCAAGATTAATCAAAGCATTTATTTGATATAGGCAGTGTTTAATATAGCTTATATTTACAACACACATATATGGTCTCTGTCTTCTGTCTCTTTAGTTGCCCTTCAGAAGATATGTAAGTTGTTTTAAAACAAAAATCCTGAAGTGTTTATCAGATGAATACACACATTTTCAGCAAAGGTTCTGCTCTCTCCAAATAGGGCTATCTACCAGATACCAGAAAATCCCATGAGGGAAAAAAAAAAAAGAAAGTGAGCATTTCAGGTTAGCAGAACACAATATTTACCTCAGAGAAAACAGAGATTTTCAGCCCCCAGTCTTGCATAATTTAGGTACTTTCCAAAGTTCAGTATTCTCCTTTGTAAAATAGGTGTTTTTCAGAGTGGTACAATCCCGAGGGCTTAAGGAAGATGGCAGGCACATGGGCACACAACTGGAGCTGTTTTTAAATAGTGACAAATATCATCCCCCAGCATTTTTTTTTTCTTTTAAACAATTTTTTTTTCTTTTAATAGTTTGTAGATTTTTAGTCACTCTCACAAACTGGATTTCACATAGAAGTGTATAGATATTTCTTCCTTGGAGCCATGGAAAAGACATAATGGTGAATTTTTATCCCCAGGTCTCAGGTATATGAAGTTCTGGTACATCCTCTGGCAGCACACAAACATTATATAGTGGATATATTGAGTAAAACCAATGGTTCTAACTAAACCAGCATAAGTTCTAAGGAATGCAATAACACTCTAACAATGGCCTTTTTTAGCTATTCTTCCTGTTAAACTCTATAGGAAGTAATTACCCACATCATTACTGAAACTAGTTCTAAGGCATCACTTCAGGAGGATAAAGCAACTTTTTCAAGTTATTCCTCTACTGAAATGAGAAAATTGAATAGTTCCAGGCAAAAAAAAAAAAAAAAAAAAAAAGAATTGTAAGGTGAATGAGGAAAGATATCAGCAGGATAATTTGGTAGACAGTATAATAGTAGCAGTATTATTTCTTTTCCTTTTGGTAACTTTTGGTTTTAATTGAAAGATTGGATTAACTGCTGTCACTAATCCCAGCCTTCTCCTATCCAATTTACCATGTGATGGACTTTCATAGTCAGCATTGTTGAGCATTTTTTATCAGCCCTGTTTTATATGTTTGCTCCTCCTATATTTGTGTTATTGTGGAACCTCCACACATTTCCATAGTGTTATTTTGTCCTTTTGAAAATACTACCTTGTTGGCAATTTCTTTATCTTATTCCAAATATGTGAATGGAAAAACAACTGCAAATGGTTGTTGTATAAGTTAAACTGCTAAATAAATTATATAGAAAAATTAAAAGCTGCAAGTATGCAGTATAATGCATATTTTATTATTTCCTCCTTACAATGTTGTTTAAAAATACATAACCCCTTGATGTATGTATATTTCCTTGAGGAAGGTGCTCTGTAGCTCTGAGGCAGGATAAGTAGCATGTGATGTGGCAGCTGTAACGTAACAGCATATTTTCCCATAAAAAGCAGAGTAAATGGGCACATAAATTCCATATAAACTGTCAGCATGTCAGCTATGCTAACACTGGGTAAGCTACTGCCCTTGAGCCTCACAAACTTATGCACCATCATTTTTCAAACAATTCACTTCGAGAAGTGGCACAGCTCCTGTGGAAGCAATGCTCAGACCACCCTTCCTTTGGCCACTTTGACTTTCACTCCAGCTCAAGACACAAAAAGGGATGAAACCCAGCCTTCGTCTGGTGTAGGTCATGTTTTCTCTGGCGTCTGGAACTCTGCAGGGAGTTTAACTATATTTTCTGATAGATTATCCCGGTCCAGGATTCATCTCATCTGGCTTAAGGTATCAGCAGAGCTCTGCATTTGAGCGAGTCACCCCAGGCTCTGCAGCCACTCGTGGCAGTCAGCCGGGGTGCTGAGCTCTTTTAGGGAGCAATTCATCTGATCTGCTTTAGCTGACATGCCTCACACCTCGACAGAGCCTAGGGAATTCAGCAGACACCAACAGCTGCATTATGAGTGTCTAAGTTAGAAGGCATAAATCAGCTCCTGAATATCTCCAGACCTCTAAAATAACTGTTCTGATAAATTATTTTTTTGTTTGTTTGCGTGGCTTGAAGTCTGGCTATCCTACATCTTTGGATGGATAAAGGTTAAGTCGAAGTTCCTCATACTCTTGGCCCATCTCAGTAGTCAGTTTTCATGGTTATGGTAAGGAAATGTGCAGGCTGCTTCTGTGTCCCCACGTAGAGTGAACTGTGGAATATGGAAAAGCCGTAGAAAGAAGGAATTATGATGCGATTTTGAGGAGCTTCATGCAACATTCAAATGCAATTATATTACAAATACTACACGCATGTCAGGAAAAAGATGCAACTTTCTAGTTGGAAACTTTCTAGGCCAAAAAGTTAGTAATAGGGTTTTATCAAGTTCATTATTCCTAAGGCAGGGGAGAAAAAAAAACATGCTGATAATTTTACAATGAAAATTTCTGTATATTAAAAATTCTTTCTTGAATGAAACATAATAATTTATGGCTAAAGAAAGAAGACAGGAAAAAGAAGCCGTTTGACAAATTTGAAGCAGCCTTTTTTTCCCTTCATACTTTTCAAATCTATTTTAGGACAGGAAAGTCATCACCCTGAAAACTTACATAAGGAGTGTTTGCTGACCACCTTAGATTACTTCACATGTTCTGGAGTGTGACACAATGGTCACGAAAGACAAGCAATGTCAGCTTGAAGCAGTTAAAATTGTTGCATCAACAAAGAAAATGAAACTCTCCCACAGTCACCCTTCCTCTTCAAGGTCAAGCGTTCTCTGTCGACCTCTTGAAACATGCACACAACTAAATTATACAGGCATATCATTGTTATCATAAATACATTATGTACGCCTATTTTCATAGTTAATGTAAGAGGGTCAGAGAAAATTTTTACTTGATAAGGCGGGTCAGTAACCTGAAAATGTTGAAGAACACTGCTTTAGATAGGTGGACAAGGAAAGTCTTTATGACCTGATTTCCATGAACTTTAGCTGAGTTTCAAGTGCTGATGAGGTATTTTAGGTTACAGTAGAGAGCAAGCCAATCTGCAGATGTTTCCTAGGTTGCTATCAATGAGCTGCTCAGCATTTCTCCATGTCATCTTTTCCATGTGACTCAGGTGTCCAAAAATATTTCACTTCTAATTTGGATCCTTCAAGTAAGCATTGTGAATTGCTATTATGAACTAATGAAGTAACATAGTCTGAAAGTTTAATAAAATCAAGAATATTTATCTGATACCTTGACTAAAAAGGATCATTCTGAATTAATTTAGCTGAAATAGAGAGCAGAGGAGATGATTTGTATCTGAGCTAGGTACATTCTGCTTGTTCATTTTATATGGCTTATTGTGCAACAGATCTGGTCTTTCATTTTAGGCAGTCTTACAATGAAACAAAGTAATGCAGAGAAGAAGAGGAAGCCAAAATCATCAGAGTGAATGTCTGCAATTTTAACATATCCAGTCTACTCATTAACCATTATTTGAGCAAGTATCCTTATTACAATTATTTCTCACTTTTGAAAGTACTTTAATTTATATTTATATTTATATTTATATTTATATTTATATTTATATTTATATTTATATTTATATTTATATTTATAGTCAGAGTTTTGTCTTCTTAGTTTTTGTTAGTTTTTGATATTTTTTTGCTTATTAATTTCTTTTTTTTTTTTTAATTTGAAACCTCCTAGATTCCTAGCTATACAAGAACATTTGAATAATCAAATCAACTCTTTTTATAATATCAGAAAACATAAAAGGAGAGAAGAAACTGTGTTTATTGACTCCACAAATACAAATGTGGATTTATGTGATATTCACATTCAAAAACTCACCTTTCAGACCCTCATGATCATGTTCTGAGAAGTAAACCAAAGTTATGACCACAAAGTTGGCCTATGGAAAGCATAAAAAAGAAAGGTAAATATATTCATTATATTTCATTGTGCTTTTTTGGCATTCAATAAAACATACACGTACATTTATACTAATTAAAAAACAGAGAATCACATGTTATGACAAAAAAGTGGTAGTGACTTTTGACACTCTTAGTAGGATTGAGCTGAGGTGAAATTTATCTGATGTTCTAGCAAAGAGATGGTTTGATCTCACACCTTAGAAATGGATCTACTAAAAGACAAAGAATTTCTGACAGCTGGATAGACTGCTAGTAAACTTCAAGCATCTTCAAGCCCTTAGGTTTGGTGGCTTGGGTAATAATCCCCATGAGAATTCTTTAATCTGTTTGCAGGTTGATTTTTATGTCTCATGAAGTGCATATAGACAGTACAAAAGGAAATAAAAGAAAGAATAATATATTGTTATAAAAGTTTATATTTGATATTGTTGTTTTTTTTTCCTTAAAGGTGAGAAGGAGATTTAATTTTAAGATGTGTTTTAAGATTTATGCAAACTTTGTGGCAAATGTATATTTGCTGTTTCTATAGCTAAGCCTCAAGCTGTGATCCCATCAGATCTCCTGGGGCACTTCCAGCTGTGATCCTGTCAGATCCCATAAGCTAAATAGGTTGGGCCAACTCAGGCTGTGGTGCTGTCAGATTTCATCAGCTAAGCAGGTTCGGGATGAGTCAGTGCTTGAACAGGAGACTTGTAATGAACAGGTTGGATTCAAAGGACCTTGTGGCTGTGAGAACTCCACTGAGGTGGGAGATGTTCCCTTTTCCTTCGTTGATCTCAGGCAGAAACTCTGCACTCCCAACATGTCACAGTGCTGAAAGATAGTGCTTAGGAAAAGGGGCAATGAAACTGAACATGAATAATCAGACTGCAAACGAGATTTCTTTTTTTTTTTTTTTTTTTTTTTTTTTTTTTGTGCCTACAGTATGTGTTTCCCAGGAAGAAATCGGCACACAAACATATGACACTGGAATGGGTGAATGTGGTCCAAATCTTTTTGGACAGCTATGTATATGTTATTTTCACTTTGGAAACTGCAACATCACCCTTGCTGACAAGACTTTGGAAGACTTTTGCAGATGCAAAATGAAGGAACAAGTGCTTTCATTATGTTTCTCGGGTAGTTCCCACTGCAATGTGTTAGGATAAGACTTCTGAAGGATCAGATTTTCTTTCTCCTTGACAAAAAAACCTGCATATCCTGCTGGTGATATTATTCCCTTCAGAAGCCTTCAGAAGCCTTTTTAAAGTTCATGCTTGTATTAAACCAATGTAGTGAAGCAAACTAAATAGGTGATGTTTACAAGGTTTCATGTGTAAAACACCTTTCTTAATTTATTTTGTAATTCATTCTCTCTCATTTCATTGTGAAACCGAAGCAAAAAGACAAAGAAGGTTGTGGAAAACAAAGTCATCTCTGGAAGAAAAGGAAGGAATGTTTTGAAGTTTTATCTATTTTTCAGGGTTGATATTAGATTTTTTTGGGGTATATTTATATTTGTGGCCTTTTCAGTAGATATTTGTAACAAAATAATGTCTATATTGAATCCTTTTCATCACAAGAAGTCACATTTTCTTGTTATGTGGTTAACTTCATTAAATAGATAAGGAAAAACCTCTATGTAAAAATGAACTTGATAAAAAGAAGTGCAAAATTTCAAAGAAAACATTAATTAAAATAAAACATTACAACAATAATTATATAAAATTTTTCACTTACACACTTCTTTTGTGAAGTAAAAGATATTTTTAATGAGGAAAACTGCTATTGTGGAGTATTTTATGAACAGTTTTTAGGAATAAGATCTTGTGCTGAAATAACCCATTTCCATGATGAAAGATTCTCTAAAATACAGGAATCCCCTCTTTGCAGACTAAATCTTGAGAGATCCTCTTGCCTTAATATAGTACAAGGCAAAGGTCTCTAAAGAAGTACTAAGGGTGCACTCAGTGAGCTCCTTCTTCCTTTGCTTGTAATGAATTGTGGGACCGGAAAATAATTTCCACCCCCCCAAGCATTTTTCAGGAAGTCTTGTCCTGATTTAAAATTCGGAGCTGTTGTGTGTGATGATCAGTTGATTATGTACCCCAGGGTAATTTAAAAAATAATCTTCAGGAGCACAGGGATGTGACTCACCTCACCATACGAGCCTGGCAAGGTCTAGCAAAGTGAAAATCTGCAGTCAGCTGGGACTCCTCTCAGAGTCAGAGAATGGGAAGAGGAAACCCAAAATCACTTTTCTGGGCAGCTTTTGACAGAGGCACATGAAAAGTTTAACTTTCTTTCTGTTGACTTAAAAGGGAGAACTAGGGGACTGATAGGGATATCCATGCAGATATCTCTATTAGTCAGATAAATGCTGTCCATGTTTTCCCAAAAAAATGTACACCACAGTATTGGACTAACCTTTTCCTTTCATTTGGCTAAACTCAAGAGGTGTTGTTTCTCCTCAGCACAAACAGCTGGCTTGATCCCTTACCCCTGATTAATCAACAGAGGGAAAGCACAGCTTATTTGCTGCAAAATATCTGAGATGGGCTAAAGTGTTAGCTCCTGACCACTTTGCTTCTCCTCCCAAGTCCCTGCAAGCTAAAAGACAGCACCTTTACAGTTCAGATGGTCTCAGTCACCATCCAGGTTAGAATGAAAAGAGATGGACTATGTCCCGGCTGTGCCTCAAGCTCCTAGCACCCCACTAAGACTTGTTTCACCTCCTGAGTATCATCCTGGCAGTCATGCAGAGTAGAAACTGCTGGCTTTTTTTTATCAGTGCCTGGGCTTCTTTGACATGATTGCTGCTTTGTGGTGTGGTTAGCCAGGAGCATACAAACTCGGCATGGCAGTCTGTGCTCCAGCCCATCTTGCACAGGGGACTGATGCCTGGAAGAACCTGGATTCTCTGCCCTGGGCCTCAGGGCTGATAAAAGTTTTCTGTTTGCTTGGCCCTGCTTAGAAGCACAAGGATGTTTTTCATCTCCACCTACCTTTTTTCTCTCTCTTTTTTTTTTTTTTTTTTTTTTGATGCTTAGAAATTCCCATTTGAAATGTTAAACCGTAGATGAGGGTTCTGACGTTTGTGTCAAGATTAGCATGGTGGGTGGGAGGGAGAGTGAGATGTTTTCCTCAGGAGCAAAGCCCTCAGTGCAAGAGAGCATGTCAATAGAGATGAGGGGAATCTAAAGCATAAAGGTTGGCTTTTTAAAGGGCTGAAGTTAGAAAGAGTGATCTTTGTGAAACTGGTCACAAAGGGAGCAAAGTGTCTGCACCAGAAAGACTGAGTGACCTTTTCAAAGCGTTAGGCATTGTTTATTTTCATTGAATTAAGTGTGTATGTGCATGTGAGTGTGTTGTGCGCTGAACAACTGACAAATGCTGCAATTTTTTTCTTAAACTCACTGAGACTCTACTAATTAGAACTGGGATGGAGCTGCATTTTGTAATTCACAGTTAAGTTCCTAATTTTGAAATACTTCCCAACCCAAAATGGACACAAGTAGGCAATGCTTCCTCCTTAAATCTGTGACCAAGCACATTCTGGAAGAAATGACTTGGTTCAATTCAGCAGTTCATTCATATTTCAATATACTTTTTTATGTAGTATTCATTTCAACCACCTCGGTGTTGATTGGAGAGACAAAAACAGAGCAAGGGCAACCCAGGAGGTTCCTGGAAAGTGCTGATGACAACTTCCTTCTGGAGATGATAGAGGAATAGCAATAAGGAGGATTTCTGTGCTGGACTTTGTGCTCAACACCAAGCAGGGGATCATGGGGAATGTGAAGGAACCAGGACACATGTCCTGCCCTGGGCTTCTGGAAAGGAGATTATGGTAGTTCAACCCAGATGTAGATGAATAAATTGATAGATACATGGGGAGAAAGAAATTGCAAATTATGGATTTTTTTTTCTGTTGAATAATTTTATTTCAGGAAGTAAGACACTAATTTTATTTTATCTTTGGAAAGGTCTCTTCAAGGAGCTGCTTGGTAAAGTGCTGTGGGAAGTGGCCCTGGAGGCAAAAGGAAAGTTGGTTAAAAATTAAGGATTGGCTCCTCAAAGCTTAGCAGTGATGTGTCCCAACAGAGAGAAAGTCAGGTAAAATCACCAGAAATCCTGCATAGATAATGGGGATCACCCATGAACAAGATTTCAAAGTGAAGAGGGGCAGGTTTAGATTAAGATATATTTGGGAGAAATTTACTTGGAGGATAGAGAAACTTTGGAGCAAGTTGTCCAAAGAAGTTGTGGCTGCCCTATCCCTGTAAATGTTTAGGACAGGCTGGAAGGGGCTCTGAGTAACTTGGTCTGGGGAAAGTGTCCCTGCCCACGGTGGGGTGGTAGAACAAGGTGAACTTTAATGTCTCTTCCAACCCAAACCATTCCAGGTTTTTACAACTCAGTGCTGTGCCCTGTGATGTCATGTAACAGAAAATGTGAAAACAAAACCACATCTCTACTAGTAAATTATACGTGCTCAGAACTGGATTTGGATGCAGAAGCCAGCTGGCATGGATCAGTCCAGCTCCTTACTGGGAAGTTCTTCTGGGTGGCCACATCCAAAATGCCTATTGAGAGTCATCCTTGGCCCATCTTGTCTCCTGAACTATTCCCAGAAAATGTCTGGGGGAGTGCTGGCTCCCATATGGCAAAACTGTGCTAGGGACAAGTTTAACAATCTAGCTTTACAGGCAATTGTATTCCAGAGCAGAGGAATATTTTCTGGCACTGATTAGCTTAGAAATACAAGTACATCATTAAATCCTTTGGACTGTGCTGTTCTTAATTTGGTCAAAAACCAAAAGAAGAAGCAGGTCTTATTGTGTTACACTCTGAGGAATATCTCTCTGGCTTTATCCTCAGATTAGCCTAAAGACTGTATTCACTCTCTTGGCTGACAGCTCCAGGTGAATGGAAAATTATACTTCATGTGTCTCTTACATGCTTCTCTGTAAACAAAGCTTTAGGTTGAAAGGAAAAGACTATATAGCTAAAAAAATCAAGTCAAAGGCAGCTATGCATTTGTGAACCTTTATATATGGCTAAAGTATGTATTAAGATTCCCTTGACCTGATTCTATGCACAGGCAAAACTACTTTACCTTTGCTTTCATATATTGCAGAAAAAAAATTGGATTAAACGGATTATTCTGTACATTAGAGTATATTTTAATTTTGAACGTGTTGTAGGAGCAGAGAAAATGTCACATTATGGTAGTTTAACCCAGATGTAGATGAATAAATTGATAGATACATGGGGAGAAAGAAATTGCAAATTATGGATTTTTTTTCTGTTGAATAATTTTATTTCATGAAGTAAGACTCTAATTTTATCTTTGGTAAATTTTTCAAATAATTTTGTTGTTCTAGATGACTTCTTCCTTCAGCAAGTGAAAACTGTTTCAACTGAAGATATTTAAAAATCCACACACAAAAAAATTACTTATGTTGTCTTATAATAGGTAATACAGGACAAACGGTGTATAAAACAAAAAAAAAAAATTGCTAAGAATAACTGCAGAAGCAATGAGGAAGATTTCAAGATGATCTTCAATGTGAAGAGGCTAGACTTGTCAATAAAGCCCTTTAAAACCTCCTTCCCATTTCTCTTTTAAAATTTGTCAGTCCACATATTTTATTCTCATAAACAGCTATGTTTAATAGTTGAAGATATCCCTTCTAATTGCAGAGGGGTTGGACTTGATGGCTTTTAGAGGCCCCTTCCAATTCAAATTGTCCTATGATTCTATGATTCCATCAGTGACCTGAATGAATGGAAAATTCCACTCATGATTCTTAGACAAGCCCCAAAACCTCGCTCTGCAATGGGCTTTAAACAGACACTCATGGATTGGTTTATACGAATCTTTTCATAAGTCTCAGCATCTATCTAAATATTGTCTACTTAAAAAACAGTTATATTTCTAAAAACATTCACTTGTGAAATGCTTCTAAAGAGGCGAGCTTTTTTTAAATTGTGAGGTTTTTTTTTTTTTTTTTTTTTTTTTTAATTTTTCTGTATGTAGGACCTGAGTTGCTTTGAAATCCAGCAATAAATCTCCTGGAAATCACACTGAGAATGATATTTGGAGCTACACTTCTGAAACAAGTGAATAATTTCTATTGATCATTCTGGAAAACAAAATCCATAGATGTCAGGCATTCCCACATATCTTGGAAATCTAGGCAGCTGTCTTTTATGGTGAGGCACAAATTTTTACCGCAGTTGCTGGTGTAATGCCAAGTTTGGAAGAAAGTTTGTACCCTTCTCATCCCCTTCTCCTCCCCTAAACATACAGAAAAGCCACAGTGAGTCCATTTTAACTCATAATTGAAATCTTTCTCTCTCTAAACAGAAGCACCCCTTAAAATAAAATAAAATGCCACATAAAATGCAATTTCTACTACAATATAAAATGTGCTTTCACTCAGGCTCTCTATAGCATTATCTCTAACTGCAGTGTAACTAAAAACTAATAACCTCATTTTTAATTAGCTGGGTTTGTGGCATTTTGCACCCATCTCATAGTTGCTCCTTCTGCAGTGTATATCATTATTAACTCTGGATGTCTTCAAGGAGATCTTAAATATACTTTGCTTACTCTCTTCTTTTTTCCTTTCGAAAATTGTTCTCAAAACCCTCATATTCATTAAAAAAGGGGAAAAAAGCAACGTTTTAAAAGTGATCTTAAGCACAGTATGAGTGATTCTGATTTTATGTAGCTATTCTCTTTGTTCTTCCATTATCTGAGTTCTTTCCTTTTCTTTTAGTCAATAGAGTGGGAATATATTTTTTATAAAATATTATGGTGTTTCAGTCTGACTGCCCTAAAAATCATTAAGGTGTGAATTTAGAAAGGAAGACCACAAATATTGTGCATTGGTTCCTTTGATGTCAAAATAGTACTGAGTAATTACAGAGGGTACATAATATGTTGTGGCTTTCAGTTCTTTTAGAGACATTACTTATACTGAGGGCTGATATAAAAGGACACTTTTATATAAAAGTGTTCACTGCACAGCAGCACTGTAAACAGGAAGCTCTCAGTTTACAGCCCTTCATCACATCTGTCAGAGAAGACAAGACACCCTGTACACGTTTAGAAAAACTTGTAAACCATTGAAAATCTGACCTGAAGCATACCCTGAACCCAGGTGGGTCACATCACTGACCCACGCTGTGTCTTATCAACAAGTGATGCAGACTGTGGCCACTGCACCTCCAGCTGTCATCCCCCCACCTCTCAGATCCCTTGGAGCTGAGCAGGGCTGTGAAGGGAACCCTGGGTGCATGGTCAAGCCATGGAGGGCAGAATTCCCTGCCTAGGGCACAGGTTTTGGAATTAGTTGATCTGTGCACCTCCCTTCCAAATTTTCCATTCTATGACTCCATGATTCTAAGTATAAAAAGAATAATGGTCTGTACATACTGACTTTTGCCACAGGGACACAATTTGTATTTTTTTTTTTTTTTTGGTCACATTTAAGCCATTTGAATTATTTCCAACTGAAATTATTTCCGTCTTCCTGACAAAAGATGAATCTGTTTTTAAATGCATATAAGGAGGGCTGTTCACATCTCTTCTTCTTTAAAAGGCCTTTGTGAGTGATCAGTTAAATTT
Organism: Sturnus vulgaris; assembly: GCF_052056855.1. Lineage (NCBI taxonomy): Eukaryota > Metazoa > Chordata > Aves > Passeriformes > Sturnidae > Sturnus > Sturnus vulgaris. The sequence continues at coordinate 77,311,865 of NC_142283.1, read as the reverse complement.
CTTTGCATCTTCAGCATGCAGTTATCTAGATTAAGAATCATCAAATTGTTTAGATTAGAAAAGACCTCTAAAATCAAGTCCAGCCATTAACCCATCACTGTCAAGCCCACCACTAATCCACGTCCCCAAGCGACACATCTACATGACCTTCAAGTTCCTCCAGTGATGGGGACACCAACACTGCCCTTGGCAGACTGTTATGCCTTGTCAACCCTTATAGTGGATAAATTTCTCCTATTATCCAATCTAAACCTCCCCTGGCCCAGCCTGAGGCCGTTCCCTCTCCTCCTGTCCCTGTTCCCTGGGATAAGATCCCAAATCCCCCCCGGCTGTCCCCTCCTGTCAGGGAGTTGTGCAGAGCCACAGGGTCCCCCCTGAGCCTCCTTTTCTCCAGGCTGAGCCCCTTTCCAGCTCCCTCAGCCTCTCCTGGTGCTCCAGACTCTCTCCCAGCTCCATTCCCTCCTCTGGACATATCCAGTCCTCAGTGACCCAGGATTCAAGGTGCAGCCTCACCCAAAGTCCAACACAGAGAGGTGGCCACAGCCTTGGTCCTGCTGGCTACACTATGGCTGATATCCTGTGCTTTGCTGTGAAGCTACATTCCTAGCAAACATTCACCTGGATATTTTAGAAGTTTGGGCAAAGGTCACAATGCAGAAAACACAGAGACAAGAGCTGCCTCTTACACTGTGAAATGCTGATGCCCAGTGCTGGAGTTGATGCAGCCTGAACACATCGAATTTCTTCCTTCCACATCTTTACATTAAAAAGAAGTAAAATAAAGCAGAAACTCAAGAAGTAAGTATGACTGATTTAAAGTATTTATCACTGATGTCTCAGTTAGGATGCTGATTTATTGAGGACACATACAATTTAATCCATAGGGTGACTCATTATATAAATTTTCAGTTTCTCACCTGAACTACTCTCTCAGGGATTTTATCTCATGCCAGATTAGGAATTTATTTTGAATGTCTATCATTCAGCCATATCTGCAGTCTCTTCATAACTTGCTAGAGAAAATCTGCTAAAAGAGACATAGGTTTTTGAATTTGAACCTTAAATAAGGGAAAACATATTTTTCTTTGTATATGTTTTTCCTTACAGGAGTTTATGCTTCCAATCATCATGTGTGCAATTGCACCTAGATCCATTTGCTCAACAAACTTCTACATAAATGCAATATCCCTTCTACAAAGATAATGAAACACTGAAGGGCAATGGGAACATATTTCAGGAATATTTTGTTTTGTAAAAACTCAGGAAAATATGTAGCTTCGTATTCTGTTTTCTTTTCTTTCTTAGTTCTCACTGTCTCCTTTTTCTGTCTCTATGTTCTTATGCTTTTGGGGGTTTTTATTAGATGGATTTATAATCCTGTTTTTAGATGTCCTTGAATAGATTTCTATAATTAGCAATTATAAATAGAGATATAGTCTTGGGTTATGAAGTTTACTTTTATTGACTGCAACAGAAGGTTTAAGTTCAACTTCTCCTTATCTGATTATATTTACCAGAACTGTGGGAATTCACTGTGCTATAAAAATGGACCTTGCTGCTAGCTGGCATACCCAAGAACATTTAAATAAAAATAGCAATGAAAACCCAAGCAAATATTATTTATGTCAGTTAGATACCAATGAAATCTAAGGCTTTCAGGAGTAGACAGGATCGATTTTTAAATTTTTTTTTTCTCTCTCTCTCCTTTTTTTTTTTTTATATGACAGAATGACACACTCTTCACTCAGCCACTCAAGCTGAAGAATGACTCAAGAACCCTGTGAAGGTCAAATGCATTTTCACCCAACTGATGCTCTTGTAAAACTGACTTAACCCTCCTTGTGCATTTCTGCACAGCATGGAAGTTAGCTCTGTAGCTCCAAATCAGATGAAAGTGCGGCGAGACCTTCTTTTTGTAGAGCTCTTTTGTTTTAAGCAGAACAAATTCCCTATAAGCAGTACTGTAATTTGCACATTGAAATGCCTTCTGCCTATAATGATCTCGCCGGCAGAAAGCACTGTCATTTCACAAATGGCCCCACAGTGCTCCCCAAAGCTGTGCAAAAGTGTACAGATACAAACTGAGAAAGAAACTAATACAGGCCCTGATCCTGCAATGGACATCTAGGGTACAATGAGGATGGCACTATCAAATTGGAGAGATAACACTTTGCTCACAGTATGCCACAGCAACATGGCAATGTGAGAGAGAAGGGAAAGGAAGCTTGGATCCGCTGCAGGTCGGCAGAGAAAAGTGTTAGATGAATATCTAAACATGCTTTAGTAAGTGAAATTAAGCCACATAATACCATTTGTGTGGAGGGGTAAAAATAAAAAAGGTAAGACCATCTAGATACAGTATATTCACAATATATTCAGACCTGAGAATCACAGAATCACTTAATCACAAATCACAGAATATGCTGAGTAGGAAGGGCCTCATCAGGGTCATTGAGTGCAATTCCTGGTGCTCCACGGAACACTCCAAAAATCACACCACGTCCTTGAGAGCTTTGTCCAAATGCTCCTGGAACTCTGTCAGGCTTGGTGCTGTGCTCATTCCCTGAGGAGCCTGTTCCAGAGCCCAGACACCCTCTGGGTGAAAAACTTTTCCTGATTTCCAACCTAAACTTCCCCTGACACAACTTCAGGCTACTCCCTCAGGTCCCTGGTCACCACAGAGAAGTGATCAGTGCCTGCCCCTTCTCCTCCCATCTGGCTTCCTTATGATTTTGGAGAAGAACAGAGATGACATAACCTGCTCACAGATCTTTGCAGTGCTGATCACCAATTCCCTGAGCAGGGAAATCAGGACATCAAGGGGACCATCCATCAGCCTTTATGACCCTTACACTGAAAGAAAGCTCACTTGAAGAGGGATGCTGATTTACCAGGATTTCCTGCACATCTCATAGTGTTCCACAACTTTCAGGTTGCAGATTTTTCCTCATAATATCAACCAGCACCTTGAAGAAGTGTGTTATATATCCATATTCTCAAACAGCAGGTGACAGTGAACACTGCAGCACTGAGGACGGGTGACAGAATATGGCCCTGTAACTCACAGCTCTGTGCAACACAAGCTTTTCTTCACTATTAAGAAAATATTCAGTTCTGAGAACACATTGAAAAAACTTCCCTTCAAGTTAGATCAGTGAAAAGAGAGAATAAAAGCGACTTATGCTGAACTTCCTTGTTGGACCTGGACATTTATACTATTCTTCTGAGGATCCCCCTTGCAGTAGTCAAAGATATCTGTGAAGAGGATGTAGAAGGAGAAGGAGATGAGGAATAAGACTAACACATACAAAAACAAAAAACAGTAAAAAAAGATTAAATTTGGTACTCAGAAAAAGGAAGTGTGAGAGCAAGATGGAAGAAAGATCAATGTTAAAAAACTGTACTTTACAAGATGTCCATTCTTATAAGGATATTCTGTGCTTCATGCTGAATTTAGTCCTATGAAAAAAGTCTTATTTTTAACTTGTAAGTACATGAGTAACAATAAAGAAAATAATATTATTTTCTATATGTGTTTTAGGTTATCAATTATCAGTGTTAGAGAGGAAATATGTCAAATACAATATATCAAATTTTGAAAAATGGGGGGAAAAATCAGAGTTTTATAAAAGCTTAGATTTACTTTAACTACACGGTCCTTTCCTAGAATCCACCAAATGCAAGGATCTGCAAAGGAGGTAGAAGTTCTGTTCTGTATATTTTTTGTATCATAAAATATGAGAGGTTTCAGCTCACATCTCCTGTTCTAACAGGTTAGATTGTGATTTTTGTTTTTTTTTTTGTTTTTTTGCATGAGCCCTTTGTTTCCATGAAATTTCTGTTTCAAAATGCCTGGGATTATCCCCCCAAAAATTTGGACATTTAATTGCAATGCCAAATTTAGAAGTTGAGTGACTATTGTTATAATGAGTAGAGACTCAGAAATAATTCAATCCATTTAAGACCGTACTTATTGAATGATCTTCTGTTGAAATTCTGTGGATGATGTGGATGACTATTTCCACGAAGCTTACTAAATTCAGAAAGAGTGGCCCTAATATCTATACTATTAAATATCCCCTTCTCACTTATATATTTGCCTTCAGGAGAATGAAGGACACTTTCCACACTGCCCAGCATGTAAATCATGCCATAGTCGCTGCCTCATATCCCACAGAGCCCTCGTCCTGATCACATTTGTGTCTTTCCAAAGTACCTCTTGGCTTGAGAAAATATTCTGGAACTTAGAACCTTGTCAGCTCTAAGCCTTGCAAAGCTGAGGAGCTTCCTCCTGTAGCCACTCTTCACTTGCCATGCAGCAGCCTTTTATCAAACTGCCCAAGGCCACTGCATTGCCATAACCATTGCACCCCAAGTGTTCTTATGCACCTTGCCCTGTGGGATTCTGAACAGAATCCAGTGTTCAGTTTCTACTCAAAACCTTTTTTTTTTTTGGTGATGTTTAAATAATTTTGTTCTTCCTCTGCCTCTTCACATTCCACCTTGCAGCTACTAATCTTTGCCTATATTTGTAGACCCACCCACTCTTCACCCTGTGGGTTTTAGTTTGCAGCTTCATATTAAAACAAACACAGCTTAAGAGAAAATGAATGATACTAATTTTAAAATCCAGAAAATGTTATCAAGAATATACACACCAAAACTTAATGGCCAATTAGTGTGCAACACCTGCACCTAATCAGGCATACTCCAACCAACTCTGGCAGTGACATAAAAGTAACTACCAATGGGGAGATCTAAGCAAGTCTTAATGAGAAGTATAATTGTACTCTTTTTTTCTGAGAAGAAAAGAAGAAGAAAACACTTTTTTTGTAATAATTTTCAACTTGATCATTGTCACCACCTGCTGCCCTGCAGAGAATGCCCTGAAGAAAAGGCTTGTTAGGGCAGCTCATTGCTTTACTTTCCACCTGGACTTGGGGGAGAGGGTTAACTTTTTTCTTTTCCCCTTGTTTCATTCCCCACCCTAAAGCAGCTCTGAAGGCTATCTGTACTGTCAGCTGAGGCCCCCAATAATAAGCTATATACATGTAAACCTATTTGAAACCTATTTGTGCAGCAAAGGAGGGCATAAAAGGCAGGGCCAAGTAGAGAGCAGGCAGCAGAGAAGGCAGGACTGGATTTCTCTGCAGACCAGTTCATGTCCTTGGCTTCACTTGGATCATTAAATTTGTGCCAGAGTCAGGTATCTACCAGGGGAATAGCAGTCATAAACCAAACAGTTTATCCAAAAATTAGAAACTTCCCTTCTCCCTCCTTACCCTCAATCTGAATCAGTAATGTGAATATCAGGGTCCCTCATATCTCCGGTCAAATTGTTTTGCTGATGATACTTTCTCAGCCTTTTATGTTCTTAAACTCTTAGTCACCTCTTGGAAGAAGCATTTTAGAGTCATTATGCTGGAAACCCAGGTGAAATTGTATCTCTAGAAGGTATAAAGGGTGCCACTGACAAGTATTTCAAAAATACACCAGTGACATACACAAGGGCAGAGTACTTTTAATGTGGAATTTGTTTAGATGCAAGACTGGGGAAGACAAGCCATTTCAAGACTCATTTTACATATTACAAGAGGACATGTTTTTCCACTATGAAACACTGATATCTGGAATTCATTTCCATGAGAATGCGTAAAGTATGGTAAAAATTCATTTTGTTGAAAAAAACACAAGCCAGAAATTGTAATCAAATAGAAACTCTTTCTACCTTGGAGAGTTTTACTTGTTTGTTTGTTCGGTTTAAGAAATTAACAATTTAGAAGTAGATTTGTTCTATTTTATCACAATATTTTAAGATAGAAATAGATTATAGCAATTATTTATGGGTGCTGGCCATCATTCAAGGGTCTAACTGTGCTCTTGAAAACTGATAAAGGGAAAAAGCAGAGTGATTTGCCCAGGGGTAGGACAACTGACATTCACATTGCAGCACCATGCATAGAAGAAAACTGAAGAGCTCCTCATATTCATTGTATGACCCCATGGTTGCAAATAATAAATAAATAAACTCATTTCAGGGGTTTAAAAATGTTCTGCACCTCAGACAGCTGCTACTTCCCTTCAGATGTAGTATGATAACCACTAACAGGATCTCTTCTGGACTGATACAGTGCAAAGTTAACAGCTAACTTAAAACACCATCATTCTTGGTAATCTTCAACCTCTCAGAAAAGCAGCACTTTGATAGCACTTCAGCTATATCTCATATTGACACTGGAAAACAGTGGCTGAAATGAGGACAGAGTTTATATTTTCTCCTTTTCTCTCAGGGACGTTGTGGAGAATGAGGAAATGATGGATGCAAACAATATTCAGGTAAACATATTTTATATTAACAGTTCCAGAAAGGCCTCTGAAAGGGAAGGGAACGTGTGCTTTACAGGAACTCAATCTTATGCAATACAATTTACTCAGAGGAAAAGGGTTCAGCTGAAAAAAATAAATTATAAATTTGTAGGGCAAAACTCATACCTATGTCTTAAAGCTCTTTACAAATACGTATGAGACTGGCTTTGCTTACTAATGTGCAGAGGAAACTGAAGTCTGACATTACTTTAGGACCAAGTACCATTTCAGGTTAAATTTTAGCTCTATGTCTAGAAGGAGTGGCTACCAATACTGGAGAAGGATTCCTGGGTTTCCTACGGAGCAGAGGAGTGATCAGATTATTAAGTTACTGGACAAAAACTTGAATTTAATCTATTTTACTTCCCTTCCAAGAGAAAGGACAAACCTAGCTCAGTCTCTTAATACCTGAGAAGATCCCTAAGTGTGCCAGAAACATCCAATATGCCCCCTTCATCTCTAGGGGCAGGCAGCATCTATGCTTCACTCTTCCCCAGCTTTTTATGATATTAAGGAGCAAGCATAAATACCTCTCCCTCTTTCTACATCAGAGGTGCTTTGCTTACAGGGTGTCACCTCAAATCTGTGTCTGTCATGTTCTAAGTCATGTGCTGAGCATTACTCATGCTTTGCTTCCAAGAGGGGTTGGTGAGCAAAACTTCCTGAGGGGTGGAAGCAGCAGGGTAACCTGCCCTGGCTGCCCAGCTCACCATTAACTGAAGTAGAGGTGTACAGAGGACAGACTTTCCTGAAACCTCACATGCAAGGCTTCCTGCTGACCCAGGACAAAGCCTTTAGAAAGTTGTTTTTTTGTTCTTTTGTTTAGTTCTGTCTGGGGCTTTTGTCAGATCCATGGATTTGTGCTGAAGCTTTCCAATGAGAGGAGCAATGAACAATGGATATGTGTATATATATCTCTATATTGTGATATGTAAATATGTAATATTTAAGGGTTTAGATGTAAGGGTTGAGGCCTTCAGGAGTTGTCTGCAAGGCAGAATTACATAACGTGAATAGTTGTGGTGTTATGGTGGTAAGATTTACTGGTCAGCTTGACTCCAGAGCTGGAAGCCAGCCCAAATTTCCTGGTTTCAGATGCTGAAATATTACTGCAATCCCAGCAGTTGAGGGGAAAAGAAACCTTGGATTGGCAAAGTAAAAACTATTACTTTATACAATACTTTTAAAGAAGATAAACCTGTGAATTAGTCTTATCAATTAATTCTCTTAAGAACAGGCTGTCTCAGGAGGTTTCTGGTAAGTTTTGCTTTAAATTGTGTCTAAAATACTGTAAGAAAACATCATCTTTCCACACAGCTGTTTTTACACTTATTCTTCAAATCCCAGCCGATGCTGGGGATTGCAGATGAGAGTGAAAATGGGAATGCGTATCAGAAGTACATTACAGAACAGTAATGAGGTTTTATCAGCATGAATTTGGAGAAGCTGGAGTGCTTAGGATGCAGCAGAGCTGTGGGGATAGGACAACATGTGTTTCTGTTCCAGTGACATTAAAGCCAGGATCTCTGAACAAAAACCCATGTGGTGAACTGAACTCTGTATACAAATGATTTTCATTACACCCAAAAACACTGAAGTCACTGGTTTGGCCTTTAGGAAATCTGGCTCTAAAGACTTACTTGCCATTTCAGGTTAGATCACCATAAGGGCATCCAAATTACTTAATTTAAGAACACCTAAAATATTTTCTTAACAGTGAATTTTAATTAATTACATTAATAAATTAGTAGAAAGTTCTCTGGACTGGTACAGACACAGAGTTTAATGTCACCCTATGTACACTGAGCAGCCAAAAGGTAGCAAAGGAATGTCAGTGCTAGATTTCTGGGACTGTATTCAATTACTCAGTGCCTATTTTTCTTTATTTCTTTGCTAATTTTTCATGTCATTTATGGTCTTGCCTCTGAAAGTTCTGATTTTACTTTCCCTCATGATGCGTCTGCCTGAACCCTTTCTAGTCTTGTTCCAAGGTTATTATGGACTCTGTCTGCTTCCATGAACTTTTTTGGCTTCTCAGTTTGCTTTTAACTTGGGTTCTGTCTTGCTCTTAAAGAATTTACACTGGCTTTCTCTGTGACCTCTATCCATGGCTTTGTGTAGATGCTGGGAATTGAATTTCCCCTTTCTTTCTCTTCTTCTTTCTGATTTTAGGAGAGAAAAAAAAAAAAGTTGCCCTGGGCTTGACAGTTCTAGATTTACCTGTACTTATACCCTACTCCCTTCTGGTGTTTAATTAATGAACATACACAACCCTCTCCTTTTTTCTTTTCCTCTTGCACTTAGTATTTGCAGCACTTTCTTTCAGGCCTCTAGTTCTAAATAACTTCGGTATTTTATGCATATATTTACCTAATCAGATCCTAAGGCACTCAGGATATTTATGTCACTTGGAAAGGCTCATCTGGTTGGCAGCCACATGCTGACCACATCATCACAAAAAACTGTGGTGTCAGGAGTCTCCCTTCAATCATCACTGCTGCCAGGACAGAGACAGACTGCCTCTTGAAAACTGGTCTAATGATGAGACATTTCCTCTAGGACAGAAAAATGTCTTCTGGATCTGTGTAATGCATGAGCTCCCCACCCTCCAGCCCCTGTTGTCCTGAATATGTCCTAACCCTCAGGTTTATGAGACGTGAAGGAAGGATGCAATCCCTCCTGCTGAAGATGGGCCACTGCATGGAAGGGCATGGGAGATCCAAGAGGTAAGGAAAAAGGAGTTCCAAATGTAACTCAGCAATTAAAGGCAGCCTGTGAATAAGAGAAGCTCTTAATCTGGATCTCTAGCTCCCGCTTCTCAGTTAGGAAGGGATAAGTGAGAGAAAAAAGGGAAAAGTGAGCCCTTCTAAATGCATAAAAGTGGCTTTCCTCATAGGAGCTTTCCGGGATAAGGATTTTGAGAAGACAGAGAGAGTGACCCCCTCTTACAAGGTCTTCAAGTCCCTGTCTCCTGAGCCCAGATACTCAACAGACAAAAATGACTGAAATGCCAACCCTGCATGTGAGAGCACATACCCAAAGTAAGCACTCAGTCCAAGGGAGCAGGATGAGACTGAAAGCTGACAGGGGGGAGAGATGCACACTGCAACAGCAAGACAATTATGATTAGTGTGGACAATTATGATTATGATTTAGCCGTAGGATCCCCAATAGCCATTAACATGATACCACATTTTCCTGACAAAAAAAATTAAAAAGGAAAATTCAGTGGCTGAGCAGCAGCACTGAAACCCAGGGGTAAATGTTTGCCTTGAACAGGGCTGTAAGCCACACAAGAGAGACTAATTAAATGAGTCTCTGGCCCTTAGTTATGACAGAAATGAGAGAAAGGGGGGATTGTTTTGGGGTTTTTAATTCCCCAGCTGAGGAAGAGCAATGTGGGGAGAGGCATGGGGAAAAGGGGGGAAGGAAAAAAAGAGCTATTCCAGGGCAAAACAGGATTTCCAGGGTTTCTTTTGTTTGAAAAGCCAGCTAAAAGAAAGGAACGCTTCCCCTCCTCTCTCCCAAAGATGGAGCTGTTGGAACAGGAGAGGAGAGGAGAGGCCGTTCGAGCGCACAGGCAGGCACACAAAGTTCTGCATTCTGCAGCAGGACTTCCAGGCTTCTCCGAAAACACAACCAGTTCCTTTCTGGAAGGAGAAATAAAAATCCGTATTATTATAGCAGCTGCGTTATTGCAAAATTCTACCCAAACACAACGACTGATATTAAGTATCTAACCCCTCTTAATTGTCTATTTCATGGGCTTTAGATTTCTGGATTACTAAAATAACCATCTGAAGACAAGACTTCGATTCGTTTTGTTTTATTAGTATTATTATTTCCTTACAATAATAATAACACTTTACACTTATACAGCACTCTTCATCTGCAGATTCAGACAATGAGGACTGGATTGCTGCTATTATCCTATCACACCCCACAGATGAGAAGGGATGGGAAATCCTCTGGAGGAAGGTGAGGCTGGGGAGAAATTTCTTGAAACCCTGAGGCTCAGAAGTGATTCAAACGGAAGGGTAACTGTGACTGAAAGGTCAGCTACTTTGGTGAATTTGTTTGTTGATAAATATTTTGAAAATATTTTGGCATTATAATTTTCATTGAAACGTTTATTATTAATAGAAACAGTTCAGTAGTGTCATCTGGGCACTTATTTGGGGATCTGGTTTGATTTCTTTGGAAATGTATGTTCCAGTTGAAGGAGAGTTAGACAAATGTGAAGAAAAGCAAATCATTTTATTTAGGACACCAGCCTTGACATACAAAATGCCCTGTTTACTTTTAAAGTCTGTGAAGAAATGAATGATCTGGTGCTACTAAAGCCACTCACTTATGAATTTGTGAGGACTGTATGGAAGTTAATGACTTTTGAAATAATTTTTTTTTCAATTCCTTTTCTGTTCAGAAACACACATATTTTGTTGTGAGCAATGCCAGGGAGTGCAGCAAATTCAGTCCCATCTCCTTTTGACTTGCAGCTTAGACAGAGACGAGAAGTTTAAAGAAAAAGGAAAAGGGCAGAGGAAAATATGAGGATAACACTTCCCTTTTACTGTGTTTTGACGTGGGTTCTCTTCCCCAGGCAGGCTAAAACGTCCTTATATAAAAAAGAAGGAGACAGCGAGATTATTGAGTATGTTATAATTAATTGTTGTCCCATTATCTCAATTTATACATGGAGAAAATATGGCCTGGTTTAAAGCTCTCTAACACCAGATTTCTGTAATGTGGATGGACATCTGAGCTCTTCACCTCTGGATTAAAAGTGTTAAATCATCCGGCTCTTTTAGCTCATGGTTTATTTGCAGTGCTAGCCAAGAGGTGCCTGCTCCTCTCCACTGACAAGTGGGGAAAACAAGATGACCCAGAAGAACCCCACGTGTGGCACATTTGGGTTGTGAGGCACAGAGGGACCAAACTCTGTCACAAGAGGCACAAACAGCTGTGAGTGCCACCACTTTCAGGCTGCCCTTCACCAAGTGACAAGGTGAAAGCCAAAGGCAGTCTGTGCAGACAAGAACAGTCAACAAAAAGCTCCTCCCTGGAGGACACATTCATGGTTGTGCAAGGCATAAGACATGCACCTGCTCAGCTCCAAGGAAATGGAGCAGCATCACACAGCTCATGGTGGTGCCCACACTGATCCATGGTGAAGGCAGGGAGGGAAGCCAGGGCTTGACTCCCGAGACTCTCATCTTACCCTCAGTCACATTCCCCTTCTTCAGGGTCTTGACTCAGTAGCTCTCTGCTGCTCCTGACACAAAAGGAGGAAAATTTGCAGCAGGGATGGAATCACAAAATGCAAACCACTCTGCTTATTTTTTTTTAAATAAATACAAAAAGAAAAGCAAGCTCATTTGACCCCGCAATGGCTCTCCCCTTCAGTGCTGCTATTATTCCCATCTTAGACTTTTCCACTTTCTCTCTTGCCAGCAGGAAAGAAGTAACACAGAGATGTTTTATGCCACTGAGACAAAGAGGTATTGATCCTTTTTGCCTCTGGAAAAGGTTTCTAATAATTTCCAGATATATCGTAGATTGTGGTGCTGCTATCTTTAATTAAAACATGACACAGAATAGAAAGCAATTATTTGGGGTATTTTTTCTTCTCTATTTTTTTTTAAGAGTATGTTCATTTCTTTTGTTTTAATGGGCTGTGGTACCAGACTAAATGACTTGCAAGTTGAGTACAAAGAAAGTGGAAAATGAGAGGAAGAATACTTGCTCTTATGTTTCTTATTCCTGACATTTAAATTTGGTTTTGCCCTTCGTATTCAAAGAGTTTCATAATCTGTGGCTTGTCAACCTCCTTGTCCAGGGAAGCTGCAGAGAAAAAACAAATCCTCAGTCCAAAGGAAGTTTGTGCTCAGATCAACAAAACATTCCTCTATCAGCACTGGCCCTTTGCAATGACTGCAGCAACACCTCTGTGCACAGGCCTTGGCCCTGTGGATTTGGGAGATAGCTGCTGGCACAATAAAAAGCATACTATGAACTCAGAGCGACCTTCTTTCTACACAAAGTTCTTCAGGCAGAAGCAGAAGTGAAGAATTGACTTTCTTGTTGACTACACTCAGATCAGAGCTCCATTCCAGTCAAAATGGTGGGTAGGATACTCAGGTTATGTAATACTGGTAATATTATAATATAATTTTTGGTAATAGCTACATGCTGGGGAAATTTGTCCATGGAATTAGCTTCGTAATAGTTTTATTTTCTTAAAATTGTGGCAATTATTGGTTCATCAATGAATTGCTAAGGCTTTACCAGGTCCACCATGGAGAAATTGTTAAAACAAGGATCTGTTAACAACTTTGATTAAATTAACTTTTCTAGAAACTCACGTAGATATTATGCTGGATTTTCATGTGCTGAATTCGGGTGCTTTAAGGATTTTAACCTGAAAAAGACAGGCCAAGGGTTCAAGGTACTTAGGGTACATGTAGAATTTATTATTGTTCCCTGTTTACAGAATAAACACTTCCTGTTAAATGCATCAAGCCTGAGATTTCACTTTGTCCGGAACATCAATTACACTCCTTTCCATAACTCCAGCCTCACAGGCATTTAAATTTATGATTAATCTTTTCAGGAACACATAGAAATTGAATCAAAGAAGCACTTTACAAAACAAGCCTGTACAAAACACACGGTTCTCTCATTAGCAGTACAAATGAAATGCACTGAGCGTTTAGGAAGGAGCAGATATCTCCGTGCTGTCCTGCTCCTTTAGGAGTCCATGGGGACCCTTGGAGTGGTTATAACCTGCCACAGATTTCACAAGACCCACAGGGGCTCCTTCCCCCTGACATCCACACAAGTTTGGTGTCGACCTAGAGGGAGAGGAAAAGACCCTGCTGGCAGGGTATGGAGCACTTAGCCCCTAATTCCAGATTGTCTTTCACAGAGCATCCTTGCTTCCTGCCAAATGAATTTCTACAAGGCTGTAGATGTAGACAAAGGATTCAGGCTTTTTTTTTTGTTGAAGCTCCCCTGTTAGCATAAAGATACAGGAATTTATTGTCACAGATTCTCTCATTGTAGCAGCTGCAGAAAAGCTGTGCAGAAATCAAAATGGAGGCAAATAGTCTCCAAACTATTTTTGTTCTAAACTGTCCCAAAGCATAAATGCAAAGCAGTTAAGAGATTCTGCCGATATTGGTGGCAAGCTGATGACTTTGAAAGCTGATGTTTAAGTGTAGGAGTTGCTATTTATCAGCTCAAGATTACTTCATTACAGCATCTTGGTTGCCATGTTTTCAAAACAGCAGCTCTTGTGGGACCTGAACAGGATTTTCTTTTTTATTATGGTGGTGCTAAGAAAAAAAAAATCAAATAATTGGTTCCTATATTTGCTTATAACATGTGCTTGAATATTCTTCTGGAAATCTTGCTGTATATATTTCCTTCCCTCATAAACATGTCCTTTCTTTCATGCCCTATTGCTCTGTATATTTTATTCAATAATAAAATTAAATACAGCAAGGGGTTTTTAGTGATGTCTTTCTCTGTCCTGTGAAAAGGATGCTGCTTTCATATGCCATAAAGGTTAGCTAAGTGATGAGGGAACTTTCATATGCTTCTGGTTCAGATAAATATTGAAAAACATACAAAGGATGTTTATTCAGCATTTACCTGAGCTAATAGAATCTCTTGAGTCTGAAATTTTGGTCGGAAATGTCTCAGGAGCAGGGCTGTTCCTTGACAATTCCACTATTACCTCCTGTTTCCTTAAATCAACAGGAAATCAAGAACAAAGGTAATAAAGAGTGGAATTTTGTGAACCTCGATGAATGATCAGTTTGGGTCAGTGTCATGTCTTGCATTCATGTTGGAGTGGAATAAGCTCTTATGTTACTTTAATTCATTCAGCCACTTCTTGTGTCAAACAAAACAGTGAAAGACAAAGAAATTCTACCACTATCTGAAAGAAGTGGCAGCACTACATAAGCAAATAAACAAAGCATTTGTAAACGACCAAACAAATCAATAACATTTTTTTTAAAATCCAAACAAACAAAACAAACAAACAAACAAAAACAACAACAACAACAAAAAACAACAAAAAAAAAACAAACAACAAAAACCCAAAACAGAACAAAATAAAACCACAAAAAAACCCAGCAAATAAGCAAACATAAATAAACCCCCCAAAAAAACATAAAAGAAAACCAAGCTGAAGGAACTTCTTGAGCTGTGGCAAAGCAGAAAGGAAAGCAAAGTTGAATGACAAACAATGGGTGCTAAACTAATGTGCCAGGGGATGATCTACAGGAATGGGAGCAAACCACACCACTGAACTCCTGTCAAAGACAAACATATTGCAGAGAGTAATGACTCCTTTGTGTGTGCTAGAAGAGATTTCAAAAATTCCCCCTGTACACCATGTCCCACAGAGGAGTAAACCTGTACATGTGGTCTGAAAGAAGAAATAATTCAGCAAAACCAAAGAGGACAAAAAAAGTGAGAACACAGATATGGCAGAACCTGGATGGTATAGATACCAAATCTTACCTGGGGTTGTTAATTTGGAAACCACCAGTGTGAAAAACCCCATGAGCTTCTGTGGGCCTGTGGATCTTGCCAGGTGACCTACTGAGGACACTTTACTTTTTCTGCTGCTGGTAACACAAAACCCTCTGACTCCTCCTTAATGGGGAGAGCTTTGCTATAAATCTCGATACTTTAGGGAAGGAAGGGAATACTAGACCTTATACAAATCAATTATCAATTGAGTTGAAACTCCTGTTCTCCTGTTTCTTGTCATTATCCTCAGAAAAAAACCTCTCAGTGTCAAGTAGATATAAAATATAATATACTTCCTAGAATACTTTTTCTTCTAATCTATGCTGTAAAAGGTAGCCCATATTACTGAAGCTCTCATCTGCCATAACCTACTAGTCTTTCAAAATGCAACTGGAAATGAAACTAATTTACTAGAAGAAAGTAATTCTCTTTACATTTTCAAAATCTTATTTACAAATCCTCCAGAGCAATAAATCCCCTGTGCATTTTCATGTTGGTACATTGGAATGTTCAGAATTATCCCCTATGATCATATTTGGCTTGAGTGATGGTGGCAAATGCTGGAGTCATTGTCATCTTCAGTGTGATTTGAGGTGAATGTTCAGACAGTAAAGGGATTTTGAAAGTTTTGGGGGTGATACAGAAATACCCATGAAGAAGACGAAAAGGAAGAAAGGGGAGGGGGAGTAATCTAGTCATTATATGCTCTGAAACTTCTGACTTTAAAAGAATCGTTAAGAAATTTCTCAAGTGGGTAGCCAGGAATCTAATGACTCCTAAAAAAATCATAAAAAGACACTGAAAAGAAAGGAATGAATTATCTGTAAAAAGAATTCATAACATATGTTACTGATGCTGCATCAGATGTGAATGTAATTTATGGGTAGAGGATAAAATGGACGAGTTTGGTCACACTAAAGATGCTTTTTTAAAGTTTCATAGAGAAACATCTCTAATTGTGAAATGTTAGTGAATTGATTAACTGAATTGAATTTACATTTATTTAAAAGAAAGACAAATACTAATATTGTGGATCAGACAAAAATGTGGGGAAGAAAGTTACCTTTTATAAAGAATTCTTATGCATATATATACATATATATATATATTTATATATATAAAAGTACATTTAATTGATTTAATGACTATCTGATATTTTTCTCCTTGTGATCCTGAGATTATGAATGCATAACATATAACAGTGCATATGTTTACACAGACACACACAGAAAATGCAAAGGATAGTTTTTGCCTGGGATATGGCATTCCATGTTGGTAGTCGAGATATTCACTCACTAAAAGCTGTTGAAAGAATCATCTCCAAGAGATACTCCCTGTTCCTAACACTTCTGCAGGTTAAGTGCCCTCTAAATCCTCTAAGAAGATGCAGATGTACCTCTGAGGAAATCCACAAGTCAGTGCAGAGTTTTAAAAGGTCATTCCATCTGCTTTAATCTCTCCTTGTAACTATTTTAGCTGCTTTAGATATTCCACATTGGAAAGAAGCACATAGGAGGCTGAGGCAACATTTGCTTAATGAAAAGAAAATATTTTTTACTGACTCTGATGATCTATTTTGTACCAAATAAAGTTTCTCAAAACTTCTGGTCTCAGACCAGGACTGAATTCTGTGTGTCTTACCTGAATCTTCCTTCATAAAAAATTTTAAGAATACTTGTATGTATTTATGATAAAATGCACGTAAGCATGTAGGGTAAGTTTAGCATATTAGTCAGTAGTATTGCCATGACTGTTAGTCACATAAAATCAATAGATGGTATTGAAGGCTTGAGAAGGGAAGGGGGAAAATAAACCAGAAAATTAAAAAAATTTTAGTCAGAGAAGAGAAGAGTTAAATATACTGTGCTCAAAAAAGTACATTATAGCTCCAAGCACTGAGGCAAGATGCACCATGAAGTAGAAAACATCCTGGTTGTGTTTAAGGAGCTGCAGGATTTTCCTGATGGGCAAAATGCTTACATCATATGTAAGCATGAGCTTTTGACTTCTTTATATGTATGTCTTTGTGGGGGTGAAATGGTTAAGCCAGAGGAGCCAAAAAGAATAGATGAGGTCAAAGTGCTGGAGAGAGGAAATAAAGCATTCCCTATTGCTGATGATAAGCTGTACAGAAAATTCTTTCCTTGACTATTTATCTTGCACCTAAAACCTTCAAAAAATACTTTTAGCTGTAAAGAGCTTTAAGTCGATGGACAAGGCTTAACTTGGTCCGTGAGTCTAGTGGGTAATTCACCACCTCCCCATTGATCAGGAAGCACAAATGTCACCACCTGGCTTAATAGTGACCTGTGTTCTTCTGCTGCCAAGATCTGTTGAGCAGAGACAGCAGAATCAAGGTTGTTCCTCTCACAACATATGAAATCAGGAGCTGATGTCATTATTCTTATATATGAGCTCAGTTTTCCATGGCTGGTAATACAGTTGTCCTCCAGCACTCACCCAAATTGACCAACAAGGATCAGAAGACCTTTATTTTCAGAGGGAATTATTTGACTTTGGAGATCTGTCTGAAAATTATCTGCTTCTAATTAATCTCTGAGGGTTCAAAATTACTGATAGGTTGTAAATGAAACAGAAATCCATTGACTAAAAGACATAATTATGGGAAAGTTTCCATCACACTAATTGAACCGCAGACCTTATTGATGAAGCCGAGATTTTTTTTCCTGGTTTGGACGCTGTGGACTTTGGCCCTAAGGAGCACAGCAGGGCCCTGTTGTCTGCCCCACACCTGTGCATTGTGCAGGAGAGTGGTGTGGTCACACAGGAACAAGCAGAGCAGGTGTGGCAGATCAAGATGTCACACCATGCAGGAAAACACCGTGTGTACTTCTTGGACCAACCGCGTTGAAAAGGGAGAAGATTTCCATCTATTTTAATATCTCTGGAACAAAGCAAGTGAAACACCTACAGTGTATAACAGATGCACAAATTTAACTTAGGTGATTAATGTATTTCGAACAGAGAACTGTCATCTCAGGTCCTATATGTTTTTATCTGCTTTAGTGCTGCACACCTGTGGTTTCTCGATAAAGCATTTACTTTGCAATGGAGACAACTGCCAGGTTTAGGGCTTTTGCTCCTTAATTACCACCTGACTTCACTTCATACACCTGTGCATATGTGTACACATCATGATATGCTCAGGTAAAATTGCAAAAATTAACAAGCAATGACAAGAAAAAATAATAATAGCATACAGGGTGAGACAAATGCACCATTTGTGGACAGTGTGAGGTCTTTAAACTTGTGTATCTGTGAGAAACCCAGAGCACTGTAACAGAGGACCCACAGCTTTACAATATGATCATATGCCTTTCTTTAGTCACATCTTGGACTGGGGTACATATTAAGCTTCAGGAAAAAAAAGCAACAAAAAAACAAACCCTTAATAATAACAACCTGTCATCTCAATACAGGAGCACAACTGCTTCTGTTTTGGTAAACACAAAAATACTTATAACAACATAACCAAAAAACAGGTGTGGGACCAAAACAATAAGTTGTAATAATGCAAAAAATTCAAGTGTCAACTGTCTTTTTATCACCCAGATGGTGATATGCTTTTAAAGCCAGAAATTGTCCCATCTAACTTAAGAAATCAATTTTTACTTTAAGTATGAAACTTCCATTGATTTTCACTTCAGAGGAGTACATATTTCTGGTATAACTATTACCACTGCATTGCAATTAAAAAGATAAAATAGCACCTTTTTGTGAAGGTATTAAAATTGAAGAGCTGGACATTTAAGCTTGAAATGTAGTTTGCACTGGCCTAGAAAACAACATTGCTCACTGACAAATGACTATGCAGTTCTTGTGAGTTTATCTCCCTGGAACAATAATTCTGCTATAGATCATAGTCATAAGGTCCAAAATATTGGCCACTGCATTTATGCAACATGATGTTTCATGACCTATCAAACCAGATCATCATCATAACCAGCCAGAGATGAAAATGCATGCCTGAAATTTCTGGAAATTATTTCAATAGAAGATTTATCTACCTTAAGGCTTACTGGTAAAGTACTCATAGTACAGTTGATGACTATTAAGAATAGATATGAAACTGTACATTTCATGCGTATTTACGTACATGAATGTTGTCATCACAAAATAGGAGACAGACAAGCCTATTTTCATCACTATTTGATTATTACATAAATTCTTTCTCTTGTTCAGAATGGCTTGAGTTAACCCACACTACAATCTTAAATCACTAGCTGAGGTCTCAGTTGCTGTGGCTGTATTATTTAAGGTACATATGAAGATAGATAGCAACAGAAAAGAGGGAAATTAAGAAAAAACTCTGATCAAAACAAGACAAAATGTACCAGGGAAAATTCACTCACCTCTCTTGAAAAACTTAGATCTTTTATGTGTATGTGAGTGCATATTCATTCTACAATTTCCATCAAACTACACTTTCCTGTCTAGGTTTTTGGAAAGGCAAGAGATGGCAGTATTGACACATCTATGAAAGGCAGCAGTTCATTGAGCAAACTAGAATATTAGGATTTTTCTTCTTCACATTTCTTTTATATAGTTTCCTTTTTGTGCTCCTTTTCCCCACTTTCAATACATACTTTTTTTAAAAAAAAGCAAAAAGAAAAAAGTAAAGCAACCCCAAAGTCACAAACCAAGATCACCCCAATAGTCTCCCTACCACTCCCCTTGAAAAATTCTCTCCTTCAGTTTCTGCTAAACCAAGGGAAATATACAGAGAGGACAATTTGGAAGATTTTCTGTTATGTCTAAATAAAGGATCAAAACCAAAGAAAAACACAGTGAGAGGGAAAAAAGGGATGGGAGGAAGCAAGCATGATAAATTACTGGTTACTAAATGGAATTGTTTCAATCAGGAGCTTAAAAAAAAACAAAAAAAAATGAAAAAGAGAAGAAAGTATGAACTTGCTTCTTTCCTTGATTCTAGCTTTTTGCAAGAAGATCAAAGAGATTTATGACCTGTGTCTCTTCGAGTCTGATGCCAGAAATGAACATGTTCTCATTAATAGTCATTTTCTCGTCACAACAGAGCTTTTAGGCAGACAATGTGCAAAGCTTTTATAAAGCTGATTGTTGACAAAATTTTCAATAAGTTTCAGTCCAATGAGTGGCACACAGAGAGGAAAACTATGTGGGTGACTGATAACTGCTGCACATTCTGCAGTAAAAATCAAATCTGTTCTAAAAACCGAACCCCACCAGTGAATCTTGTGAGAAACACAACTGTGAACTTACCAGGAGAGAACCTCACTGCTTTTGGATGTTTTTTTTGGAGCAAAAGTAAAAGCAGTGAATTTTTTACTCTGTTTCTTTGAACTTCAGTACAACTTCTTAAAACAGGAAATCTAGAGAGAATAAAGTTTCCTCTTGAGATTTCCTGTTCATCCAGGTTTCAGATGAGTTAGTAATACAGGCAGCTGGGGACAATTTCCCATGGTATATTACTGCATAATTAGTTACAATATGGGGATTTTATGCCTCCCACTTCAGACTCCAGAGACCAGATACTGGGTAGAACGGGCCATTTGTTTGTTCTGGTATACTGGTCCTTGTTGCCAAAGAGCCAGTCTCACTCTCCTTAGGAAGAATTTTCTGATCTTAAATAATAACAAAGTGATCTGCAATTATAAAGTGAATATACAAGAACATTTTCACAATTAGAGGAGTACAGAATGTAATGCATTTAGGCTTGAGGTTGAGTTGAGGATCTGGTCTGAGTCTTGGCTGCAGTGTCATCCTTATTGCAGCAGTAAATCCAGCTGAGAAGATTCCTACTCCTGGCTTTCCCCAGAAGCATATTCCTTCATTCTGCTGGCCGACCAGTGCTTGGGTGTTTTTATACTCTCTAATCTGATTTGATGAGGTTTGGTTTAAGAAAATGTTATCAATATCCTCTCAAAACCAAGCTTTTGCTGTTCTTGTTTTCAAAACCAGCATATTTTACAGAAGTAGTTTAAAGAAATGTAATGAAGTGACAACTTCTGAAAACACAGAAATAGGCTGAAACAGAGACATGAGCAGAAACTTAATGAATCCTCATTTATACTTTGGTATTGAAGTTTTGTGATTTGTTTTTGCTTTTTTTTATTTGGGGTTGTTTTTGTGTGTGGGGGGGTTGTATTTTTTTTTTTTTTTTTAATTTTTAATACAGAGAAACTACTCTATGTGATAAGTCCCATCAAATTTATATAATGCTTGAGGACTGGAGGAAATGCTAAGGAGAAGCTCCAAAATGGGCACAGCACAGTATAAGGTCTACAGTGTAAGATTTACAGAACTATAAGTGCAACCCATTTGACGCAAAAAAAATAATTTTAAGGTGTTTCTGAATGATGTAGTTGCTCTTTTGTGGGTTAAAAGCAAGCCCTGGTCTAAGGCTGAAGAAACAATAAAAGCATCTTGAGTTTCTGAGCAATTTTTCCTAGCAGAAAAATATCTTTGATGCATCCACTCTCTCTGCAGTGCACATGCAAGGCCTTGCTATATGCACATAGACATGCACATGCATTTATTAATGTAAAAATATCACAGATCACAGCAATTCTAGGATATTCTAAGCTGGAAGGGACACAGGAGGGTGATTGAGTTTACCTCTTAAAGGAATGGACTGTACAGGGATCAAACAACCTTGGAGTTATTAGTACAGTGCTCCACCCAACTGAGCTAATACATATACATATTCAGATTTTTGAGGCAATATACAGATTGTGGGTTTATACTGTGGGTTTACTGTACACCAGACCAGTGAAAAAGAAAATTATTGTTGAAGAAGGCCATATTTTTTAATAATTCTCTCTCTTTTTCTTCTGAGTTCTTCCTATTGTCACATCTCAACCTTTTGTACAAAGTCAGGAGCAAATAAGCAATCATGAAAAAGAACAGGAAAACTGTCTATTAACCTGCAGTGTCACAGGAAGAAATGTAGCATCAGATTACATCCTTAGGAAGCACCACTGGTGCAGTACTCCCACAGCACTCAGCAGCACCCACGTGTGCCTTTCTCCCACTGCACTAATTACATGATGCCATAATTTGCCATATTTCTGATCCACGGCATCTTAGGTCTGCATGCATCAGGTCTCTGCTGCTCCTTGTCTGGTTCTCTGCCTTCCATCCCCTCCCTCCTGTCTCCCACCCCAGTGGTCTGCCAGGACCCATTTGCCACTCTGCTTTTGAGTCCAGGTAATCATCCCCTGGAGGAGGCACTTGCCCACATCACCAGCTGCTCTAGGTTAGGGTGTGGAAACAGTGAAAATTTCTGCTGCACACAGCACATAACCACAGAACCTTTCACCTGTGAAGATAAGCTGTTTTTAGTGCCAGTTTAGGTGGGAGGTGTACATCTGTCAGCCTTCAGTACAGACTGGGCTGCCAGACTAGTCTGGATGGAAGCAGGCTGAAAGGAACAATTGCAATATCTAACTCCAAAGCTTGTTTTCTTTGTCTGCAAGCAGTAAGTGTTAAGACACAGCAGAACATTCAGTAATGAACTGAGGAAAAACATTGTTATCATTCCTGGCCCTTAAGGAAATTTCTAGGACAAGGAAATACTTGTCTGTAGATTTGAAGAAAGAGAGTGTGACACATGTTTAAGCTAAGTGCCTTTTTTTTTCACACTGTTGTTCAGTGTATCTTCAGCATTCTCATTTCAGTACCACAGAAAGCACTTGGCTGACAAGAACTTGAAGGACAGTAAAAAATTCGGCCTGCACCAGTGTCCTAATTTAGAAATCGTTGCAAGTATAATAGGTTTGTCATAGTAATTCCTAGTGTTCAATATTTTTCTACACCATCAGAAACTCCTGACTTCATCACATTCTAATTTCATCAACTGGTACGAGTGACATCAGTAAATAGCAGCCAGGAAGGATGCAGAATAACAAGAAAAGATCAAATTGGGATCAAATTAATGGCTGAAGCAATCAACCAAGTCTTGTGCAGCTATGGAAAGAGCAAGTGGAAAGTTTTGTGACTGCTGACAAATACTTAGTGCCAATGAGCTCTCCTTTCTTTTTTTTTCCCATCAGTGCACTGCAGCAGAATTCTGTCTTCACAAACTTAATGCACCAGGATCCACCAAGAGATGAGTTTTCTGTAAGAATGATGCATCTCAGCTCACTGAGTGGTGACTGAGCATAAGGATGCTAGGATTTAAGAAATGCTGTGAGCACTTTCAAATACAGGGCCTGGATGTAACTTGTGGAAATTAATTTTATGCATCATTATATGTATCACCAGAAGAATGTTCTTGTACCTTCCCCACACTATAGCACGGTATCTGTGAGCATGTTGTCACTAGATAAAAACCCAGAGTTCATAAAGAAAAGTCTTTGTCACAAATAAAGTGAAAGAATTAATAATTTAACTTTTTGTTGTTGTTGGTTTTTTACAAGTGGGTGCTGAGTTTCATTTCCAAATAACAGAGATTGCTGTGACTCTTTGTTAGAATTTCCACTAACATTTTGAAGTAAGACTATATTTCTTCACCTTTAGAAGTACTTTTTAGAATGCAGAGATGTATTATCTAGATATTTAAATGCCACTAAAAGTTGTTTGCTTCAGTAATAAAAAACTGTGTGTGGAGTCTAATGATAGATGCACCTTATTGAAGTATATGCTGATATATTAATTGAAAAATATGCCTTCAAAATGGGATATGTAGCTTACAGTGCCTCCAACTGCATTCAGGGGCATAGAGCTGAGTGCACTTTTTTCAAACAGAAGCAGGGTTAGAAGAATTAATGCTATGCTCCTTCATTTCAGAGCTCACATAATAGAAGCAAGTAGCTGGCTTATATCTGTTGTGATTTAGGAACAGAAGACACTGAAGAGATTGCACATATATTAATTTACAAGGTGAAATAGGGAGATGCAGAATCCTCTCTAACATTTCTGATATAGAAGTGAGATCAGTCCAACAGCTCAGGCATATATTTTATAAAAGGAATGAATAGATGAGTGTTCTTATAATATTCAAAAGACTTCATATAGCACTTTTTATGCATGGAGTTAAAGTGTTTTAAAGTAAAAATATAGGCCATCATCTCAATATTATAGCTGGGCACACCAAGGCTCAGGGATTGAGGACGTGTATGAAAAGTGATTTAGCCAGGACTGTACAGGAGAGCCTTGTTTGAGTCAAAGCTGGGACTCAGCTATCCTATCTGATTTTTTATCTGATTTATATTCAGTTACCCACATGCAGGGGGAGAACTAAGTCCTTTTCTTGTTTGTTTCTGCTTTTCATTTGTGTCACAGTTTCTGGGATTTATTCCATAATAGATCAATTTATTTTGCAATACATTCTTTTTATTTTTATTTTTCTTTTAAACTGGTGACTTCTTTTTGCAAAGGTAGCATAAAACTACACAGATATTGTTTTGTCCATCCATCTGTCTAAGCCTCAGGGCCTGATTATCATTTTCACAGAGACTACTTTATACTGCTCTAACCATGTCAATGAACCTTACAGTCATGGCCATAAATGTAATTTACACCTACTTGAGAACTCCTATGCTTGCCAGAAAGATGTATCTTAGGAAGAAAGGGCTCTAGCAAACTTTGAAATCTAAATGCTGATCTCTTTTGTAGAAGCATTTCTTGTATATTCAAGTGCACACTCCAGAAGATAAAGGCAACCTGCTCTATTTGTGATAATCCTGACAGGAATACTATATAGACTCCCCTACTCCTAATCCAAAAAAGTTATTATGGCCCTTAATGTTGTTCATTAAGGCAGTGTCAACAATTGAAGAGCTGTGGAGAAAGAATAAAAATGAATGTCTGGAATGCCTGGAAAACACTTTATTCTCATTGACATTTGTGACTGTAATAATAAAAGTACAAATAGATCCAAACAATTAAAATCAGCTCCATGACAAGATGCCATGACAAGCTCTAATCAGTAACTGGATGTGGAGGCAGAAGTCTACTTATAAGCTTACAAGCTGAGGGTGGTTGGGCACTGGCACAAGGAAGTTGTGGATATCCCATCTTTGAAAGTGTTTGAGTGCACTGGATGGAATTGTGAACAACCTGCTCTAGGGGAAGGTGTCCCTGCCCATGGCAGGGTTTGGAACATGATGATCTTTTGGGTCTCTCCCAACCCAGGCCGTTTTACCATTCTATGATCATGTTAATTTGCAGAACACTCGACTCCAAAGGGAAGCCTCCCATGGAGCAGACAAGAAGTATCTCTTAACACTCATTACTCTGAGGAGGCTGTTGGATCAAGACATACTGTTGATCTCAAATTCATGATAGAGGCTGCTTTCACTTATCCCCTGGAGTAATTCAGTTCTTTGTCAGGCATTGTGTGACCTACTTGGCTTCATTCCTATTTGTTGACCAAATGGACTATCACAATCAATGACAGTGGCCTTCATCAGCAATGTGATAGGCCTTTCAAACTGAAAACCAAAAACTGTAAAGAAACATTTTGCAAATAAAAAAAAAAAAAATAAGACTCTTCTAGACTCCTGGTGTCTACCTGTACAAAGAAGAAATAAAGCTGCAGAGAAGTATTTCAACAACCAGCTTGTAGCAGATGTGTTTGTCTCACCCAGCAACATATCTCTAGATGTGGTCAATGAAAACAGGTGCAGAATATTCACTCCTAGTTTCAAAATATTTCACTGATTTTCTCTTCATGTCCATATACTTTTTAATTTGTCTTGATATTTATGGTCTCTTTTGGCTTAGTGATACCCTGTGCCAATAAGTACCATAATCCATTTATGAATAACGTTTTTGTGTTGATTAGATAATAATGAGCTGGCTTTCAGATTCAATGAATATCTACTTCATCTTCTAGGCAGTCTATTATCTCTGCCAGACAGAATGAGAGATATTTTTGCTTTGTCTTCTTTTACGTATCCTATGATTCTTTCAAATCTCAAGACAGAAACAAACAGATTACTGAAATGTTGGTCTATCTTTTTTTATTATTATTATTTTCTGATATTGCTGGTTAGCCTGTGTCTCAGGAAAGTTCAGTAGAAAGCTCTCTCTTTTTTTCAAAGCTGGTGGGCATGGGACCAATAACTCTGAAGCTGTTCATGTACTTCATGATATCATTACTCTGGGAACTCCCATGTGAAGAAGACAGATTAAAAATTTTAAAGTCTTTTAAAGCCAATAACTTAAGGATTGCCTTCAAAAATCCTAGAGTCTACTTGTTCATGGTCAAGAGAAATTATCCCAGACCCAGGTATGACAATTAAATAATTTTACTCTGGGCTGAAGCTAGGATTCCTCTGTTGCTATCAAACTTTCCTACAGGAAGTGACTTATCATTTTCTTAGACACATCAGCAGAAACACAAAGATTTTGGAAAGAACTTGAATTACTGTTCTCAAGCATCAAATCCTCACCTTAACCCTCAGTGCGTTTAGGTGGCATATCTAATGGGCATCCAAGTTAGGCGCAGGTCTCATTTCCTCACCTCCTCATTTTAGTCTCAAAAAGCAGAAATAAACAGAAATATGAGAGTCTACTCTTTGTATTCTCGATAATATGCCTATAATTTTATTTTCTGGTCTGTTGATTTTAACTGGTCCAGCTTAAAGACCTCCTCAGCAATGTTAGTCATGGATGAGAGTTCCTTGTCTGCCACCCACACAGGGATATCATTAGCTCTCCACAGAAATCTTCCCAATGGGGACAGTGTTGCAATGCAAACTGCAGCCTGGACTATTGAAGTCAAGCCTGAATTCCCAGCCTTTTCATTATCAGCGTTATATATTGTGTGACCCTGGGCAAGGTACTTAATTTTTCCGTCTGAACCTGTAAAATGTGGTAATAATGTTTCCTTCCTCACACCTTTCCTCTCGCTCATCTGTTTGAAACCTCAGTCATGTCATGGGCTGTGTGTTGGAAATGACCTACTGTAAGTTAATTGCAAGATCACAGCTATGGATTGTAAAATCCTGGTGGGAAGGACTTGTAATCTTTTTTAATAGCATCTACCAGACTGGGGCCCTGATCTTGGCTGAGGCCTCTAGACCCCAACCTAGGCTTAAGGTAGTAAAAATCATAATATTACACCTAGTATTCCTGTCATGGGAGCAGATATTTTGCTTTAATTTTTACTTCTCTTAGTCAAGCTTCTGTCAGATCACAGTGCAGATTTCAGTCAAGGGGTTTTTTTTATGTTTGTTTGTTTGTTTTAAATTAATTTTGTGTTCTACAAGACAGTGCAGAATATGTTTTAATTTGATTTATGTCACCTATGTGTCTGTGTGTGTATATAGCTATTTATTGGTTATTATTTTTGTGGGTTATTATTACCTATTTGATAATACCATTCAGAATGAAGGTGCAGCAGACAAGACAGACCGGAGCTGGCTTTGAACATTGTATTTTTCTAAATTCTCTCTTTCTCTCTAGTCTCTTTCAGTTACTTCTCTCCAAAATCATCTATTTTGCCAAGGAGCCTCTCTTGCATTAGCAAAAGTATCCAAATAGCAGCAAATTTCCTATCCAAGAATTTGCAGCAAATATGGTTGTGAACAAGTGAAGAAGAACTTCATTTTTTGCTGCAGCATTCTGTTTCATTCTGATATAAAAGAGAGAGAGGAAAGGCAATGAGGAAAGAAGGGAGAGAAACAACCTCTTAAATCATAAGCTCTCCATGCATGTAAACCCAGTACTTAGTACACAGCCTCGTCACCTTGACATTTATTCAGCTTGCTGGAGACTCGTGTGCCCTCAGTCAAAGCTAATTAACACTTAATTGACTTCATGAGAATTTTGTTCAGCAGTTCTGATTTGCCACTCATTGTGAAACATGTAGCTGTAACTTTTGAGAGCTCAGCAGTTGTGGGAGGTTTGGCAGGTGTCAGGGGAGTCGGAGAGCAAACTGGGAAAGGGGAGTGGAGGAGTTTTGCCACCCTCTTTTTTCTTCCTCTGTCTCTCATTGAAACTGATACAAGGGCACAAGAGTAACGAAATACGGCATTCAATAAATTGTCATTGGGGATACATTTTATTTAGCTAAAAGTACCATTTACAGTAGTTGAAGTTTGATTGATCTGTTGATAAACACTAATGTTTTGCAGTTGACAATTTTTCCATGTTAATTTCCTTAACTTTGGCAGTCCTGGCTGGCAGGACCCTATAAATAGTATCAGTGTCATCATCCTTTTTAAGTTATTAATGAGCCATCGTGTTTATAGAGGTTGGGATTTGGGGACAGGCTGTGCCTGACTGCAGTTTCTGACATTGATGCGTTAGCAGTTGGAACTGGGGCTAGATTAGACCAAGGAGGGGAAAAATGGAAAAGAAAAGAGAGAAAAGAAGCTGGTGCTAGCCAAATGCATTTGGAGTGGACAAGAACTGTTAATAATTAAAAGATAATTAAAAGTATAAAGGAAATTACAGGATACCATACACAATCTGCTCTGATGCTGGTGCCACTTGAAATACACGTCTGACTAATTATCATTTCACCTGTGATGGAAGATCCGGGTTTTTTTCAGCCCTCCTTCCCACTGTGCAGTGCCTTAGCCTATGTCCAGACTTTTATGATTGCCAAGGACTGACAAGACACTAGAGAAGGCATGACTAATTAACTAGGCCAAAGCATCCACTGGCTGGATTCACAGAAACTTCAGTCAAAGCTGCCAAACATGTGAGTACATGTTTGGATAAGGATGTCCTTCTCCAATTGTGATGTTCTAATGAGATGTTAAATATTTGCTGAGTATTAAGTAGAAGGTGATTTGTGCTAGCAAGTAGCATGGTATCATTATTTTTTATCCCTTGAAAAGTCAGTGCATCTTTCTCTGTTTTGTAGATGGGCACATCACAAACTTCTTCTGCCACTGAGTAAATGACAAGCTGATGACATTGTTATAGCCTCCAGGCTCTCTAAGAAATTCTGGGAGTGCCCTGAATGCTACAGTAGGATGACATATGCCAAGAGAAGAACCTCTTGTCTTTTCACAGGGCCATCAACAGTCTTGGGTGCAAATCCCTCAACTAGACAAATGTCAGCTGTGATTCTTCTGCTGGCAAAATGCACAAAACATGATCTACTAGAACCATTTTGCACACTCTGGAGCTTCCCTTTTCTTTCATCTTCATTATACTTACAGAGAATTCTATTTTCTTTGAATTTAATAGTATTTTTTCTTTATATAGAGATTTATATGTGTATTTTTTCTTTATATAGAGATTTATATGTATATATAAATATATATATTTATATGTATGCAAACGCACATATGTATGTTTTGCACATGTATGTGCCCACACAGAAAGAGCACATGCATGTGTATACACAAATCTAAAGTTATTAAAACAAGTCATAATGTATATAAAAATCCTGATGGAAAAGTACTCACATTGTAAGGAGTTATGAAAACATTTATACCATGAAGACCTGCCTTTGTAAGCAAAGGCTGGAAGAGACCTCTGATATCACAAAATAGAGTGCTTTGTGTTCAAAAATAGCATGGACTATTTTTGTGGATAGGATAGGATTAATCTAATTCTTATTTAAGTATGTATTTACTTTAGAGGACAAGAGTGTTTATTTGCTGGTTTGAATTTGGATCAGGAGTGCCTTTCTCAAACAAATTCTCTGTTCTTCCTCACTGGCTGTGCTTTGGTTCAAAATGCGGAATATACAAACTAAATTGCTCACCAATTAAACCACACTGTAAAATGTGCTTCTAGAGCACAGCCACAACTACATTTTGTAATCCAACCACAAGTGGACATTTAGCCCACAGGATCATAGCAGAGATGAATTGAGGTGGAAAACCCAGGGACATTATGGACACAGCTCCTCAGCAGCACCACAGTTCCACTCCTGTTGATCTTCCCTGCTTGCTAAGGCAGACATACCTCAGCAGATCACTCATTTACTGGCTCCTCTTTAGAACACAATCAGAGATCAATTCTTACAAGGCTACTGCATCTCCCTCACTGCGCATATTTACCCAAAGAAATAAATATTCTGTAAAGAAGTCATACTTCAGAGAAGGTGTAGAGTCTGAGAACTATTTACTGGTGAATTTAGGATACATTTCTCTTGAGTACCTTGATCACCTCTCTGAGATACCTAATTATCTCAGTGCACATAAAAAAACACAGCTTAGCATGAATTTCCTTTTGAGGGTCAAGGGAGTGAAGTGTAGGTATCCAATCAAACAATTTTGTAAGAACTGATGTTTTTTTATTTGATTTAGTTATAAATTCTTTAAGAAAGACATTCTGGTTTTTTGTGTATGTGTTTGCATAGCACTAGCTGCAATAGCTTTTTCATTACAGAGACAGCTTAAAGATTGGTATTAATATGAATATTACTACTCCAGGGGTGAATAATCTTTTCTGAGCTAGCAGAAGAAAATCTATGTCTTAAGGATAAGAGTACCCCAAAAAACAAACAAACAAACAAAAAAAAATACCCCCCCCCAA
Organism: Sturnus vulgaris; assembly: GCF_052056855.1. Lineage (NCBI taxonomy): Eukaryota > Metazoa > Chordata > Aves > Passeriformes > Sturnidae > Sturnus > Sturnus vulgaris. The sequence goes on along the minus strand of NC_142283.1, from coordinate 77,281,502 downwards.
AAAAAAAAAACCAACCAGATACTATATTTGCCATGGTATAAAATGGTCAATTTGGTTATGTAATATATGGGAGAAGACACAATGAAAATCTTGATAGAGAATGAAAAAAAGAAATCTAGAATTCAATATGGATTCAGTTCAATGCTTAAAGCTACAAGAAACACACGAAATAATAGTTGTGAAGTCTTACTCATCACTTTTACCTGTTTCATTTATTTTGCACGTAACCAAGTACTAAAACATACATCCAGTACCTGAGGCAACTTACTTCACCTTACTGCAGTAAAAGATTCATAGGGAGTTCAATTATAGAATGATTGGCTAATTTCAATAGCTTGTTTTAGCTATTAAGCCCTCCACAAAGACTTTATGAATGTTCTAATGAATACCTTGCAAGACTTTCAGTGTAATGAAATTTGTATTAAAACACTAAAAGGAGTGTCCCGCAATGTAAGGTCACTTCCATTTGTTCTCATTACAGCCCTAGAAGGACAAAAGAAGAATATCTAGTTTCCTTCTCCACCCCTCCCCTTTCTTTTTGGCTGCAGAAGGGATGTTAATTTTGAGCACATAACTTGAAGTGGTAACTTGTAAGTAACAACATCACTGGCTTATGGTGACCTAGGAGATTGTTAGATAATATTGTCAAATTGAGCTTAGCCTGGACAAATACACCTTTTTTTTTTTTTTTTTTTCAGGTAGTAGTACAAATGGGATTCCATTCCATCGAGATTGAGTTACAGTAGTTGGAGGATGGTGGAGGATCCCTAACAGCTCATACAAAACAAGAATAAATAAGGGAGATCATGATTAGAAATAAACAATATAGGAATATCTATCTGTTAACTAGTGCAAAGAGATACATGAGAATTTCAAGACAATCCATACCACTCTGAGAAAGAGTGTATAAAGGCATACTGACTCACTGAAAATGTGAGGAGTCGTTCAGAGATAATAAGCCCAGCAGTGTATCCTTGAAATGTGGACCTATAAGAAGAAAACATTGTTCAAAGATCTGTAACATTAGTTATTAAAAAAAAAAAAAAATCTGTACTTTCAGGATATTGATTAATATATTTTTAGTAATTGGCTTCCAGGGGAAAGTATCATGACATTCCCATGTAGGCCTGAAAGGTTTTCATCCCTTCTCATGGGGTTTAACTGGCTCAACAGCACTGACATGAGAGACAGCTGTCATGTGTTAGAAGGTGTCAAAAAACATCAAAGACTCATCTCTGGGTCCTTCTAGCACAGGACTGTGCATGATCCACAAAGGTGCATCAGGCAGTGTACAACTGTCCCTCAAGGAGAGGTACCTGTGTGTTCCCACCTTAATCTGAACATATATCAACCCACTGAACTTCATTTTGTGGGGGCTTCTCCCACCTTTGATGGTCAAGCCTGTGGCCATCATTTCTCATGGAAGTTGCAGCAATCAAGTCTAACTGCTGGATCCATGGGTGGTGTTATCTTTCCTCTCCACTATCTAGTCTTATCTTTTCTTTCTCTTTCTCTCTTTTCCTCATATATGTTCTTAAGTGATAGATATGTGGTCAGACACAGACAGAGTTTGAGTTAATTTCTGTGCCTTTTCATAGAGACTGGACTTGGGGCCTTGCTTTTTCTAAGTTGTAGCTTTGTGGAACTGTGAGGAGTTTGCCTATACAGAGGTGAGACACTTGTAGAACTATCCTGAATTAATTATTAAAGTGGATTATTTCAATCTCATTAAACTGTCATGTGTATCTCTGACTGAAAATTAAAGTGGTCTTACTTTGATTTTTTTAAATTCACTTCCAAAGTTACACTGAATTAAGGCCATTTAAATTTCAAGTAAATATCCAAAGAGAGATCGTAGGTCATTCCAGAATAAATTCACTGATAGATTCAGGCTAAATTACCAAATGGATCCAGGGGGATGAAAGCAAGTATGGATCAATCTCAAGTTTTTTATATTTAGATAAATATTAATCAATTATTGATATTATTTGTTAAATGCTTCTTTATTTGAGCATGCAGCAAGGACAATAGGATTACATGCATGTAGCCACTTAGTTCAACTGATAAAAATAGACTAGCACATTTTTGTGATGGATGGCATTGTCTTGAGGTCTAGCACCTTTTAAAGTCACTCAAAGAGGTATTAGAATAAGAATAGTTTTCTGAGGCCTTGGAACCTTCCTTCCTTCCTTCCTTCCTTCCTTCCTTCCTTCCTTCCTTCCTTCCTTCCTTCCTTCCTTCCTTCCTTCCTTCCTTCCTTCCTTCCTTCCTTCCTTCCTTCCTTCCTTCCTTCCTTCCTTCCTTCCTTCCTTCCTTCCTTCCTTCCTTCCTTCCTTCCTTCCTTCCTTCCTTCCTTCCTTCCTTCCTTCCTTCCTTCCTTCCTTCCTTCCTTCCTTCCTTCCTTCCTTCCTTCCTTCCTTCCTTCCTTCCTTCCTTCCTTCCTTCCTTCCTTCCTTCCTTCCTTCCTTCCTTCCTTCCTTCCTTCCTTCCTTCCTTCCTTCCTTCCTTCCTTCCTTCCTTCCTTCCTTCCTTCCTTCCTTCCTTCCTCCCTTCCTTCCTTCCTCCCTTCCTTCCTCCCTTCCTCCTCTATTTGCAGAGTTTCTCCTCCCTCTCCTTGTTTGCATCATTCATTCATTTAGCCTGTACATGCTGCTCTACATGTGCCTCTTACTCATGAACTATCCTCAAAATCTTCACCCAACTCCATGTCCAGGAGTCTGAAGCTGTGTAAGTGATATGTATTGAAGGTGGTTAAAAGACATTTAATTTTGCTCTGAAATGTGCAGAGAGCCCAAATGGCTCCATGTTATAGCTTTACTCTGGAGCAACCATAAGTGCCTGAGGGCAGTAAGAGGATTGAAGGACAATGGCTTCATAGACAGCTCAGGGCACAGGGCAAGCACTTGCCAAACATCTGCACTGAGGGTTATGTAAGTAAATGTAACTATTGACATCTGCTTCCAAGCTGCCTTTATATTTGGTTCATTTCTGTATGAGAATCACTCCATCATAAAATAGCTTTCTAAAACTGTGTCCCCAAAATCCTTATTTCTCGCTGCTGATTACACAAGAAATCAAGATTCTTATCTTAGGTACACAGAACTAGTGCAGATGAAATGAATCTTACCTTTTTAGTTTGATTGTCTTGCTGCTGTGCTGCATTATTGGGTTATTTTTTCACTTATGATATATTACAGCCTTGTTTGCCATGAGTGAGAAATGATCAACATGCGACAGTCTCTTCTAAAGTTAATTTTAAAGATGAAAAAATCTTGCTGTTCAATTTCCTCATAATAAGAGGTGCCATTTGCTAGACTGGTGCTTCTTATCCATTTACATATGTAACAATATACCCTGTCAATGATACCTTTCCTGAAAGGTATTTCCAGAAAGAATGAGTAAGCCACAAGCTGGTGGAGGAAGTGACTTTAGACAGGTTATAATTATCTGAATAAAAATAGTGTTTATTCTCACAGCTGATATTAGGATAAGGTGGTCATGAGACTTATTCTGACATTCAATTCATTCTTGTTATGTTTTGTTCAGCAAATAGTCAAAGAATAAATCTCTGATTGAAGTCTGCTCCATTCACAGCTGAACTCTTGATTGCTTGGAGGATGGAAAACGATTTGTAGGCCCAGATGAAATGTTACAGCTCCTAGAAAGTAACAATATTTCGAAATATATATTTTCCTCTTAAATTACATTCTTTTCTATCCAAATTCAGGAAAACATAATGATTCCCTTATGGAACACATCACCATAACCAAGCCCTATTCTTTTTTCCAGTATTTTTTGCTAATTTCTGGTGTTGAAAACCAACTGATTTTTGCAGAGTCTTCTGTCTTCATAAAATTTTGCAATTCAGTTGGGTGAAAAAAAATCTTTTGAAGAGGTCAAAATACAAAGACTGGTCAATACAGAAAACTAAAAGAGGGTTTGGTTTCTACAGTTGCTGTTTGCTGTTTGAAGCATCCATCATTATGGAGACTAGTCTGTTGTTAGCAAATGATCCAACTGCAATAATTTCTACCTTTTCATTAAAATTCTGAAAAACTGACCAAAAAATTCCCTTTAAATTTTGCAGAAAAAAAAATCCAGTGTGTTCCAAGTCTTCTGACTTGTCTTCTAACTTCAGAAGGAATTGACTTACATCTCCTGTAGCTAAACTGTCTTTAATGTTTCTCGGGAGAGTAGAAGAGAAATGACAACTTAAAGGTCCTACTATGGGCATTTAGATTAAGAAGCAATCCAAATAGATGTGAAAAGATGGACCCAGTATACTGTGTTTCAGCCATAAGAGTTACTCGGGGACAGTGGAAAGGATGGATCCTGATCATTCTGCCTGCTCTGGACTCACTCCAACAGCCCACATCCTATTCCATGTAGGAATCACAGAGCAGGATGCAGCACTGCAGGTGGAGTCTCACCAGACCAGAGCAGAGAGGGAGAATCCTCTCCCTTGACCTGCTGCCCATGGTGTTTTGATGCAGCCCAGGACACAGCTGGGGCTTTCAGGGCTGCCAGTGCACGTGGAGCTTCTCCCCAACCAACACCCCCAGGTGCTTCTCCCCAGAGCTGCTCTCAAACCAGCCTTTAATTGTGATTGGGGTTGCTCCAACACAAGTTCAAGACCTGGCACTTGGCCTTTTTGAACTCCATGAAATTAGGCAGTTCCACCTCTCCAGCCTGCCCAGGTCCCTCTGGATGGCATCCCTTCCCTCCACCACTTGACCTCACCACACAGCTCAGTGTTGGCCAAAGTGTGGACAGTGCTTGCTGTCCATTTTACAACAAAAACCTTAACCAGGTTTTGTCCCAATACTCACTCATGAGGTCTCTCCACTAAGACATCAAGCCACTGACCACAAGTCTTTGAGTTTGACCATCCAGTCAATTCCTTATCCACTTAAAAGTCCATCCATCAAATCCATGCCTCTCCTTCTGAGAGACAAGTATGTCATGTAGGACAACGTTGAATACTGTACTCAGTGGCTTTCCAGCTTATAAAGAAACATTTTTCTGAAACATATGTCATAAATCCCATCCCTGTGATCTCAAGAGGGCCTGAAAATACAAACATGGGTGTCCACAATGACATAACTGTGCTGAACCCCTAAACATAGCACAAAAGTGAGGTGTTTTTTTTGTTGTTTTTTTTTTTCTTTTTAATTTTTTATTTTTATTTGTCATGCAAAGTCTACCTCAACCTGAATAACCTGCACTTGAATAATTTTTGTGTATGGAATTTGAAAGTATGAGAGAGAAATAGAAGACAAAGGAGGGAAATGGAGAGTTCAATGAGAACATTTTGATGCTGCCTGACACTTAAGTTTGGGTGAAAAAAAGTGCAATAGGGATGTGACACTAAAGACTTTATTTCTTCATGAAACACAACTGGAATCAAATTAGATATGCACATTTCACTGGGAATAGCTCACAAATAATTCTCCATGGCCATATGCACTTCATTCAGTCCAGAGTTAATTTTGCATTTTGTTATCCTCAGAGGATAGTTTAACTTTAGTTCTCTTCTAAGGATGTAATGAATAGCTAAGAGAGTGGTTGTGTGTATATGTGTATGTGAAAGAAAAAATACTTGTTTCTTTTTAAAAGGAGTGAAAAAGGAGATGGTTTTCCTTCCCACTTCTATTCAGGATACTGTGTGTTAAGAATCTTTTGATTTAAGGCAATTTATTTTAAATTCTGGATTAAACATATTTCTGTGCCGAAACAGCAATTCCATATGCTCAAAATGCAAATTTTCCACATATACAAATCACAATTTTTCTTTAACAACTAATTGCTTTCCATTAGCTAAAGTGTTTCCACAGTTCAGTGCTACTAAAGATATCACAGTAAAATCTGATTTCGCCACAAATAGGAAAATGACAAAAAATTTTGTAAATCAAGGCTTTACATATGAAATGAAATGTGCTAGTTTAATTTATTATGGGAGGCTCTATCATTATAGAGAAAGATGAAAATATCATACCAGAATAACTGTGTGGTCTTGAGGACAGGAGGAATTGAAACCAAATTAATTTAACAGACTCAATTGCCATATTATTCTCTCCAAGGATAGTAAGAATCTTGGTTTTAGAACAAAGACTGATAGAGATGAAGATAATCTTGGGTGCAGCTATTTTTCACCAATTATTATTATCAGTTTAATTTGGATAGAATCCTGGGGATATATACAGGGAAGTAGAATTGTCATTTGTACAATGTACTCCTGTAGCTTGATAAGAAATACCAGGAATAATTATGGGAGCAAAATCAAATGGGAGAAAGCACAAAGAGGGACTGTTACATAGACCAGAGAATGGGGAATCCATCGAACTACTGTAGATGAAAGCAGCTGGGTGCTTTTAGCCTGGCAAAATGAGAGATCACAGAATATGACTGCAACAAATAAACATTTTTAGGGGGTAAACATTAGAAAACTAGACAGGCTACTTAGAGAGAGAGAGATGCCAGTAGAAGAGGAAATACGTATATAAGGACTGAAAAGCAAATAAGCAAAGGTTTAAAAAATATTTTCTAAGAACAGAAGAAGGAGGCTGAGGAACTGACTTGGTAATATGGTCACAGAAGCAAAACAAAGGTAAAATGGTTGAGTTTTCAGTGTTTCCTGTATGTCACTCTTGCCTGCAAAAAGCAAGTCTGGACTCTGTGTCTCAGGAGGTTCCTTACTGCCAATGTCCTGAAGCCTGTTATAGATTTTGAAACTTTGAGGTTTTGATAATTCCATTTTTGAAGGGAATATGTGAGCAATATACAATGAAACCACAGACAACTGCATGGAAATGACAAGAAACGTGAAGTATACCACCTATGTATACGTGAGTGAGTAAAATTGTCAGTAAGTGTGTGGTCCTGAAATAACCCAGCTGACTGAAACTTGCTGAGACAATGCATTAGAAATGAGAAGATACTTCCAAAATCAGGAAACACCACATAAGTCTGAAAGGCATAAAGAAAGAAGTGCTGCATATTACACGTATAACATTGAGAACTGAAAATAACTTTGAATTTAATTTGCAAAAAATAACAAGTAAAATTATTTCTATCTTCACTACTTTTTCCTTTTTCATACTGAAGGAACGATGTAAGAACATAAGCAGAACAAGTCACTCTATTTGATTTCATTCTAATCATTTCTACAGTTATGAAAAATCCAGGACCACTTTTTAGATGTGAATGCAATTTTTATGGATTACTTTTAAAATGAATGAAAATAATCCCTAAACTGAATGAGAAAAGGATTTCCTGATACTCTATATAGAGTTTCACAAAAGAAAAAGGAAAAAAAAAAGCAAAACAAACCCACACTGAATAAATAAGTAAGTCTCAATCCAGTTTTGTCAGCTTTTGTGTTCTTTGGTTTCTGTGTAATATTTGATGCTGTACAGAAGTTTCACATTTAGCACCTTGTTGCTTCTCTGCTTTTATCCTGCTGGCAAAAACTGTTGTTTTTACATATGGTAACTACTCATGGGACATTGGGCTAAAAATAAAAATAAAACTGTTTGAAATTCTGACGCATATGCTGAGAAACACTTGATTGAGAAAAAGATGCAGATGAAATTTGGTTTCCAAATTTTCAGCTTTTTAAAATAACCATCAAGCAGTCCTGGTCCCTAAAGGTTTTTATTTTTTCATGCATGAAAATACAGTTTATGAGCAAAACATTTTGTAGGGTTCCAGTCACAGCTCATTGGGTGTTGTTCTTCATTTGTCTTCACCACTGGAAGCAACTATCTAAAAAAGCTCTGCACTCTATTGACTTCATAAACATGTGAGCTTGAACACCAATAGAGTGTCTCAGTTTGCCACCTGTGATCTTTTCCTCTGGAGAGGACCTTCTGATTCCAAGGCTGTTCAGCATATATGGAAAGAAACATTCAAAAACCTGTGTGAAAGCAGCTGTTTCACACAGGGGAGGATTTTTTCCCCCTATCTGTTATAAATCCTCTTACCCGTTCCTAACCTCTATAGGGTTAAGTGCTATGCTTAGGAGTTGTTTCTGGTGTGGTATGGAAGGTGAATTTTGTGTTTGAGTGTGTCTGTATGTCTGTGTGTTTATTTATCTAATTTTATGTATTTTTCAGGAAGATTTAAGTGAAATAGAATCACGGAATGATTTGGATTGGGCAGGGACTTTGAAAATTATATTGTTCCAGCCACCCTGCCATGATCAGGGATATTTCTCCTTGCACCTTCCATCTTCATCATCCAGCCTGGTCTTGAACTCTTCCAGGATGGGGAATAGACTCCAAATCTTAGACAAGATCCTCATCCAGATTTTTTTTTTGCGTGGAGTTTGATCTCCATCTGTCTATGATGGTTACTTTAAATAATCAATCTGTCTCTCTGCTCAGTGCATGCTGTTTCACTTGCACATATATCTGGCCTGTAAGAGGGGAATTGTATCGAGGTGATCTTTAAGGTCTCTTCCTACCCAAACCATTCTATGATTCTCTGATTCAAAGGGAATTAATAGCTAATGGATATCATTCTTGTTTACAGGGCAACAGGTACTGAGTAAGGCTCTTTGCTAGATTTTATCTCCTAAAGAGACGTGGTATGTTGTACAAAGTTCCTTTTTATCATGAAAATCTTTACACAGAGATTTTGAAGACATACCCACGTTGGGGATTGAATGTGGGGAATCCCTGACAGGTAGTTGTGTTGAATGTGAATCTTCTCCCAGCTTTTTCTGGTTGCTAAGTAAAAAGCTGTTTACACAGAGATGCAAAAGGCACAAATATCAGGAAAGGTTTTTTTTCTCTTTGTTAAGAGCTATCACAATTAGGAACGAGGCAGATAAAGGAGAGGATTGTCCTGCTCTGCTCTGACTGGGTGCAAACTCACCTCGAGTCCTCAGAGCGGTTTTGGGTGCCACAATATAGAAAAGATACAGAGCCATTAAAGAATGTCCAAAGGAGAGGAACAAAGATGGTGAAGGGTCTGCAGGGGAAGCTGTGAGAGGAGAGGCTGAGGGCACTGGGGCTGTCCAGCTGGAGAAGGGGAGAGTGAGGGGAAGCCCCAGTGCAGTTACAACTTCCTTGTGAGGAAGAGGAGGGACAGGCACTGATCTCTGCTCTGTGGTGACAGGGACAGGACCCCAGGGAATGGGCTGGAGCTGTGTCAGGAGAGGTTTAGGTTGGATATTTGTAAAAGGCTCTTCCCCCAGAGGGTTGTTGGGCTCTGGAACAGGCTCCCCAGGGCACTGGTCACAGCACCTAGCCTGTTGGAATTCCAGGAATGTTTGGACAAGGCTCTCAGGAATGTGGGTGGGATGGTTGGAATGTTCTGTGCAGGGCCAGGAGTTGGACTCAATGATCCTGATGAGTCCTCTTCAAGTCAGCAGATTTAATGGTTCTATGAAAGGACTTACCCCCCATATATACTTCTGAGGACTGGTTCAGTCAAAGACTCAAAAATGTTTTTCATGAAGAAAACCGATATTAATGTGGAGAATGCTTTCCTGGCCTGGGCTCAGTGGTTGAGGCAAGCAAGGAGAGGGAGAAAAGGGTTTTGAGAGATAAGCATGGGAATAACTGAGAATGATTTCCTAATTGTGGTGTGTTCAGGTACAGAAAAATAAAGAAACAATGATAAGAGCTCCTGGCATTCCTCTAAGTGGCGTTAGCCAGTCTGGCTGCATAATAAAGAGTTTAGAGAAATTAGGACCTGAACAAAAAGCCTGGCCCATATGTTTGTCTTTATCTTGTTCCTCCAAAGGGCAAGTATCCCCTGTTCAGAGAGAAGCATAAATAGTGACAGAAAATGGCACACAGCATGCAAGCTTGTTTACCAAGTAGTACAGCTTCTTTCCAGTTTTGTTTTCATGGGAAAATATTGTTGTGTAATTGGGAAAAGAAATTAACAAACTTCCATCAACTTTACCTTTGTTTAGAAATACAGATCCTCCAAGAGCAATGCCTTTTATTTCACATTAAGGGAAACATTATTTTCTTGCTGTTTGAACCAGATCTGAATATTAATGGCATAGTATTGGCTTGATAGCTTCTCAGCATCTTCTATCTGATGCTCTGCTAAAAGACATAAAACAATAATAACAGAAGACAAATCTCCCTCCTGTACCAGTGTCTGAAATCAAGGGGTTGTCTGCTGTGTGGCTGTGCTCTTTGCACTGCTGCCTCTGTTTTCAAGGCATTTCCAAGGCTCAGAATCTTTTCTCTCCCTCCAGAAATTAATGCTGGTAGAGACGTGCTAGTACCGTTTTGTACGGAGGCAAAAAGTGACTTAATGAATAATATAAGTGCATCATGCAGAAAGAGTGAATTCCAGCTGTGGCAAGTTCAGCAAGATTCCTGCTGGCTTTGCTGGCAAGAGATCCCACTTCAGCAGAGGGTCTATTATGTCCTTACCAGGTACATCCACCTCCTAAGGACTGGGAGGTTCTGCTTTGAGAGTTGGCCACAGCCACGTTTCACATGGAGACTTCTTAGTGAATGGATAACAGTATTGATACTGGAAAAATGTCTTACTCTTGTATTAGTCGTCCTTCAGTGATGTAGTAAATAAATTATTTCAGTTTTCTGAAAGGATGGGAGTGGACAATTCTGGAGAATTCTCTATCTTTAAAGCCACATAGGCTTATAAGTTTTCTCTGCCATCTTAACATTTTGGCAGGCAGCAAAACCTTCAGTTGGAACATGTAATAAATCCAAAACAGACTGAAACTTAAGGATTTCAAATAAATGGCCTGATGGTCAAAAGGATTGATCTCCTGGAAAAATATAGCTCTACATGTGTTAAGAAACTGCATGTTAGGCTCCAGTTTCAGAAAATCTTAGTTAAGAATATTAACTAGAATAGGAAAGGTTAAATCTTTAATTTCTGGCAACAAGTGTGATGAATTCATTAGTAAAGAAAATGCAGTAACTGAGCTCTGCAGAAAAGCTATTTTTTCAGAGTTCTTAATAAAGGGAAAAAAAAAAAGAAGAAGATTCTGTTAAAATCTTATATTTTTTTGTCTGGAAATGAAGCATTTTTCTTTTCCAATTTAGTTTACATGCGATAAATAGTGTTTTGCAAAAATATCTGCAAGCGTTTGGTTTAGGCAGGCTATTAAAATAGCAATAATAAAAACAAAAGCCAATATATTATTTGTTATTATTGTGCCTTTTCTTAATGACACTGGTTCTGAGATCTGTGGTATCAATCGGCTTAGGCTTTCTGGAGGAATTTATATAAAATAAATTAAATATGCTTTCTGTGGCACATATTTTCATATTTACAACTCACTTCTGTCTAGAACCAAAAAAAAAAAAAAAAAAAAAAAAAAGCTTCTGTACAAATATTTAAATATTTGAAGATCTGACTGGAGTTAATCATCATTTGATCATTTGCTGCAGAAAATAATTTTTCTCTTTTAATACCTAGTAAAATATCCATTCTATTTTATTTCCCCCCTAACTATCACAATATCACAATACTAATTATAAACAATTAGTAAAGTCTCTCACTGGACTATTTTGCTGTACAGATGAGATGATGGTGGAGAACACTAACTCAAGTAATGGCATCTAAATGTAAAAGGGACAAGTTTTGATGAGTTTCAGAAATCTTAGAAAACTTTGCTTTGATATTTATTGATCTGTGCCACAGCTCCCTAAAGCAGAATGTTTTTGTCTTCAGAGGGTTTGGAGTCCAGCCTGCACAGGCAGTGTTTCCTTGTGTTCAGTTCTCACTACTTTTTGCTCACTATTAACGTACAGACCTACTGTGGAAGAGAGATAGTATTTATGAACTGAAAAGACAGACACAAATATACCTGTTCCCATACTGAATGACCAGTGAATTATACAACTCAAGCTGGTTGGAAGCCTCAGGAAAAGTTTCCAGTCAAAATTAAAGTAAGTATTTCCAGGTATGTTAGGCTTTTTTTGTTTTGAAAAGGCTCATATTTTGGTTTTCCTTCCTATGCTTGTCATTTCCTTCTTTAAATATGAAGCAAGAGGGAAAAAAACAACAACAAATTAAGATATACAGGAGAAAAAAATTCCTATTTTGATTTTAGAAAAAAGATAAAAGTATAAAAAAATACTCATTAATAAAAATCCATAAAAGTGTTTAATGTAAAATGTTCACCAGTTGCAACACTGCAGTGAAGATGTGTTTTGGCATTAATTCCATCTTAAATGTGTATGGTGATGTTATGTCCTCTGTTTTCTCCTGAACAGACAGTTAATGTGTATAGTTTCTGGAATAACCACCAACTCTTGGGTTCTTAAAGAAATCATCACTTTAAATTTCCTATTTCAATGTTCTTCATATTTTCTGTCTTAAACTTAGCTAAGCATTATCTATTCCAGCTACAGAAGACAAAAGCCCCATTTGCTAAAAGATCCAGAGGAAACTGTTATTCCAATAAACATTCAATTGTAAACCATTGCAGCAACAAGTTTTTCTGTTAAACATCCTGTCTTGAACCTCTTTAATTTTCAGTCCTAAATTTTCAATTCCCTGAGGCTACAGGACTGTTTTCAGGCTTGCCCAATAGTTCCCTGGGACTGGACCAGTTGTAGTCCAGAGTTCTGTGGTCTGGGCTGAAGAAAAGTATGAAATATTATTAGCATAATTTATGTTAAATATCTACTTAGTTTTTTCCAGGATAACTCATAATATATGGGACTTCATACTTTATATTATGTTTTAATTTGTCTGTTTCAGGTTATTCTGGTTTAGTGCAATATTCATTAGCCTGCTCTGTGAAACACAGCCCTTTGTGGTCTTAAGGGTTTGTGCAAAGCTTCTTACAGTAATATGAATATTACAAATGCCTTGGTGAGCTTTGGGTCAGTTTTCTATTCTTGAAATATTGAAGAAATTGCTCATTAGGAGGTACTGCATCTTACACAAGGACAAGGCATCCTGGGCATGACTGATCAAATTTTGTTAACAGATACTCACTTATCTTTTAGAAAAGAAATGAGCAACAAATGCAGCTCTTTCTAGGCTTTTACATTTATACTTTTTTCTTTATAGTGTAGCAGTCTCTCCAGAACCTACTCTCAGATTGTTTTTTTGGGAGAAAGAATCCCCAGATGCCCTTAAAAGATCATAAGTGCACTAGGTGAATATATCACTTAGATGTTCACCACCCAGAAATCTGTAATAATAATGCATATTTTAGGCTCTGTAGATAACTGGTGTCACAGATTTTCTCACTGTAAAAATTGTATGCACATTAACTTCTCTTGCTCTCATCCTCTCAGGCTGTTTTTCATGTCCTTAAATTTAATTTCAATTATAAACAGACACATATCTATTTTTAAAATTTCTTTTTTAAATGAAGACTTTTTTTGTTTGTTTATTTGTTTGCTTGCTTGTTTTTTGTATTTTTTTCTGTATCCCAACTACTTACCAATCTATGTTTAATAGACTAGCAAGTTTTCTTCTTTCGTGCGTAAGTAGTTCTCTTCCAGGAGGAAAAGAATGAAGAATATTGCATTAATTAAGGAAGCAAATGTATTATAAGTGCACCAGATAGGTAGGAATAAATGAAATATATGTTCATAATTTATGAGAATTGTTAAAGCGATAATGATACAATATTGCATGTTCTATGTCATTATTTTCCATAAAGGCACAAAAGAATAAAGCCAATTGAGTTTAATTCTAATTCTTTTTATTGAATCGAGTCTGTTACTCATTCCATAAAGCAGAAAAGAACACTATAGTACAGAGCTAGGAATTAGACAATATTTCAAAGGCACCTTTAAGTGAATAAACAGCCACAGGCAGGAGAATGAATAGTACCATCAAAGGCAGAGCAAAAGCTGTTCTTGAACCTTTTTCAGGCTAAGAGCAACAAAATAATGGCCTAGGATTTACTTTTATTAAAACCTAGACTTTTTCTAAGAATATCAAAAATAAGTAAGTATATAAATGTGTATGAATTCATGGACACAGGTTGTGAGTGGATACAAGAAAACATCAAAGGCAGCATAGAAGAAAATGGGGGGGAGGAGGAAGTAAAAATTCTAAACGTACATACAATAGCCTCTATGTTCTCAGGAAACCTTGCTAAGTATATCAAACAAATGAATTACAGACTGGTGTAAATAGTTACACTTAGTAGAGATCTGCTCTGTACCAGAATTCAGCTGCTTGTGAATCTGGAGACTGAGCTTAAATCTTTCTGTACTGCACAGGGGAAAAGATCTTTCTACTCTGCAGCTTTGTGCAGAAAGGAGCACATAACCTTTGGGGCAGTGCACTCGGGCAGATGTGTACAATAATCTGGAAGTACAGACAGGGAGGAACAGTCCATTTCTTGGATGTTCTGGTTTGTGCAGGTAAGGCCAGGATGTTAACAAGCCCAGCCACAGACTTCTGCCTACATTAGTGCAGTGATCTGGAAATCCCTGATGTCTCTATCACCTACTGAGACTTTGCATCACTACAGAGGACTTCAACTCACCTTAGATAATTTAGTGTTTCCTGGAAAAAAAAAAACGACTCAAAATGAATCACATCTTTAAAGACTGCTCTCAGCTTCACAGGAGATTATGTTCTCAGATGTTTTAGAAAAACAAAACAAAAAAAACCTAAAATAAAAGCTAAGGTGACATTACCAACCTCATGTTTCCAAAAGTATTATTCGCCTTGTGCATACATGAAATGTTTCCAATGGTTTCCTACACATGCTCTTGAAAATGCGCTTGGGGAAGTAGTGAGTAACAGAAAAGAGAAAAAAGAGAAATAAAGGCTGGATCTAGTCACAGAACAAAAACAAGATAGAAAATAACAGAGGAAAACAGTTCCACAGGAATCAAGAAATTAATATCTTGCCACTGATGGCAGAAGGCTGAACATAGTGACAGAAAACAGTCCTTGCCATCATGTTGCTATGATTAATAGCTCCATTTCTGCAGCTTTTTTCTGCACCAGGAAAAAAAAAAAAAAAAAAAAAAAAAAAAAAAAGTGGGTGATTGCATTTTTTTGAATGTTTTCCCGCTTTTGTCAAAGTTTTTTTGAATATATATTTGTTGGCTAATTAATCAAAATAAATCATGACAACTTATTAAACACTTTCCCCCAGTATTTTCTCAATTCTGAAAATGTCAGATTCCTACTGCATTAACATATTGAAATATGAAAGAAAAAATAACCTGGTCAAACTTTATCCCTTTTACTTCTAAATTTTGATTATTTTTAAAATGGGCTAAAGCAGAATTAGTGTCAGTTCTGGAAATCTGCCAAACTGTGAGATTTATGAGGCTATGCTGCTTTTTCTTTAGGGAAATAGCACACTTCTCAGACCAAGGAAAGATGAATTACAGAAAACAATATAGTGAGAATTCATCATGGAGATGAACATTACATAAAATCATAGGACTGGTCTTTCTTTACTTTGAAAAGAAAGTTAGGGGACAAAATGGAGGAATATATTCTGGAGTTTAAAAAAAAAAGACAGGGAAAAAAATAAAAAGGGGTTTTTAGTTCTTCCCCAGTTTTAATTTTTAGATGCAAAAATAAACAAGCAGTCAGATAGAATGAGTAGAAGAGAGAAAATACAGACTACTTAGATGAAATGCATTGATAGACTTCCTTTATTCTCTCAAGCTCTGGCTTGTTCAGAAGTTACTGGCATAAGTTTGGACCTTGTTCTCATCAGTGATCATGGCAAAACTCCCAAGAATCTTCAGCAGATTTATGGTAATAAACTTTTGGTAATAACTTTTCAGATTTTTTTTTTCAAAGATTCCATGTGACCTGAGTGTTTCTGTAATCTTTCTTTTCTTTTTCCCCCTCTTGCTCCATGATTTTCACAATTTCACTTCACCTTGTCTCCCAATTATTATTTTATCTGAAGCTTTTTGTCCTGAGCTCAGGTATTCCTTAAAAAAACACTTTGGCAGACCCTGATCCCAATACAGAGAAGCACTGAAAAATGTCCTGGACATCACTGGACAATTCTTCTAGTTAAAATATGATATTTACCAGATATATGTCTAAATGATTCATTAGCAATTAACTAGAGAGGTCTTAGAGTTTTGAACCAACCTTGCTATATTTTTTCTTCTATATTTTGCTTCCCAGACTTCAAATAAAATTGAGTTACATTTTCCTTATATGTTACTCTCAGTTCTCCTTTCTATCTCTTCTGTTTTTCATTATTTAAACTTCTGTAGCTGGGTTGTACACATGAGCTTCTAAAAAACTAAATTCTATTGTTCTGGAGTAAATCAGTGGACTCAGTGGAGTCTTTCTGTCAATGCCAAATGCTATATACAATCCTGATAACTTGGGAAGTATCTTAATCCCAAGTAAACCTGTGTATTTCCCCCGAAGAAGGAACATTTTCTTTTCAGAAGAGCAACATGTGCATGTATTTATTAAGTGACTGTATAAGAAAGTTTGAGAGTGATGTATTGTGCTTCATGCTGAGCTGTGTTCATTCATTCACATATGGCTACCATATCATTGCTTGTGCCCATAAAGCCTTGGTTTATGTTATTCAAACCTTGCAAAGACTCTTCTTTTTTAATTGATAATCCTTATATTATTCAGGAAGTATACAAGCATATGCCCCTTCTGTAGTTTAAGTGTAAGATTTTCTCAATTGCCATACATTACTCATGCCAGGTAAATTAGTTTTTTGAGATGGCTTGCAGCATTATTCCATTTTTTAGGCAGAAATCTTAGCTTATACTTCACCTATTCAAGTTAAAGTTCAAAAAATGCTTGATTCCACTTCATTAAGTAACAGGCATTTTGTAAACAGAAAACCTGTAAGAGTTTTTTTTTTATTTATTTTTTTTCCCTCTGGGAATCGAGACAATTAGTTTTGTTATACATTTATCCCACTTTAATTTTTTTCTTCATTTATTCTTATTTGCAGGCAAAAATGTGAAAAAAAAGTCTTTCTTGACACAAAGATGCTATTGTTTACATTTACAAATAATAATAATAACACTCATGACTTTATGCACTTCAATACTGCATTTACGTGGTCAAAACTACTTCTTCCTCACTGACTAGTACAAAGCTCAAGACCTGCAGGATAAAGCACCTAGGCTTTGTGATTTGCATAAAATAAGCAATTATTTGAAGTCATAGCATGCAGTTCAGTGCCCACTGGGGTCAATGGAAAGTTTCTCACAGATTGAACAGGCCTGGATTGGCTCCATCTTGAATCACAAGCATGTGTCAATTTTATTATATTTCTGTCAAACTTCAAATCTATTCTTCACTATTACTGTGGTCATCTTAATCCACGAATGCTCTCCTTCATGTTCAGGGCAGTGTCAGGGTGACAGTGGGCCCAGAATGATGCAAAATCCGTAGAAGCAGTGGTGGTACCAGGAATAAATATTAAATGTATACTAGATATATAAAAATCTTCCATTATATTTTTATTATGGACAGTGGCTGTGCTAACCCTGAACACAGGAACTGCAGTGAAACATCTGAGGAGAGACAAGATGAAAGCAAACTCTACTCACCAGCAATCAGGCCATTCTTTCTGAGAGAATATTTCTCTCTCTTGACCAGCAGAAATTGCCCTCCAATTTAGGCATCTAACATGAGTGGGAATGTATCTCTGCCACAGTGCCACACTATTAGCTTGGATCCTTCTCTCATGTTGCTGCTGATACCTGTGGGACACTCCTAAAGAGGGTTTGCCAAGTCATTTCTCCTTCCTTCTTCAAAGATATACAGAACTTTTCCTATTTCTTTATGACCATATCTTGTTCTCTTCAGATCGTTTCTGCTCATTTCTGCACTCCCGTTTCTGATATATTACCTCCAGCTTCTGCTTTCCTGCTGTGATTCCTGTTGCACATATTTAAGCCCCAAAGGCAATACTCAGATAAAATTATCATTGTCAGGGCACTAACTTCCATTCCCATCTCCGCTCATTATTTACATTCTTTGTGTTGCAAATTACACATCGGCAAAGGAAGTCTAGTTTAATTTACCTACCTTAGAGTTATTCTCTGAGGTGTAATATGTTAATAAAGAGAAGCAAGTAATTAACAACTAATAAATTACATGACTAATAAATTCTGGTGTGCTTTTTTTCTCTTGTGGGATACCTACATAAATTCTAATACTTCTTGTGCTGGTTATAGCTGGGATAGAGTTAATTTTCTTCCCAGTAGCTGGCACAATGCAGTATTTTGGATTTAGTATGAGAAAAATGTTGATAACACAGTGATGTTTTTAGTTGTCCCTAAGTCAAGTCTGTGAGTTAAGGCTTTTTCTACTTCTCACCCCATCCACAGTGAGAGATCTGACAGCATGCCAGAATTTGGGATGGAACACAGCTGGGACAGCTATCCCCAGCTGACCACAGGGATATTCCATACCCTACAGTGTTGTGCTCACCTTATGAAGCCAGGGGGAAAGGAAATGAGGGGATGGTGCTTGTTTTCCTGAGTATGTCATAGAGGCCCCAGGCTTTCCTGGGGATGGCTGAGCACCTTCCTGCCCATGGCAGGGGTCAGTGAATTCCTGGGTTTGCTTTGTTTGTGCTTGTGGCTTTTGCTTTGCCCATTGAGCTGCCTTTACCTCAACCCACAAGTTTTCTCAATTTTACCCTTCTGATTTTCTCTGGCACTCACAAGGTGAATTTCCAAGGAGAGGCTGTGTGTGCTTGAGCTGCCAGCTAGGATTAAAATACTTCTGCTCAGTGTATATTCAGCAGCCTTTTTAAAGTCTTTTTTAGGTGGTATTCACTTAATAAGACCAGCAGTAGGTTTAGTTTTGACTAGAAAAAAGTTCTTTATGTGGAGGTGGTGAGACACTGAAGCATGTGAGGCACTGCCCCATCCCTGGATGTGTTCAAGGCCAGGCTGGATGGAGCTCTGAGCAACCTGGTTTATTGGAAATTGTCCCAGCCCATGGCAGAGGAGCTGGAACAAGACAATCTTTAAGATCCCATCCAACCCAAACTATTCTGTGATTCTACAATTCTATTCTTCATCTCGCTGAGTTTTAGATGTCAAGAAGTTAAGTGTATGGTACAATTCGCTTTGTGAAACTGTAGATCTTTTGTAGGATGGCTTACCTCAGACTTGGATAACCAGTTTAGATCAGGTGTCAGCTTTGATATGGGCAAGGCTGTGTACAATATATCTACCCAGTGTGGGCCAAATGTATTCTGTCCTGTTAGTTATTACTTGATATCCAGCTACTGCATTTCTGCCATTGTTCTGAAAATCCTTCCTCTGCCATGTCTGGTTTTTTGATTGGATGAAAATGAGAAGTGCTTTCTTGATTTTCTTCTATTTTTTTCCTTGAAGTGGAGGATTCTGGGTGGGATGTTGCACATTAATACAGAAAAGCACATTTATTCATGAATACCAGGCTCACATGTGCATTAGCTGTTAGGCAACATCACCACTAGCTTCCATGACCTGCAAGCTCAAAGATCACTTGAGACATTTCTATTAATCTCTTATGGACCTATTAAAAATAACTATTTTTATTCATTACCTAGTTCAGGCAATCCTGGGATTTATTTAGATTTTCTCTTGCATTTCTTAACCAATTTAGATTACTTTTAATTAGGATTTTTCTCTCTTCAATACCCCAGCAACATAGCTGGAGAAATAGAATATGGAAATATCCATAAATTCATAACAGTTAAGGGTGTCTGCTAAATATTCATGGACCATTGTATGAAAAAGCCTTCTATATTCGCATTTAGTAAGTATTTCAGTTTATAAAATCAATTTATGTAATAGTTGATTCAGTCTTTTTTTTTTTTTTTTTTTTTTTTTTTTTTTGTTTGTTTGTTTGTTTGTTTTTGTGTGTGTGTAGGTGACTTGAAGGTCAAACTAGGCAAGAGAACTAGTTCCAGCAGGTGAAAGAGAAAAAGAAAATTACAGGTCAACATTATAAAACCGTAATACTAAGTGTCATGCAATTGCATCTAGAGTATAGAAATCATGTCATTATATGTACTTACCATTGTATGCTGACTTACAGCAAATTTTGAGGAGAGCAAATTTTGTTGCTTTATTAGAAGGAGTTCTTGGATAAGTTGTTATTTCACCATTCTGAGCCTGATACTAGTTCATTCTGTAACAAAGACAGGAATGAGGAGGCAAAACACTTTTTTTTGTGTATGTAAAATTCCCCCTGACTTTTTCAAAAGTAGTTTGGAAAAACAAAACCAAACAAAACAAAACACACACTACAAAAAAAACCCACAAACCCAAAGTGTTGTTTGGAATAGAAGCTAGGGTATATTGCTCTAAGAATGCAGGACACATCACTGGTTTCTTTATAAATACCTTTGGAATTAACTGCAATCACCACTGTGTGCATAATATACTGTACATTAAGATTTCACAGCAAACTTATCTACTTGTGAAGGTGATGTATAAAGGTCATGGGAGCTGAAAAATGGCTACTAGAGCTTGGAAGAGTCAAACAAACTAAGATATGTAAAAGTGGTCTTTATATCCATTCTCATCTGATACTGAACTTGAAAAATTAGGTTTTGTTTTGTTTTGTTTTTTTAATTCTATTCCCATTTAATTGCGTGCAATTTGTATTTTTTTAAGTGTAGCCAGGCACAATAGCTCCAGACATAATACAGTCTGGTTTTAATTGTGTTTGCATCTTAGATTAGGGCTTGATCTCATGCTTGATGTAGTCCTTTATTTGCTTTCACTGGACATTTGATCTGGCCATTGGGACTCAATTTACTCATGTCCCTGTATATACTCCCTAACCAAATATTCATAACAAGCTTCATTAACACTTTTGAGTCTATTTACATGTTAGTAGTTAAATACAAATGTAATTTAGGATTTCAGCAAAAAATTTCTGCAAATTCATGAAAACATTTTTTCCAGAAGATGATTGTTTTGTGGCTTTCACATTTTCAAATTGCTTTTTAACAGCACATCAACCCTGGTACCTCATCTCTCCTTTCACTGCAGTGCAGGAACATACACTGCATTTTGAAGAAACTAATTGTACTCTTCACAGCAAACAGTCAAGACAGGTTTAATTGAACCCAATTTGTCAGCTATTTGCATTTCCCGATAAATGCCTTCACTTTTTTTCCTCCAGAGAGGTTCAAGATCTCTCCTTGCCAGGAGCCATTTTATTTTCTGTTATACAGAAGGCTCCATGCAAGAGCTAAGTATGCTGAGCATGGATATTGACAATCTGCTGATGCAATTGCTTTATGTCCAAAAGATAAACTGGTGCTCAACTTCTCATCCCTGCCAAGCACGTAATGGGCTGGTTTTCTTACAGAAAGCATTAACCCAAATCTTCTTTGCTGTGCAACTGGTCTCAACACTCTAGTCTTGATGCCCTTGTGAAAGATATTTCCTTTAGGACTTTAAGACAGCCATTTGATAAAACTACACCTTCCATTAGCTGAACTCTCCCAAACTGAAAAATGCCAAGATGCTGCCTACAGCATTCAGAAAATAATACATAAGGAGCTAAGCAACAAAGGTGAAACACATCTCCTAGTGTGTGTGGGGATTGTTTCAGGAAGTGAAAATAAGAGTTGCAAAAGAAGATCTGAAATGAAAGATGAGCTACAGAGGAAACTGGTGTGCTTAGGACACTTGCTTGCAGTTGATAATACTGCACCTAAAGATTCCTACAAGCTTTTACATCCTTCTACTGAAGCTCCATGGATGTTGATGGTTCACCAAAAATCTCTGATCAGGGAAACTTAAAAGAGAAGAAACATCAAATAGCTGATTTATGGAAGAATGTGTTAGTCATCTGGAAGGTAATCTAGTAATAACGTGAATTAGATTGATGAAGATTAATCTTCTTCTGTGATGAAAAGCAACATAGATGAAAAATGAAGAGAAGGTTAAAAAGATGTAACTTCCAGTGAAATTCGAAAACCTGTAAATTCTGACCCAGTAGCAAGATCACCATAAATCAGTGGTACAGCGAAAATTTCAAGTATCATATTTTCTGAGAGGGAATCATTATCTCACTTTCTCCACACAGATACTAGTTTTTTAAGAAATCTGGAATGGGGAAATACAAAATAAAGCCTGTTTAATGTGGAGACACAGCACCATTTAGTGACTAGCCAGGCTTTCTCATACTCTTCCAGACTCAATATGTTTCCTTGTGTTTCTGAATTTGGGTGTGATTGGTTATCTAGTTGAAACTTCACACTTCTAATCATCGTTTTTCTTGACAATAATATTTTCACCTGATTTATCATACTAAGTGGAAAACAACTGGGGGCACTGCTCTGATTTCCTCCTTTCATACAGACATATTAATATGTGGGGAACTATCTTTCTTGGATTCTAGCAATAGTCTAGATATGCTCAATACTTGGTATTGCACAATTAATAAATTCTGTTTCAATATTTGCATTTATAAATGAGTAGAGGAATATTTGCTTGTCTCTCAGAAATGTTCAAAAGATGGGACTCAATTCATTAGCCCCAAATTTTTGAAAAACCATTCTTGTATCCAGTTTTGCCTGTAAATCTGACTGCACAAATCCATAATGGCATATCCAATTCTGTGCCTTGTTGTAATATTTAGTATTTTTAAATGATCTGTCATGCCACACTAAAAGACTATATGAAGAAAAGACTCTTGTCTTAGGTAATTAGTCCAAGAGACTGTAGAGAAACTAGTTGCAGAAGTAATGCTAATATGTTTTATCCTTGTGGGTGAAATTCTCCCAGCTACATATTGCCTATGAGACACATAAGCCCCTCTTAAATCCTATTTTGAGGGCTTGAGTGGGATTTAGGAAGTGCAATACACTTGCTCTGAATTCTTACACATAAAGTAATTTTATTCTTAATTTATATTTAGGGCTTCCAAACCTGCATAACCCTACAAGAAATATAAATCTTTAGTATTTGAAAATGTGCATTCACAATTTGCACAATGAAATGCATATAGTAATTTCAAAATTCCATGGATGAATTCACATATTTTCAGGTATCTGTTTTTTGAAAAAAGCTCATAATTATGCATTTTCTTCATTTCTCCCCACTCTCCCTTTTTCTTTTCCTCAATATTTGCTTCAATGTGCATATTTTAGCATGCAGTACTTCTGCCTGAACTTTGAAAAGAAACTGGATTCCTGTCAGGATTATTTTCTTTCTTTCTCTTTCCATGTTTATCTATTTCCACTTTTTTCCTTTTCGTCTTTCTTTCTGACTGTCTTTTTGTTTTGTTTTGTTTTGTTTTGTCTTTTTCTATCCTCAGCACTGTGATTTGAATAACAACTGGTGTAGAAAGAAGTTCTGCAATGCTTTTCATAAATGAAATTATCAAGTTTCTACAATTTAAAGGTTCTATTTGTAATTCTAAAAACCTTTTCTATTCTTCTTGCTTAGCTCGGGGCATGAATATAGGGGGGAGATCTTTGCTTTGCTTCTTGTTAATGGATAAGAGATAACTAAATGCTGAATTTACAAAATACTTGTCTGTTGTGAGTTTTATGCGTAAGTACCATTAATATTATCTCCAGATCTTAACTGAATAATATCTGTAAATTCAGTTCACCATTTATTGGAAAAATTTACATTGTTTAGCTCTACAGGACTTTTAAATGTTGCCCACAAGTATTCAGCATTAAAGCCTTCTCTTGGAATTTGAATTGCAAATTCTGAATTTTCCATCCAATGTTCTAGTCTGCCACACAGTCAGAGACAGTCTTGGAATAGAAAAACAAAATGAACTTTAAAATACAATTAGAATGAAATATTTTGCAGTGGTATTGGATGAAAAAAAGTCTAGCAATTTTAAGGTGCAAATGATCTATGTCAGGGAAGGTTGTTAAGTGATTAAAGCCCAGGGCTTGTGTGTATTCTGATGCTAACACTATATTACTTTGTAGAATTAGAAAAATCACCCTGTCTGTCTGTAGCTAATTCTGCATTTCCAGAGGAATCTGTCTAAATGACATTTTCAGACACGACCAATAATATCAATAATTACAGCAGCAATTAAATTACCTGAATAAGGCCAATAATGTCTTTTGTATAGTATAGTTGATTGCAAAATACACAAAAGTGTTTAAATGTAGTTCTTGTCCCTCAGATGAGCTAGTTAACAAAAACTAAAATGCGTCTCACGTGCCTAACATTTTCATGTAACTCATCCACGGATGTCTATCATTAAGCAATGACTCAGGTGCCTAAAACCAGGTGAAAAAAACCTTCCTGTCTGGATATCTTCAAAACCCTGCTTCCATTTTTCCTGAACAGTTTACTTAGGTGTTTTTTTATTTTGTTTGTTTGTTTGTTTGTTTTTTAAGTTACTTTTCTTGCTGTCTAAAATTTTATTGTAAATTGAGCACCAGTTTGGAATTCCTGAAAGATGTTTTTGCTGTGCCAAGGTGGTTACATAGCAATTTGAAAAGGCAGATACTATTAATGCATCTGAAGGTTTGGGAAGAGTGAGTTCTGCTGGTTTAGGCATCTTTTGTACTAGAAAAGCAATGGCTTGGTAAAAGTTATCTCTCTTTTCACAGGGCCAAGGGAAAACTGGCGTATTCCTTGTGTAAAAGTCTTCTTCAGTCTTTCATATTTTTGTCTTAAAACTGTGCAGATGGGGAGAAGGAAAGAGGGGAGATCCATTATTTTCTTTAGTAGTGAAGCCAGAAACCTGTTCTGATTGTATAATTCGTCTTTGGTTGCCTTGAATCTTCATAAATATTTGGGTCCCACCTTTCAGTTTCTGCTGCGATTACAATACCTTGAATTAGATCCTTTCCTTTACAAACTAAAGTGTGTTGTCATCTCAGATATTTGCCACTAGAAATCCTTCCCCTGTCTATGACCTGCACGACCATTTCCATGAGCCACACAAAAGGCTAAGCAAAAAATTGTTCTCATATATTACAACCCAGTAATGCCATTGCAATCTCACCAATACTCTGTTCTTATAAAACTAGGTGTATCATCTTTATTTACACTGACATTCTCACATTCTGTCTTCCAGGCAGTATAGAAGTCTACCTTAGAAATTCAATTCTCTTTTTTTTCTGCTTTTTTTCTCATTTTTCTTGCAAACCATTTAGGTTTGATTGGCTTATTTGGCTCCAGTATTTCACTTGTTTCACTGTGTGCTTACTTTTAGTACATTAGTGTTATAATTATCTTCTCTTTTCCTCACCTCACCTCATCTCTTCTCTTCCCAGTTCTATCTTGTTCTTAGAATATGACAATCAAATAATAAATTTCAACGTGCTGTAGTCTGGAATAAATAAAATGACTCGTGTCTTCCATTTATCTCACCAAAGCAAGTCATTCCATTAGTGACATGGAACATTTAAGTGAGGCTATATAATTTTATTTTTCTTTTAATTTTCTTGGCTGTATTTTTTAGTGCGTTTTACATTAAAGGCGTAATGTGTTTTAGAGTTCATCTTAATCTATAGATGAAAGGCCTAAAAGATGAAAGACCTAAGTATTAGTTGCCAGGACTGAAGTAGTGATCAGGAGTCCCTTTACAGGTGATGACAAGAGAAACCAATGTCTATAGTAAGATTTTTGTCAGTTTAAAGCTAGGATCCAGCATTATGGGTTGAGACTCATTAAGATAGTTTAAATTTTTTTCTATAAACTGTCAAAGGTGAATGCACTTCAACTTGCAATAATATTATGAAAGTTAAGAGAGATATGTGCCACACCTGAATTGGAAACTGAAGGGATTGATTCTGCAGTGTTGAACTGTTATGTGAGAACACTCTTTCTTCAACATCTGCCACAATTCTTCCCTCTAAAGGCAACCTGGAAACATATGCCCCCATCTGTACTTACTCACGTGCATCTGTAAGCAAGTTTCTGTCATAAAGCTTGTATGCAATATAATTGGATACATAAATTTGTCAAAAACTGAAAACTGAAGTTCACTTTCCCAAAAAAAAAAAACAAACCAACCAACCAAATAAAAAACCCCTCAGCAAAACCCAAAAAACAACAAAACAAAAAACATCCCCACCAAACAGCAACAAAAGCAACAACAAAAAAACCCAAACCAACAAACAAGCAAAAAACCCAACCCAACCCAAACCAAACCAAACCAAATCAAACCAAACCAAACCAAACCAACCCAACCAACCACAAAAAACCAAAAACAACAACAACAACAACAACAAAACACACACAAAAATAATAAACAACAAACAACAACAACAACAAAACAGTAGTAGAAAGGTTTTATTAAAACTTTCAGAGTGCCTGAATCTCTCTGATATTAAGACTGAGAACTCTAAGAGTACATTTTCTTTCTAACTAGGTCAGGGACTATCTTTCTATCTTGTTACCTCAAAGAATTTTCTGGATTTTAAGAAGACACTAAATAATTATAAAAAGAGTGATTACTTGACACAGGTTTTTCTCATGTCAATAATCCAGGTCTTTATACATACAATCTTATTTAATGGTGGCATACTATGAAAGCCAGTAGCCATCAGACAGACAATCTAATGGGTTAATATTGTGTTGCACATTTATAATCCAAAAGGCTTGTATAAATGCATCACTACAATGAAAAATCCAATGGAATTTCCATGGCATCAACCCATGAGATTACATTGACATTTCCATTTCAACAAATAATAAAATCCATAATCTTTATGCAGCCAGTGCCACACTCCATATGTTAGCTCTTATTTTATTAGCTCTTTATCTTTTTTTTTTTTTAATTTAGTACACAGAAAACAAAGTCTTATTCACATTGTGAATCAAAGAAACAGCAGCAGTGATAATAAAAAACTTCAGTTTTGATCAAGAATCACAATTCAGTTATTATAGTCCTCTGTTGGTTAATGGTCTTGCATTTCTATACCCTGTACTATGTCGGCTTTTGAAACAGTGATATTGACTGAACATTGTGTCATTCTGAGCTTGCTTTTCCTTCTGTCTAGACAGGAGCCAAGAAAATACAATGACATAGTTATTGTTTGGACTTTAGTTGAGTTTCATCTGGAGCGTTTTTATTGTTTCATTGTTGATTTCAAAACCCAAGTTTAAATTTTTGTGGGAAGAAAAATTCATAATCCTTTTCACCAGTGCTGCATTTCAACTTTGGTGTTTAAGATCAAATGAAAGATCCTAAATTGCCATCACTAAAATTTATTTATTTTCAGCAATATCTCCTAGAAATGTAAACAACTAAGTTAGGAAACCAAGTAGGGTAGGAAAGGTGATTAACCACAGACTCATGCAGAGGAAGGTGAGAGAAGAGGGAACAATGTAACAGAGAAGTGTAATTCCATTTCACTGTTTCCAGCAGGGTGATGAGTTTTAGCACTTGACCTTATGATCCAACTGTTATAGTCAGATTTATCCTTCCTAATATCCCATTCGCTTCCTGGGAGCACTAAATTTAGGCTCCTGTTCAGCTGTGTTCTTTGTCCTGTCAATGGAAGGAAGAAATAAGCTCCTCTAAAAGACAATTCAGCTTATTTTAGATCTGACACAGCATCTGCAGGTGCCTTTTTTCTCTCCACTGAGTGTAATGGGAATCTAGAATGACTGTATGCCTCAATTAGTTAACTTGGTTAAGTGACAAATTCAGAATACCTTCATCAAGCCTTTAATGGGTAACCAATTCACTTAAATTGCAGCAGACATAGCTATGCTAAGAGATTTTGAAAACTGAGCACTGAAACTAGAAAGAATCTCAGGCAGAGTTGGCAAGGTCATGATCCAGGGTTTCTGAGACTTCTCCACGGGAAGAGTGGATATGATAAAGCACCTGCAGGAGCATTGAACTGATTAGAACATCAAAAGATACTCTAAGACATTTCAATAAGTAATAAATATTTATAATTAGGCAAAATAATATTTTATGGATACAAAATGCCACATTTTCCTGTGTCATTTTTTACCAAATTAGTTTACAAGCAATCAACAATTACAATACAAAGTTTCAGCGGATCAAAACACACAGTATTTTTAAAACTAAGCTGCACTTGAAAACCAAACATTGCACAGTAGTCATGCTGCTGGTGTGCTGAGGTCACTGCCTGGCAAATGATACACGATATTTTCTTGCTGGTCCTTTGTGTTATTTAGTCAATTGGCTGGTGTCATGTCACTGGGGGTGGTGCACAGGGGACAGTTCTCAAACCTGAACCTTCACAGGCAAGTCCCAGTTTTTCTGCATCAGTGGCAGGGCTCCCAATACAGCTGAGCAGGTCACTTAGGGATTAGAGTTAGGGAATCTAAGCCTAGAAGAAGTTCATCTGGGTATAAGCTTTAAGAGACAAAAATGTCTTCTCCTTACTCTAATATAGCAAAAATTCAATGAATTCAACTCCATGACTCCATTACAACAATAAAAATAATATAGAATAATAGTTGCTGTAAGTCGTCTGGAAATGTCTTTTTCATCTATCTGTAGTAATATTGCTCAATTACAAAAAGAGAAAGAACTGGCACAATTTCAGTATAGATAATGTACATTTTATCAGTAAAAGAGGCAAAATCCTCTGAGTTTTTCAAAAGATGATTTTTTAATTGCCAAATCTACAGTCTTACCCGGGGACCTGAATAAAGATTTCCTCATTATACCTGACAGTTTTGCCCTTGCACCAGGTGGAGGAAGAACACAGGAACATAGGAACTGCCACACCAGATCAGACCTGCAGTCCATCTAGTCCAGTCTTCTGTTGCTAATATTGGCCAGCGCCAGATGTTTCAGAGAAAGGTACAATAACCCTTCCATAGACATACTCAGACTTTCCCCTGTGAAAATTTTGTCCCAACCCTCTACACTTAATGATTTTAAGCATGAAATATGCATTTTGAAGCATGAAGGATATACTCCGGACAGGTAGAGCATATCTGTCCCCAGATTACCCTTATTGCACTACTAATGGCATAAGAATGTTATTTTTCTCTCTGTAAAAGCTTTAATTCGCCCTAGAAAACTTTAGAAACTTAGTAGAGGCACCTAAGTTAGAAGTCAAATGGCTCTGAGCTATCCCTAAAGTTAATGATGCAAGAAGAGTCTTTTACGTACTCGAGTAAGCAATTAAAGTTTCAAACGGTCTGAAATATTGTAAGAGTTGTCTATTTTTCACTTCATGAGTATGGAGTAATATTCACTTTTTAGTTGTGTTCATCAGGTAAGTGCCTGAAGACAGATGTAATGAAGGCACCTACAAGGCTCTAGAATAAACTATTGGAATCACTGTCTGCAACAAACAGTATGCTTTGAACCTGCCCTGGATTTGACTGGGATAGAGTCAATTTTCTTTCTAGTAGCTGGAAAAGTGCTGTTGTTTTGGGTTAGGTATGAGAATAATGTTGATAACAGTCTGATGTTTGAGTGGTTGAAGTCATACCCTACTCTAAGTCAAGCTCCTTCCTGTTTCCCATGCTCTGCCAGAGAGCAGGTGCACAAGAATATCCATGGCACCATGGCCATGGCCAGGAGAGTTGACATGAAGTGGCCAAAAGGATATTCCAGGCCACAGAACATCATGCTCAGTACATGAACTGGGAAGAGTTGGCTGAGAGGGCCTGGGGACAGGCTGGGCATCAGTCAGGAGATGGTAAGCAGCTCTATTGTGCATCTCTGGGGTGTTTTTTAATTTTTTTTTGTTAATTTGGCTTTTTGTTTATTTTTGGTTTTCTGTTTGTTTTGTTGTTGTTTTTTTTTTGCTGTTGTTTGTTTGTTTGTGTTTTTTGGTTGGTTGGTTTTTTTTTTTGTTTTTTTTTTGTTACTGTGGTTTTTTTGTTTAATTTCATTTCTCTCTTTTTGTCTTCATTCTCATTTAAATGATAAGATTATTGTTGTTTTCATTATCATTATTATGTTGTTGTTTTCAATATATAATATGAATATTATATTATAACAACATCATGTTGTTTTCAATAATAATATGTTTTTTCATGTTATTCATATTATTATTTAATATTATGGTGATTATTATCATCACCATCACCATCATTGTTATCATCATCAGCTCAACCCATGGCTTATACTTTCTTCTGATTTTATGGAGTGTGGGGTGAGCAAGCACCTGCATTGTGCTTTTTTGCCAGTTTCCATGACAAAAACAAATCCTTCAGCTCAACCAGGATGATTTACAGCTCTCTATAGAAAGTGAACTTCCATAATTCTAGATGTTGACTAGGTCTTGCATCTCCTCTGTATGAGTAGTGTAATATAAATCAGTAAAAGTATTAAATTAGGATTAAGATTTACACAAGTGTTTAGAGGCATTAGAGAGAGAAGTACTTAGTGGTAAGTACTGAACAAATAAAATAAAACAAAACCGCTTTTTGTTTGTATGAACAAATTTTTGTTGCACACTTACTGCAGATTTTTTTTTTTTTTTTAGTTAACCAGTTGAGTTTTCAACTAAATGACACTGAGGAATTTGAACAGCTATTCAAGTACTACAATCATTCCCTAAAAGATAATCACAGCAAAGGAAAGCACAAGTCAATGAACAGATCAGGAGCAGAGTCTTTTTCATTCATGTCAGTCATCCTCTCTCCCAGAATTTAGACCATTTGCACACATTTCCTTTAATTTCACCAAATGTCCATGTTGAATAGGAAGAGTGTCTAAGAATACAACTTTTTTTTTTAATTAGTCAGGTTAAATGGGATGAATGTCCTTTGGCTTCCCTGATGAAGCAACATTGGAGGCACCATCAACATGAGGAAAGGACTGTGATGAAAACAAATCAGCAATATGGAGAACAAAACAAAAAGTAATATGAAACTTAGGACTACAATGTGTACTTGGCAATCAGAACTGGTTATTCTTCTATAGTTGAGGAGGTTATCAAATAGAAATTACCAAGAAGGGGAGAGACAATAGATTAAGTGATCATAAAGTATCAATGAATGTGACCCATTGTGAAAGAGTTTAATGTAATCTTAGGGTCCTACATGCTGGGCAAAAGATTTTAAATACTTTGTGCTTGAACCATTTTCTTTGAATGTTGGCATCCCATACTGGTCATGGTTTTTTTTAAGAGAAGTTCAGTAATATCAAAACAAAATAGGTTGACAAAAATAAGGCAGTTTTACACTAAAAAATTTGTCTTAACTGTATGATGGTTGAGAATGGAATATGATTTCACTCTATACATCTAGTGATAAATGGTCAAAAAGAGGATGAAATTTAAAGAAAACAAACTAATAGATAGCATAAAAATGGATTTAATAAAATTCAAATTCAGTTTAAGATTAAAACATAGATGCAAGTTTTCTGAGTTTCCAAGTTGTAGAATAACCTCTTGGTAGGTACAAAGTAGGTAAAATGCAGTTTTAAGATGTGAAATGGTTTGTTTATAAGCAAAACTGCATGTTATGACTGTATTAAAGACAGTTAATTTCAGATCTTATTTTCAGTCCTCTGGTTTCACAGCTGAGCTACCTTTATTTATTGAATTTATGAATTTCCACAGAACTTCTATAAGGGCTGTCTGTAGATTGTTCACATTTTGTAGATGACCAAATAAGAACAGAAACAATTCACTTTTTTTTTTTTTTTTTTTTTTTTTTTTTTTTTCCATTACAAAGAAGGGCACTGATGAATTCCTGAAAACTGGACTACTGGACTGTTTTAATTCTTAAATTTTCTGAGAGAAAAGTATGGAGGAAGATTGTGAGGGGAAGAGAAAAAGGAAGTGAGGATTGCAATTAGCTATTACAGAAGCAGTGAAAAGATGAGGAAGGCCAAATGGCACATCTCAAATATAAACAGAAAAATAAAAGGGCCTAGAATTCATTTATTTTGTTTTCAAATAGCATGATTTTTAATTCTATCAGATAGCATGGGAAGTACTGCATTCTTCTTTCACTTGTTTCCCAAACATTAACTTGGAGGCAGCATGTTTCATTTTCCTGCATCTATAGCACCAAAACATCAGGTGAGATGAAGGTGCAGGTATCTTTGTCCATGCCAAGGTGCTCAGGAATCTGCTCAACAGAATGAAGATAAATATCTGATATTATAAACAAATCTGAAGTGATAGTCTACTTTCACATATTCAGTTATATCTTGGTTTAAAGACGTGAGGTGAGGCTCCTCGACCAGTTCAGCACGATGAGACAAGCAGTGTTTTTTCAGACTTTTAATTTTCTGTAGTGTTTAAGGTTGGAGGGTAAGACTGACCTTCCAGTGGCAGCTCATTCAGGGTAGCAGCTGCATTGTCTCACAGGGATCTTACTGTTGTGAACTAGAGCAACCACAGCTACCCAGCTGCCTAAAATATCCTAGTGGAGGTCTCTTTGTCCTCTTTGGCATACGGCAGTTTTAGATGAGGAAAGAAAAGGAGACAGGAGGTGATGCCAAACCAGACAGAAGTTTTTTATTAAGCAAGAACAGGGACACATCAAGAGAGATGAGGCAGCTGCGAGTATGCCAGCAGCTGCATCTGCTCTCTGAATGGATGATAACATGAAAATGACAGGGCCCTCCAAAGGAGTAAAATTTTGGGAATGTCTGATCATTAATGCCTTGGTAATTTTCCTTCTAAAATGGGTTAGGGACTTCAAAGCAAAAAAAAAAAAAAAAAGGCTTCTTTTACCCCTGAAGAATCTCGACTTTTCACCCTGATTTTTATGCTGTGGATTTGTGTGCTTGGCAAATTTATATTCACTCTCTGATATGATAAAGTAATAATTTGCAATTTTTTTTCATTGTCTACAGGGAACTCTTTCTGTTGTCTGAGGACTCTCAATGCTTCTATATTGAAACAATAAACATTCTAGTGAGCCATTTCACTGTGTTGCCCACAGACAGATGGATACATTGGATGCTTATCTTTATTTTCTTTGGTGTTTTAGTGGCTGTCCGTCTCTTTTTCTTTTTAAATTCCAAAGTATTATTAACATTCAACAACTCCATTAGAAAGTCACAGGCAGTAAGAGCCCATCTGTGCCATGTTAACATTTAAGGAGGAAATAAAAGAGTAAAGTGGACAGGTGGAGCAGACAGCAGGAAACAGCACCAGGCACACAGCAGGTAGGGAGTTCAGCAGAGGAAAATGCCAGACATTTAACAGGTAAATGGAAGGGCAGCTGAATTTCTATGCCAGTCCATAGAGAGTGTTGTGAGGGAATAGTGGCTGACAGAAATAGGAAGATGTCACATCTTCAAGAAAGAGCACTTGCTTTCATTGAGAATATTAACCCAATTAACCCAACCTCTGAATAATTATGATTGCTGTACAACCTGGCTTTTATTTCCTATAACCTTTTAGAGCCTTTCATGCTTATGCTCTGATATCCATGAAGCTTGGAGGGAGATGCACCTGAGGAACAAAATGATGACCCTCAATAAAAGACAGACAGTGGTGGGCTGGCTTGACATGGAAAATGTGCAGGGTGATTGGGACAGGATAAC
Source organism: Sturnus vulgaris (assembly GCF_052056855.1). Lineage (NCBI taxonomy): Eukaryota > Metazoa > Chordata > Aves > Passeriformes > Sturnidae > Sturnus > Sturnus vulgaris. The sequence continues at coordinate 77,248,160 of NC_142283.1, read as the reverse complement.
ACATAATGGACAAAACAAGGCTGCATACGGTGTACCTCAATTGGATGCACACAAATAAGGAAGTGACAGCAGGACAACATTATGGGGAAATCTCCTCATCCTTTCAGGGAAATCAGCATGTCTGGGTGTCTCTCTGAAGTGTCTGTACATTAAAGCACATAGCATGGGGTTAAAGCAGGAGAAATTAGAGGGCTGCACGCAGTTCAGGGCTACAGTCTAATTAGGAGGGAGAGCTCCCCTACCTGGAGTTTTGCAGTGGATGGACAGAGGCTATTTAGGAAGGACAATCTGAAATTTCAAGAAAGAAGAGTTGCATTTGATGGGCAAGAGCAGTGGGAATGCTTGTAGCATTGCCTGGGAGCAGGGAGATGGCATCTGAGAGTGTGTGAGGTATGATCAGCCATCAGACCAACACAGAAGATGGTGGAGGTGCCTGTAACACCTGGTCAGGAAGAATTAGGTGAGGCCTTCTTCAGACAAGAATCTTCATGTTTGCAAGAATCTTCATGTTTGATGTACTCATCGGGAATTTCAACCATCCCAATACCTGTTGGAGGGACAGCACAAGAAGACACAAAACTTCTGTGAAGTTTCTGGAGTGCTTTGATGACACCTGTCAAACACAGGGGATTGAGGAACTGATGTTGGGAAGTGATCTGCTGAACTCAGGCTCATAAACAGGGGAAACCTTAGCGACCATAAGATGATTATTTCCAGCATGCTGACAAGGGGTAGCAGCACAAATAGTGACATAATAGTCCTGAAATTCAAAATAGCATAACTCAGTCTTTTTGGTAAGATAAATCCATTGGCTGTTAAGAGAAAAAAATGGCCCAGGAGGGATATCTGTTTTTAAAAGATATTCCATCACAGCCAGCATGAAAGACCCATGAAGATGAACAAAGCTATACTGAGATAGTGTCTGAGTGTGTGGGGATAGAAAAGCCAAAGCCCAGCTGAAGTTAAATCTGGTAAAGGACATGGGCAACCACAAAGGATACTGTGGGTGCATCAAGGGGAAGATGAGGTAAAATATGAGCTCACTGCTGAGTGGGACAGGGAAAGTGGAAAAGAACGACATGGTAAAGGTTGATACTTAATTCCCTCTTCACTTTATTTCTTGCTGCTAAAATTTTCCTTCAGGAGTCATGGACTCTTGAAATCAGAGAAAGTCTGGAACAAGAAGGACTTACCCTCTGAGGAAGAGGATGATCTCAGGCAATGTATAAACTGAACACACACAGATCTACTGTATATTCTTTATCTTGACTTTAGCAAGGCAACTTAAAAGAGGAGAATACTGGAAGCACAATTTGGGGATCAGGCAAACAAGTAAAATCTCAGCATTTTAGTGGATGTGCCGTGGGGTCTCTAGGTAACCTTGGACAAGACTCTTGAAGTGAGTCGAATTAGCTACCCAAATACTATTGAGAGTTAAAGATCGAAGTTAATAAATATGCCAAGTGAACTGCAACAAACTGCCTGTTACAAGTGACTGTGTAATCAACAGAGCAATGATAGCATGTTGTTTTCTGTCAGAAAAGCAAGTGAAACCCTTAGTGTTGCATAGGCAAAGGAGCAGGGGAGCAGTGTGATTCAGGGGGTCTGAGACACCTTCCTAATATGTTTATGTGTTCTAACTTCGGAGTGATCTTCAGATGTCTCTTAATTCCTGTGATAACTTCTACAATTAGGTTGATGAAATCCAAAGCTGAGTTTCCTCTGCTTTACCTGAGGGTTCTCAGCAGCCTTGTATATATACATGGGTTTTATTAAGTTCATTTTAATACACGGTTCCCATGTTTCAGATTCCTCCCTGAACTTGTCCAGTACCAGCCTATGACCCAAGTCCTGGCCTGTATTTCTGCACCACTCTTAACATTTAGGAAATGTTAACATTTAGACATGATGGCTCTAAAGCTTGGCAGTGCTGCAGATGCGCTCCTGTTGACAGATACACGCCAAGTTTGCTGTCACTTGGCTTCACCCCTGGAAACTGGCAGAAAGAGAAGAATAAGGTTCTGCTAATTTATCCTTTTCAGTGGGGGCAACATTATTTGTCACCTTGCCACTTGGCTGTTCTTGTGCTCTGGCTGTGGTCCCCGACTGTGTTTGAGTGGAGTGTGATGGTTTTGGGGTCTGGAGTTGCATGAGCAGCTGCCATTCACTGCCTGGCTGCAGAGGCAGGGTGCTAAGGAAGGGGACCAGGACTGGAAGGCTGTCTTCTGACAAATTATTCCAAGGGAAAAAGTGCAGGCACATACAAGGTTCGACTTGAGAAACTCTGCAGATAAGCTGAGAATGGGAATCAGAAATGTATGAATAACACGAACAGCAGAATTGTTGCCTGTGTTCATCCTCTTCAATCATCTGTTTGCTGTTATATTAAAAAAGAATTGTTTATGCATTCATGTTTTTTAAACTTTTAGTGTCCCCACAAGCAAAGCTCAATAGCATATCTGCCTGAGAGAACATCAGAACACTTCCCAAAACTGGAGTCTTCCTTTGCAACACGCTGGATTTTAACAGAGGAACATGTCAAAGTCAGTATATTTTCCCCTATTTTTCTTAAATTTTTTATCATGTTTTTATATGCACCTAGAAATTCAAAATCTAGTGTAGCAAATCTTATGATATTTAATGTGATTTTCTTTGCCTCAAAGCCAACATTAGGATTTGTCTAATTGTATGACAAACTTAGTTTTGAAAAAGAGGATGATCACCCATGATTGTACAGGAAAATAAAAAAGAGGAGAGGAGAGGAGAGGAGAGGAGAGGAGAGGAGAGGAGAGGAGAGGAGAGGAGAGGAGAGGAGAGGAGAGGAGAGGAGAGGAGAGGAGAGGAGAGGAGAGGAGAGGAGAGGAGAGGAGAGGAGAGGAGAGGAGAGGAGAGGAGAGGAGAGGAGAGGAGAGGAGAGGAGAGGAGAGGAGAGGAGAGGAGAGGAGAGGAGAGGAGAGGAGAGGAGAGGAGAGGAGAGGAGAGGAGAGGAGAGGAGAGGAGAGGAGAGGAGAGGAGAGGAGATTCTATTGTAAATATCTATTATTTTCCCATTTCAACGTGTTTAACAAGTTTCATCTCACTTTACTGTAGGCTTTTAATGGCAGTTCCTGCATTAAGAAGCTACATACCTTAGGCTTCCCTGTACTGAAGGGGAAAAACAAACCCCAGAGGCCTCAGATGGACCTTCTGTCCCCAGGGAATGTGTAAACAGCACAAGTTCATAAGCTGTGAGCTGGGAAAGTCCATTTGGTACTGAATTATTTAGCAGGTATCTGTTCCTAGAAGAGCCCACCTTTCATGCATTATCACTACCCCATAGCAGTCAATTCAGAGGACAATACCAGTGGGCACCTTCTTCATACCTAGACTCTAAGGTAATATTGAAATATTGGAGTTTACTACGGAATATCATCCCTAAGCTCTTAGCTTCAATCAGAAATGACTGAATTCAACATAGAGGTTTATTTGGGTGCTTTGAAGTGGAATGTATTTATAAACTTTTTTAAAACAGCAGTTCCTTTCTGTGAGACCACAAGGCATAGATGTAGTTATTTGCCTTTTTCTGTAGGGTTTGTGACAAAACTTCTGTATGTCAAAGGAAATCAATGGTACTCATGGACCTCATTGTGTTGTTCTGTCACTTGCTCCATTATTGAACTTTTCTGCAGCGCTCTGAGCATTTAAACAACATGAAAATGTAAATTTGAATAAGAACAAATCTGAAGTTTGGGGAGCTCTGAGGTTTCCATAAGACGTGAAGAAAATTATAAACCATGAAAGAAAAATATTCACCAGATTCATCTGAGAATATTGTTGACTTGTAATGGGACACAGAAAACATTCCTCCACGCATTGCTTAACCTTGTATCACACTCCTCCTGACAGCAACAAATGGAAACTGCACAGAAGAAAAAAGCCACTGCTGAAGACAGAACTTAGCTAAAAACTAAACTTTCAGTTAAAGCTGAAAGGGAAAAGAAACCGAGATCCCCTTTAGAAATTGATAATATAATGGGATTATTCGTAGCATTTTTATGATTAATTTCATGTTTTTGAATTCACTGACTTATGGAAACTGCAGAAGGACTTGTGGTCTTTCTGTGGTTGGTGATTTAGATACTCAGCAGGACATTGTCCCTGCCCAGAAAGTCAACATTGCAACTAGATGCAATGTCCTTCTTATTTTCTAGGTGGGTAACCAAGGCATGGAGAGATGAGATGACTTTTCCAAGGTTGGTACTAGAGCTCAGAACTACTGCAGCATATTCTTATCCTGAGTAAGCTCTGAAGTTAAATAGGATTTTATCTTCTTTCAAGGTATAAGACGTAAAATACTTCAAAATACTGTTCCAAGACTTTTTAAAATGATCTGTTACTGTGACAGCACTTAATTGCAATTAGGGGTTACTTTCAGCTCCAAAGTTGAAAGGATTCTGCCTGCCTTTGAAGAAAAACCTACTGCTGAAGTATGTCTACGCTGAGATTTTTTTTTATATCAGTGAAAGTTTTCAACGACAGACAGACAAATTAACTGATTAACTGACAGACAGACAGACAGGAGGGCTCAGGTTACTCAAAGTCAGACCTTATTTCCCTATTTTCGCCTAGAAGCAATTTCTTTTCTCTTTCCCTCTGTCATTGCTACAAGGGTTTTCTGTTATGATGCAGAGAAAAGTCAAAGTATGTGTACGTGAAAACACAAATAGTAAATTAGAAGATAATGAATAACTAAAAGAACGTCTCCAAGCTATTCCTCACAATATTTTTTCCTTAAATTCAGATAAAGACTGAATAGCCAAATCAGAGCTTGACAACTCATGAGCTTTCTTTTATGTTTATTGCTTGCCTTACATACTCTTTCTCATATATTAGCCTTATTTTCAATGTCTGGAGAGATTACTAGTGGCTAGGTCTCCAGGCAACACTCTGGAAGACTTTAGATTTCATATAAATTGTACGTCATATTTTGTCATTCCCATTTTGATGTCCCAGACTTCATAGGTCATCTAAATAGATGCCTCTGTTCAAGCAGCATAATCTTGCCTTTAATATATTTCAAATTTAACACTTTGTTATCACGTAATTGCAGAAGTGGAAACAACAATTTAATTGTACCAGTAAAGCTAGAAAAGAGGGTTTTTTTCTATAATCCTATGAGTGCATTTTCTTTGGTGTGTGGCACAGGGATAATTTGTGAAACGTTATTGATCTTTTTTCACCCACCAAAAAGGAACAGACAGAGCTTTTTATGTCAAAGGACACAGATTAGTGGAGAATGATGTGATACCGTTTTTGCCATACTGATCTCAGTATATTTAGTTTTCAATAGTTTGTACTTCAAACTGGACAGACACTATTATCAGATACCTATTTTTCTTTGGGAATCAACAACAAGATTGAGAGGACTTCATTTACTTGTTACCTATTTTGACTTATTCTGCTTTTAAACAAGAAATATCTCAAAAGAGACAAGCCTTCCTTATACAGTTAGCAGCAGCCAAATAACTTGAGTACATAAGTCAGAGTACACTAACCCAGACAGTACATTCTTAACAAAGGCTTAGTCTAAGTTTCCTAGAAATAAATAAGGAAAGTAGGAATTTATTCTTCTGTCCATTAGAAGCTGCATCAGGGTGCTCTTAATTGGGTTATATTTAAAGAAAAAAAAAGTTCATGTAAGTAAAATAGATTTTCATAGCAGTTTGTTTTTACATAGACTGGGAACTCTGTTTTTTTCTGAAAACATGGCTCTAGAAAAAGGTTTCTGAAAATCTGATCTTTAAGACTTGATTAAAGAAGCCATTGTCAGTAATGGAAATATAACCCACTTTCCCCAGTCCTTGTTCTCCAGTGCTGGAGCCTCAACAATCCCTGCAGCCTTCAAATCCAGGAACATGTACACCCATGTGCATCGTGTTTCTTTATGGAAGACCTTGAGATGGGTTGAATATCTGCACCCACTCTTGATCTCAGGGCATCTCACATCCTAGCAGCAAACAGATAATGAACTGTATTTATTTATTTATTTGGATCCTGGAGTGTTGTTATCAATGACATATGCATTATTGAATTTGAATAGTATATTAACTTGCAATAAACTCACATGATTCTTCAAGTCCCATAGTACAGAGCACACAGATCACTGGCTTTTCCTTACACAGACCTTCACTGAATTGAATTATTAAGTTCCGCTGACGTTCTATATAGACGTTTGCTTTACATCGTGCTACATTTTTTCTCATTACAGTTTCCTATGATTTATTTATGACAATTCTATGCATATAAAATCTATGCTCTGAAGATCACATTGCAATGACCGAACTGGCATTCCTGGAAAAGTTCACAGTGATGATTCACAAGTGATTCACTCTCCACAATGCTCTTTTCTCCTCTGAAGTGAGTCCTTGGCATCCCATGTTTGCTTAGAGAGGCACTGTCTACTTAAATCTTCACCTCATGATTTTCTAGGACTGGCTTCTACAAGAAGGGCATAAATGGCTATGCAGGGATTTTAAAAGCCTGAATGCTGAAACACAGCTCCTCATTATTTACTTCCTCACATTTATAATCATGTAATACATCCAGACAGATGTGAAGTATTTGCGTGTCTGTGTTCAAACTGCCTCTTTTAGGCTATACACAGCATTTGTCCAAGCAACTCAAATATTCTGAATGTTGGCTTGCCCCTGCTCTAATTAAGCAAGAAAAATGACAGCCTAGCACAGACAAGGTATTATGTACTGGCATCCTGAACATTTGCAAATATTTTATCAGTGAGTCAGGTCTCAGTGTGTAAGTGTAGACAAAGCAGACAACTGTCTGCACAGCACACTGCCGGGGGTATGGTACAGTTGGGAAATGTCTCCTCTGGCTCTTCCTAACAGTTCATAAAGCTCAGCAGCATTTGTGCAGAAAACTGCGTGTGCAGGGCTGAAGATGGAAAAAGGGGTAAAGCGTTTCACAAAATATGGGATCAGCAAACCATTTGTATGGACAGATAGTGATAGAAACCAAAAATCACAGAATATGCTGAGTTGGAAGGGAGCCACAAGGGTCGTCCAGTCCAACTCTTATCCCTGAACAGAACCATCCCCAATGTCACACCACATCCCTGAGAGCATTGTCCAAATGCTCCTTGAGTTCTGTCAGCTCTGGGGCTGGGACCACTACCCTGGAGAACCTGCTCCAGTGCCCAAACACCCTCTGGGTGAAGAACCTTTTTCCAATATAGAACCTAAACCTTCCCTGACACACTTCAGGCTAAAAGGACATGGCTTTAAACTTAAAGAGCAGATATGTAGATCAGGTATTAGGAAGAAATTCCGTAGCAGGAATGTGGTGAGGCACTGGCACAGTTTCCCAGGGCAGCTGTAGCTCCTCTATTTTTGGAAGTGTTCAGGGCCAGGCTGGGTAGGACTGGAACCAGTCTGGTCTAGTGGAAGGTGTCCCTGCCCATGACAGTGGAGGTTGGAACAAGATGATCTTTAAGATCCTTTCCAACCCAAGCCATTCCATGATTCTATGATTTTTCTAGGGTCCTCAGACTTGATTTTTACCCCAGCTGTTCATTCTACTCCTGTCTCTTCTGCTTATGTGAGACCCAGCCCCTGATCCTTCTGGAAGAGAAGTTTGGTTTTTATATTGAAATGAAATTTTGAAATTTTATATTGGAATTTTAATTGGCTGGATGTCATAGTCAGAGGAGGTTTTTTTTGTTGTTGGTTTTGTGTGTGTGTGTTTTGTTGGTTTTTTTGTGTGTGTGGGTTTTTAGTTTTTTGTTTGTTTGTTTGTTTGGGGGGGGGTTGTTTTTTTGTGTGTGTGTTTTTTGTTTTTGGTTTGGTTTGGTTTTGGTTTTGGGATTTTTTTGCTTGTTTTTCTTTTTTTTTTTTTTTTTTCTTCTTTTTTTTTTTTTTTTGTTTGGTTTGGTTTTGGGTTTTTTGTGTGTGTGTCAGGCTTTTGAAGGATATTCTGTCTCTGAAGATGTTGCTGTATTTGTGGTAGATCTTATCCTTTCTTCTTCCCAGCTCATAAAACATAAAACTTGTCCATAAGGTTTTCAGGGAGGCAAAGGAGTAAGAACAACAACCAGCCCTTCAAGTGGACACCACAGCTCCTGTGCAGTTCAACTGCAGTACCTACACATACATCTCCTTGGACAATAACAAATTTGTGAAAAGGGCTGGAAGATAATCTCAATCATAGTCAAAACCAAAAATATTCAGGGTGGAAATGTAACAGGGCAATTTCAGTTGGAAGGAGCATCAAGAGGTCATGCAGTCCAACCTCCTGCTCAAACCAGGGTCAGCTATGAGGTCAAATTGGGTTATTCAGAGTTGTTTCAGGAAGACTAATATTTCAATTGGAAATAAGAATGATAGCAAGCTTTTAAAGTATTAGAATGCTAGTTCCCAAGGCTATTGTTTTGCCTAGAAGCTGCTTGAGCTGTTGCTGGCATGGTTGCAGAAGATGCTAACCTTTTTGGATGCTTTTCTCCTTTATCCATAAACACACACCCTCTACTGGGAGAAGACAATACTGATGATAACCCCTCGGTGTGATGAGATATATGACCTATCAACTCAAACATTTTCAAGTAAAAAATATAAGAAAGCTGTTAAGTGAAAATGTTTTACTGGGACTTTCGTGAGGATTTTTGTTTGGCTTTGTTTGTCTGCCTTTGTTTGTCTGCCTTAGTTTTGGTGGGTTTTTTTGAAGGTTTTTTGTTTTGTTTTGTTTTTGTTTTTTTTGTTTTGTTTTGTTGTTGTTTGTTTGTTTGTTTGTTTGTTTGTTTGTTTGTTTGGTTTTGGTGTATATTTTTTATCCCCTAAGGTCTTTAGAATTTTAAGATCTGGGTATAATTTCAATACCAGAACCCATGTATAAAACAGAACTATTTTTGCTCCTTTCATTTTGTAAATGAGACGTGAAGATTCAGAGACAAGGTGCATTCAATAACTAGACAAATTAATGCTTTTTCGTTAACTTGTCAACTTGTTTGCTTTTCTGTGGCACCTCCAGATCCTGCAGAACAGCTTTCAGAAGGTTCAGAATAAGAAGAAGCTGGTAAGAAGAGTAAATTGAAGGGCAAATTTAAAGTTTCACTCTTTTGTTTAAAACAGAGAGTGAGGATGAAGAATACAAGATCTGATTTTTTTATTTTCCAGTCATGTCAGCTCTTAATTATATGTAAGATCAAATGCACATTTTTTAGCTTCTATTCTGATGAGCAATGGATTGATTGATTGTATAATTGATTGATTTCTTTTGGCAGAAAAGCAACCAAAACGAATAAAATATGCCTCTAAAATCTCAATATTATTCAGAGTTTACATATTTATTGTATTTATTTTCATTTGTAAGTAAAAAATTAGATAAAGAAGAATTTTCAATACTTGGTTTCATCTAATACTACAAAGATTTCTTATCTACAGTCTTTTGCTACCTCCAACATTACAAAAGATAAAGCTAATAGATAAATTAAACCATCCTGTAATGCATAAATAGACTCCAGTTGATTCTTAACGTAACTCAGTTGACTTTGGTACGAGTTGCACTGGAGGTGAACTTGGCTGGACGTTTATGCAAACATAGCCTTGAAAAATTAAGTTTATAATGCAAACACTCTTGGGAGGTTGATTTGATACATATCCTCTCATAATATTTGATTAGGTTTTATTTCAAATGTGAATTTACTATGGTGTCATCTTTGCAATCTAGAACTGTTTCAAGGTTCAATAATTTTGTTTGATTGTGTAGTGGTGCAGTCTCCAGAAGATAAATAAATGCAAATAAGGGAAGCAATGAAGAACCACGTATGTGATGTAAGAGATCAAACAAAGTGCCTGAGGGGGGTGAGCAAAAGAGAAAGAAAGAAAAAAAAGCTATCATATAAAGGAAAACAGGATAGAGCCAAAAGATATATAAAGCCATTTTTCTGTCTCATTCACACTTACAGATGATTTTCCCTTGCATTATAACCTCAAAGGCGTTAATGCATCCAATTTTTTCTTTTTTATTCAAAGCTCAATTACTTCCATCATTTCTTTTGGGACATCTGTGCTTACTTCATTAGAACACACAGATGAGACATATTTTCTTGACATCTGGCCAGTTCATTTTTTTTTTTTTTTAATTGTTTGTTCCTGCGTCTCACAGTTGTTCAAATTTAACCTGAGAATAATATGAGATTCATCTCACCAAATTCAGAAGGTTTCCCTTTAGGATAATTTTATCTACCTGATATCTGTGGAAACAGCAAGGTACTTTCAGAACATGATTCTTTTCTTCCTAAAATAAGCACCAGACAGGTCAGATGGATTTCTCTCTGAAGATGCCTTGTGCCACCATTGTTTTCATAAGATGAGATTCATCTGTTCAGTGCCAGTGGAGATGCCCTAAGATCCTACCTGGTCTCCAGGTGCCATTCCTGAGAAACGTGTGTCTCCCACTAGACCTGAGTCATGCTGGACAATTCTGTGTTGATTTCTTGGGTCAGTAAGCACATCTAGGATAGCATTGTGAAGTTTTTGTGACCAATCACGAGTTATGATTAAAAGTCCCATTTACGTTTTGCTCAGAAGACACGATGATTAATTTCTCCTTGTGTTGTTATTTTTGTGCTGCTTCTGAAGGTCATTGGTCACAGAAAGAAAATTATTCTGTGGTTGAGGCTCAGACCTTAAAAAGGCTGAGTCATTTTGTGCAAGCAACAGGAGTGGTGACATTCAGGTGTCTGAAAAAGGAGCACCTACTGTGCAGTCAGATCTCCTGGATTATCTTGCCTGGCACTTCAGAAGGAGCTTCACTGCATGTCTGCCAAAATGATGTGGATGTCTCAAATACACTGAAGATGCTAAAAATGACCCAGGCACCCACTGCTAAGAACTTTACTCACCCTCTACATCTGTCTACTGAGCCAAAACCACCTCTTTTGTGGGCCTTGGTTAGGTGCCTGAAGGTAGGTGGGCTGGAATCAAACCAAGATCTGAACAAAATCTCAGGGCTTATGTGAGGGACGAAGGGAAGGAAGAGTGAAAACCTGGCTATGTCATGGAATTTTAAGGAACCATGATATATTTACACAAAAGCTTTCAAATCCCTGACCACCTGAGAATAATTTACACCTAGCCTAGTCTTCACTCACTGGAACTGAAATCCATGGAAAATGTGTGCCATTAAAGAGCTAGGTATAACTTTTAATTTACATTCTTGTACAGAGTAACTAACTCAGACTTTCCTCAAAAATGTTAAAACCAATGGAAGACTTGTTTTAATCAGACACAGCTTGCTCAGGTTTGGAGGCTTTTACACTCCTTTCTCTGCATTCTTGCCAGAACTTACCATCAGTAACCTCTCTACCTTCCCAAACCATGGGCAATTCCATAGATGATTCTGAATTACGATACATTTTACAAAAATTCTAACTAGTAACCAGCACAATTCCTAAAACATCATGAAGAAAATTTTATTTAATAATCCTGGCAATTTATTAGTCATGTTACCAGTGGAGATTTAAGATCATCTCAATCCATTTTTGGTTCTTGAAACAAAATAATCTTGATCTAGCCCTCCTGAAATTTACAGGGATCTTGCAGACTCCCCATTTTCAACTTTTCAGTGAAATGCATTTTTCACTGTCCCAGCAGTCGATCCTAAAAACATATTCAAGTGGAAGACATAAGCAGAGCCTGGCAAGGAGAAGGAAAGATGGTTAAGGCATTTAAGGATTGAAAAAGTCAATGCAATACAGCTGCACCTGCTCTGGTAAGAAGCCATAAAACCCCAGTACTTTATTCCTGTGACAAAATAATAATGAGAGAAGGAAATGTCATCAGATTAAGCTGTTACCAAAGATTTCACAAGGAGGGAAAAAGAGACTGGAAAGAATATTAACCCACATCCTCATTAAACTAAGTGGTTCTTCTCAAATGACACTAGCTTCTGTTTATAGATTTGTTATGTTCATTTCCAAGTTCTAATCAAGAGCACTAGAAATTACATTTACAGTGTTGTGTCTTCAAGTAGGATCCCTTATTGCTCTTGCCCTGGAGAAAGTTCTCTGTTGGCATGTGAGTCTGCCTGTGCACACACACACACGTGTGTGTGTGTGTGTTTGTCTGGGCTATACCCAGAAAGTGTTTCCTCAATATTTCCGAACACTTTCCACATTTTCACACATATGGGACACACAAACACTACATAAAGTTTCATAAAACAAAGCTATGAAAAGGGATAGCATATAGAATGAAGTATGATATGGTAGATAGTCCTTACTCAATGAGGAGTGAATTTAGGTCTAACTACCAGATGGCAGAGCTGAACACAGAAAATCCATATGTGTGATGGCAGCTAGGGACAGCCGTTGACATACTTGCTTTTCCAGCCAAATGCCTCAGCAGATGCAGAGTTTTACACTTTAACATTACAATATGGCACTAAAACCCGGGAGAAGAGTTATATGCAGGAATCAAAGACAATTTAAAGGGACACTGCAAAATTCTGCCCTCTTCCCAGCATGTGTGGGGGGGCTGAAAGAGTGAAAAAAATGTTTTTCTCCATTTTCTGAAGTGATAAGACACTATTCTTTCCTTATAATACAAGAAGGACAATGAGGAAAGAGAAAGAGAAAAGAGATCAAATTGATAAATCTGTGGGTTTGCTTCATTGTGCTGGTAGACTGCTTAAAAAATACCCATATCCCCTCTCATTTAAATGATGTAACAAACGAAGAGTCTTATAGTCAACAAATATATATGGGATGAAAATCAGTAAATATATTTCTGAAGCTGATAACCTAATTTCTGTATGTGGTTTTGCTTTTTGTATTGTTATTATTTTTTTACCTTTTTTAATGTTGTATTAAGAGAATTACTCACTGTAATTAGTTCAGAAGTCAAGAATTTGTACAAAGTTATGGACAAAATTGTATTGCTTTGAAATCCAAGAGGGTCTTGTAGTGCACTTCCAAAGTCAGACACAGATTTTGTATAATCACAGAATGGTTTGAACTAGAAGGAACCTTAAAGTTTATGTGGTTCCAACACCTCTGCCAGAGGCTGGAAAACCTCTCCCTAGTCCATGTTGCTCCAGGCCCCATCAAACCTGTTCTTGAACACCTCCAGGGATGGGGCATTCACAGCCTGCATGGGAAACCTGTGCCAGTGCCTCATCCCCTTCACAATAAAGAACTTATTCCTAATAACTAACCTAAATTTCTCCTCTTTTGGGTTTACCCATTACTCATTGTCCTGTCACTGCAGCTCCTCATGAAGAGCTCCTCTCCAGCTCTCTCAAGAGCAGAGTAGAGGGGGGAGAATCCCCTTTCTTGACCTGCTGCCCACGGTCCTTTGGATGCAGCCCAGGATACCTTTGGCTTTCTGGGCTGTGAGCACTCACTGCCTGCTCAAATTGTTTTTCATCCACCATCACCTACCAAGTTGTTCTCCTCAGGGCTGCTCTCAGTCACTTCTCCACCATACCTGTAGCTGTGCCCAGGACTGCATCACTCTTGAGCTTTGGCGACCCTTTAAATCCAGCCTCATTCTTAGTCCCCTCTGCCCTCCAGAGCTCTGTCCCATGGGGCTCTACTGAGAAGGTCCTTGAAGGTGCCAAAGTCTGCTCCCTGAAGTCTGGGGCAGTGAGTTTGCTGCATGCCCTCCTCACTGCCCTGAGGATATCCAGCTCCACCTTCTCGTGGTCGCTGAAGCCAAGGCTGCCTTGGAGCATCACATTCTGCACCAGCCTCTCGCTCTGGGTGAGCACAAGGTCCAGTGGGACAACTCTCATTTTTGGCTCCTCAATCACTTGTGAAACACCTTGAATACATCCTCAAACACTTCCAGAAACAGGACAGCTAGAGCTTCTCTGAGCAGCCTGTTCTTGTGTGTCAGGAAAACTATCTCGGTTGAAATCCTAACAATGCTTGCTAAACTTAATTTCTTTTACTAAGACTGGAATTTCACTGTTAATGTTTTTGTGCCCCTCCCTTTTCCTCCCAGACTTCGTTTTCTCATTTCCTTACATTATAAACTCTTAAGGGCAGAGACTACCTTCTGCTATCTCTATCTACTGAAGTTAATGTACCAAGGCTGAAATCCTGGCTGGAACTTTAGGCACTATTTTTATATAATAGATGCTACTGGAAAATGGCAATTTTCCTTGGCTTTCTTGAGGACCAGTTTTAGGACCGATTTTTATTCATTATATATTTCATTTGTACTTCTGGCCTATGTTTGCATTGCTTCTGGTGTGCAGAAATACTTTAAAAGGAAATTTGCAAACAGGAAGAGATTTGGATTTTGTGAGGATTTGAGTACTGAGAAGCTGAGAAAAGAGAACAACTCACAGACTGAAATTCTTACAGAAAATGAGAGGAAAAGGTTAACTGTTCCCCTCACTATTCTCAGACTGAATACAAAGGATAAATCACACTTCATGTAAAAAAAAAGGCACCTATTTCTCTACATTGATCACAGAGACGAGTTAAAATAGCTAGTTTGGCTAGATGTCTAAACTCCAGATGATGAAACTTAACCTAAGGGTCTTTTGGATCAGGTCATAAGATATTGCATTCTAACACCATAACGTACCTTCAATTTTTAAACACAGTTTTCCATTGATTTTGAAGAGGAGCTCCTAAAGAAATCAATGTCACGCTATTGCCCTTGTGCATACACATGCTCTAAACCAACAAAGTAAGGCTTATAAATCTGGAGACTGATAGAGAAGGTTCACCATACTAACAAAGCTTCTTATCAGGACCTTCCCTAAAACATGCCCATCCTCCACTGGAGAGAGATGTGCTGGCTGGTTAAAAGACTTTATCTACTCTCAGTCTTATTAGTTTAGGAAATTAGTTCCTTTATTAGCTTTTGGATTAAATAAATAAAGAGGATACAATTTCATTTTCAATATTGTCATAAGTCTTTCCACCAAAATGAAAAGGAAGCAGTTTCTGATTTAAATATATCTAATATCCTGTAACATCTTCTTCTGTGTCATTTACCTGTGGAAATGTTTAAAAATGAAATTCAAACTCCCACCCTAGCATGCTGCTAGCTCCTGAAATCACTCATGTGTGAGTTTAACTTTAAATTCTATTGTATTGGTATTCTCCTGGATTAAGAGTGTTGTAAAATTTAAATTTTCTATGGATATTTTCCTTACAGACATTTTATCAGATGCAAGATTATAATCACAGTATTAAAATCTGGAGAAAGAAAGAAAGAAAGAAAAAGAAAGAAAGAAAGAAGAAAGAAAGGAAAGAAAGAAAGAAAGAAAGAAAGAAAGAAAGAAAGAAAGAAAGAAAGAAAGAAAGAAAGAAAGAAAGAAAGAAAGAAAGAAAGAAAGAAAGAAAGAAAGAAAGAAAGAAAGAAAGAAAGAAAGAAAGAAAGAAAGAAAGAAGGAAAGAAAGAAAGAAAAGACATGCTATATGATGCACTTTTGCTAAAAAAAATTTCATCATTTTCTGATCTACTGTGACTTTACACAATTATTTCTGTAGGAAATTTAGCTGGGTTCCAGAATTTGTCCTGTTAAGCTCAAAAGTGCTAAGAAGGTTGCAAGTCACAGAAGAAATGGGGTCTATTAATATATTTCCCAATACAGTAAAGCCTATATATAAAACAGTTCATTTGTAATACTCTATGACATAGTTTAGTTTTTTGTTTTATATTGGGAGAGGTAGAGTGATGTAGAATTGATGGCTAAGCAAATTGGTTTCTGTGTCAAGGTTCTTCTGCACAATTTGACTGTTGGGATATAGTACAGAAATCAAGTTATACTTTTTTTCTTCTTTTTCTGATGAAAATATTTAATAAACTGGACACAAAAGTGACTGGATATACTTTTTTTTTTAGTGTTCATTGAAGTAAACCAATCAGAACAACATCTGATCCCGAATAAAATCCTTATAAAGACAGAATTTTAAATTAATTGGTGTTTTGTAAAAAAACCCAAACAAACAAACAAAAAAAAACCCAACCAAACAACAGCTCACTTATTTGTTCCACCCAGCATATTATTTATATTTATGGACTGAAATGAAAAGTGAAAGAGAGACTTGCAAGAAGATCATTTAACCTCCATCTGTTGCAAAGATTTATATTGCTCATGGAAAATATCTGCTCAGTCCTTTGGTTCCTATATCAGTAAATCATTAATCCAAAGTAACAACAGCAAAGCTATGAGTCTAATGGAAATTCCTTTTTTTTTTTTTTGTTGGTCATCATAAGATTAGAGGCTTGTCCTGAAGCATACAATACTCCAGAAAAAAAACAAAAAACAAAAACAAAAAACAAGAACAACAAAAAAACCAAAACCAACCAAACAAAAAAAGACCCTCTCATAAAAACAAAAACCAAAAACCTACTACAAAAAAAACCCAAACTCAGCAATCAAAACAACTTACTTTATCCTTGAATTTTCTAAACTATTTCCATGATGACTTTAAAGGTCATTATTTTCTCTCTAGCCTTGCTCTGTTATTCACTAATAAATATTGCCTCATACTGCGTAATAAGAAAGCAAACAGGAAGAAAAGCAAAGAAAATATAAAGGATAGAAAGTAAAAGAAAGTAAAAGAGAGATGGAAGAAATAAGATATTTATTGGTGGTCTTGTACAGGGTCAGGAGCTGGATTTTGACAAATCTTGTGGATCCTTTCCAATTCAGGATATTTTATGATTCTGTGACTGCCAGTTATTTCAATTGCTCATTTCTGATTTTGTAGACTCTTTCATATGTGAACAACGATTTTCAAGATTCACATTGACCATGAATTTCATGCCTCAGGACCTAAAATTTAGAGCAAGAAAAAGAAAAGAACCAAGGAGGACTTTGGCAGCATCATCAAAGGCTGCAGATGCACTCCCTAAACAGCCAAGTGCAAGGACAAATCACCTGATTGATCTTATAAAAATCATCTGATCGATCCTATATGATCATTTGTATTCTGCCCAGCCCAGCATTGCATGTGTTCCTGGCTGCATCCTGACAGCTGCATGTCTCCTGGTTGATTATAAATCCTCGGCAGCGATGAAAGGGATTTTTGATAAGCTAATAACTGACCTATCTCTGGACCTTCAATCATGTCCTCTGACGATTGCAAGGAGAGTTAGATACTCTGAAATATTGTGATTTTCCAAAATTACTTCATTAAACTGACTGGGATTTCTGGCCTAAGGTCCTTGTAACAGGATGATAAGTGACTCCTGGTCATAGAAAATTGTCTTTATGTAATTTCTGCTGGGTGTCTGCATTTACTGTACTAAGATTTAAGTGCAAATTTGGCTCTTTAAGCATTATGGAAATTGGCTAAGAGTGATGTGATCATCAAGATTAAATTGCAATTTAAAGAAATCACTGCTTTCTCCATTTGCCAGCTCCACAGAAATACTCAGAAGGTGCCAATGTCCAATTTTGGTCCCAGTGGTGGTCCAAATTAGCAAGAAAGAAAATAGAAGAAGTTCAGGTCTCCTTGCCTAGACTATTCTCCTTGCCTAGGCTGCCCCTGCTTCAGTCTCATCTCTGTTTGCTTAGCATGTCTCAAGAACAAAGAAAAAAAATTAGAAAATAAAATGTCAGACTACAAGAAGAAAATTCAATTACTTGAGCCCTCAATCATGCCTACAAGTAAAAGAAAGCAGATCAATAGATTTTGCTGTAATGTGGCCCATTAAGTGTTTTTCCTTCATGCTGTATCTCTGTGAAGATTTCTATTTCCCAGAGATATATGGAAGAATTCACTGTATAATGTGGGGAACTGACAAGAAGCAAGAACAAGGTCAATAGAACCGATCTGAGGAACTTTTCTTTGTGTGACTGCTTGATTTTTTTACTACTATTTTGTTTTCCACCTCCTGATGAGTGTATGGGTATTAAAAACTACACACAGAAACTCTAGTATTAAGCCTGCACTATATTTTCATAGCTCCCTTGACATTCCTTGCTGTCAAGGACAAAAAGGCCATCTAGTCTGAAACCTCGTACCACGTGGGCAATAAAGTTTCTCCTACAGACCTTTGTGCCAATCCAAACAAATTAAGTAGAAGAAAAATTACCAAGGAGTGAGGTGCTCGTGTCAAATTTGGGAAAGTTGTTCTGGTCCTTGCTTCTCCCTGGACCTCCTGGTGAAGGTCATTCAGCCACTCACTGCCTAAGGTCCTTGCTTGCATTATGCAGAATTCCAAGCTGCACTCCTTGAGAAATGTATACTAAAGTTATATACAAAAGGTGCTGCTGATTGTGAGGCAAATTGATTTTTTATGGAGTACATTACTCAGAAGAGGTAACCTAATC
The DNA here is from genome assembly GCF_052056855.1 of Sturnus vulgaris. NCBI lineage: Eukaryota > Metazoa > Chordata > Aves > Passeriformes > Sturnidae > Sturnus > Sturnus vulgaris. Next base: position 77,229,863 of record NC_142283.1, on the reverse strand, counting down.
CCAGTCTCATTAGCCCGTCCCTGCAATCAGTTTAATTAGACTTGAAAAAAAAGGTGACTTCTGAGTTTGGGTCGACCACACGCTTTCAGAATGCAAGTGAACATGTTCAGAGGCTAAACCAGCTTGTCTGTAGCTGGTTAACCTGTACGAGTCCACACCTGAACTCCTGATTAAATATTAATGCACCTGGTAAGTCGTAAGAGGAGGACAATATAGTTGGCTCACAGCAGCCAAGAGCTATTGTGCACTTTAGCAAAATACATAGTTTTGATGCTAAATCTTTAATGAATAAATCAGCTTAGCATTCTTGCAAGATATTTCAATTTTTAATAATTAATCTTAATTAATATGAAGAAATATTACTCTAAAACTTAATATTATCTGATTAATATTAAGGGATATTAATTAAATTTAATTAAGGTTAATTACTAGTTAATGGACTGGTAAAACCTCCCGTAGTAGCTTTGTGTCCTGTAGTTACTTTTTTTCTTTTTTTTCCCTTTATTTTCCCAAAATTTCTTAATTCTATCAGTTGTGTTTTTCTGGCTGGATCACCTATCCCATCTCAACTGTGAATATTTTATAATCAGCTTCCAATGAAAAACATGCAATTCATTGACCATCCATTTTCTTAGGTGTTTGTGCCTTTTTAAATTGTTTTGGTAAATTTCATTTTTAAATAAATAATTAATGTTTCACTATTAGAAATTAAACTTCCTGAACCTTTAGGCACACAGTAAACAATTTATCTGATACATAATCTAATAATTGAGAACTTGCTAATGCTTTGTCAATAGAGCACTCCACCAACCTTAAGATTTCATTTAAAAATTGTCCATGTGTAGCAACTAATCACATTGAATCTGTTGTTTGCATCTCTAGTAACCTTCTTCCTTTCGTTTTCTGAAACCACCCTAATAATCAGCCTCATTCTTACCTTTTATTTTTTTTTTCATTATGTTTGTAGTTGTTATGTTTGTGTTTGTTATTATCTTCTGGTGTCCATGTCCATAAATAATAGTAAAGTTTTGGTTTTTTTCGTTAGATGCAACATGGTGAGAGATTAAAAACACAAACAAAATCTTACAAACCCACAGATAAAACAAAAAAAACAGAACATTAAATGCATCCATCCTCTTTTCATTCAAAGTTTATTTACAGTTTCTGTTGGGGGGAGCTGGGGAAAGATAAAAGATCTGTTGCTCTGAACAACCCAGTAAAAGCTGCTTTTATACTGAAATGCCCTAAGGCTGTCAAAAGGACCTTGACTGGCATCTGGAATGAGCCATTATCCTGGCAATGGTTTGGCATATCCCAGGATGGTATGTATTAGCATATCCCTGGATATTAGAAGTTATCATATGCCTTAGTAGCACAACTTGCACATTTTGGATTGTGTTCATGAGAACAGATTTTTCCAACAAGTAACTTGCCAAAGGCTTGATATAAAAAGTACTTATGCCTAATGTCTGTCATTCCATCTATGCCAGTTCATTCTTCCTGGGCTGGACTGGATCCACCCTGGCACCTGAAATGGAGTAAACAAAGTCACTAGCTACTGAAGACTTTGATGTGACCTGTGTTATTTTTACAAGCATTTGCCATAAGGATGGTGACTTAATGTAACACATTATGGCTGACCATTGGTCTGAGATTTCTTGCATTTTTATGGACCTCTTAATCACAAAAAGAGTTCAAAATGCTGTGTGATATTAATTTATCAGGAAAATGTCATCTCTAAGAAAGGACACAGATGCTGGTGAGACTTCATTCTAACAATGGATACTTTTATCTTGAACATTTAAAGCATATATTCATATGTTTTAAAGCACTTACAGTCACACACATAGCTGGGGAGTAAATATCTTTTTTGACATTTCAAATCATACCAGAGCAAAGAATTCTGTGTAGGCAGTGGGAAATTTTATCTTTATGTGAGAGGAATTAGTTGATGGAGAGATAGACAGGTAGATGTACTTATTTTAGAGTTGGGTTTTTTTGGTTGGTGGTTTTTTTTTTGTTTTGTTTTGGTTTTTTGTTTGTTTTTCTTGTGTGTTGTTTGTTTTTTGTGGTCTATAGGGAACTTTTAATTATTTATGCCCCTCAGAATGGGACACCTCGGGGTTTCTCTCTGCTCACCCCAATTATAAAAGGTCTTTTTATAGATCTTATAACTTTATTCTTCTTCTGGATCTTTTTTGGTAATCTGAATATAGAAAATAGATGGCATAAACACCCAAAAAAACTTTTGCCTTTTTCTATTAAGCTGATTTGCAGAGAGTTCAGGGTATTTTTCATGAAATAAAGTGTAGCTCTACCTTAAGAGAGCATCACAATTATCTTCAAAATAAGATGTATTCTATTTTCTTCTGGTCTTTTATTACAGAATCAGTAAAAATAAATGAGGGATACATCTTACTGCTACTAATTCAGGCTAGTATAATTTAGGAAACATGAGCAAAACTCTATCATCTCCAGAACTCCAGGATGATCATGTGTATTTTGAAAGGGAAATATAATTAAAGTGGAGCAAAATCACATTGTTTTGTCAGTGTGACTTTAACAGAGCCAAGATTTTACCAATAGTAAGTAATAAAAGCACAGATTAGATCATTGTTCAAACAGAAATACCATGTATGCTTGCTGATTCCTTAGAGATTGGTTATTCATAATCTCTTGACTCTGTTTCAATAAGGTTGGGGGTTTAGCTCAATATTTTTCCAGCTGCAGAAGGGAACTTTTATAAACAGTATCTGATTGCCTGTAAGAGAGTATGTGTTTTTCACCTTCATGGTTTCCTTCTCCTTTCTAAAAAGACTTTCATCTCAGGGCTTTCCAGAAAATAAAAAAAAAAAAAACAACGAAAACAACAAAACAATGATGTAAATGTAAGACTTATTTTGCTTTCCCATAGAGCAACCTATCTTTTTACATCTAATCTAGGAAATACAATGTGGATAATGCAGGCTTTTTTTTTTTTTTTAATCTATATTCTTTGGCTATTTAATCAGAAAGTTGTATTACAATTACCTCCAGAGTATTTACTTACAATAAATAAGTAAATAAATAAAAAATAAATAAATAGATTAGTATTTATTTGCAATAAATATTTAGACTGCTTTACTTTGTTTACAGATTTTGTATTTCTAACTTGTCCATTATATTTGTTCTCTTAAGATACATGATATTTTAAGTAGTGAATGATTTTGCAAAGTTTGTTCATTTTAACATTTTTTCACTTGAATATTTCTCTTAAAATAGTGGGAAACTCTGAGTTAAAAACCTTCTGTGATTAGAATGCTGGTGGTGTTGAAGTCAATAATAATATTTGTACTGACTTCATTGAAAGTATGATCTTGTCCCGTTACTTGTCTGGTTTTGTGTAGTTGATAGAAATTGTTTGGGAGCAGATTCTCAATAAGCATACAATGGGGTTACACCACCAAAATACAAAATAAATAAACCACTGTGGATATACGTCTTCTGGGGTTTTAAGGAAAATGGTCAACAGGAAATGTGTAGAAATGCTGAAGTCAGGAGAAAGAAAAACTTCCAACAACTCCAGCTGAGGTAAGTTGTTGCAGTGCTAGGGTGAGGTTGTAGTGCCTTATCTTCCCAGAACCTTGAAATTCAATCTGTTCTGCAAAGTTGCATTTTTACTGTTTGGTACAATACAGACCAGGATCCTGCACCATACAGGCCCACAAAAACTTCAGCAAATCCAGGCTACAGAGGTAAAAACCATGTTATAAATAATAGTTATTTCACAGATCACAGATTGGACTTTCCATTAAATTAGATCCTCTCCTGTTATTCTTTCTCAGACTTCCATAATTTAGGTGAAGTCTATTCATGCCACATAGCTGTCTCAGGATTACAGTATTTTTTTTAAATTAGGACAGTAATTTTTAAAAACTTGCTGACTTACTTGTTTATCCTAACATATTATTATCCTATTACTTCTTAATGTATTTTCATCAAGGAATATTTTCCATATAACAAATGAGGTCATTGTTTGGAACAACTCAGATGTTATTCCCAATTCCCTCTCCCATTTGATATCAAATAATTTCATTAAAATGTTATGTGGAAGTAGTTCCCTGATGAAAGACACTCAAAAAATGGGGTTTATTTCATATAAAACCATTTGAAAGTTTTATAAGGAACTCACATGACTAATTTTCATTAAACATCTATTTTAACTTTTAGGATGCTCTAGCTTGGAAAAGATCATGTGTGTGTTATCATGCCTTTACTAAAAGTTTTTAAATTTCCCTGAAATATTATTGAACTAATGAAGCTTTTGACCCTAAGTCTGAATGGAAAAAAGCAAGAAAGATACATCATATTGCATATTTACTTACATCACATTCATCTGCTTGAAAACACCCGACTCATCTTGGCAGGAGTGATGAAACTCCTCATTAAGCATTAAAAAAAAAGGGAGGGGGAGGGAGAGAACTCTAATTAAGCAGCTTGATAAAAATTCTGACCCATAATAGATTAAATAAGCTTTCTATTCAGCAATAATTCCTGGTACTAAGTGAGTCCACCGGGAGCAGGTATATCTGATACTGCAGGTTGATAAATAAATTTATTTACTGTTTGGAAAAGCTTCAAGAGGAAGTCTGCTTCTTTTATTTTCATTTTATTATTATAGGCTTCAGAATGCACTTCAATTTTTGGCATATGGGAAGAAAACACTGAAATTAGTGGTTATGCAAATTCTTTGATAAGGTGACTGATATATGCTTTTAAATGGGGAAATTTATTTTTCTCTTTTTTTTAATTTAGTTTTTTGGTAATAGATTTTAACTTTTCTTTCTCAAAGGAAAAATATCCCTTACTGCTTAAACAGGATTGCCCATACAAAATATCTAAGTATTTCAGTGCTGGAGTGCAAATTTTGGCCCCTTGAACCACATATTTCAGAGTAATTCCATTAGCTGTTACAACTTCAATAATTTGTTATCAATCAGAAAAAAAAAACAGTTCCATACTTCCCAGACAGTCATATTAAACCATCATTGAAGGACTGGTGCTTTGAGATAAACTTCATCAAGAATATACATCTGCAAATCTGCATTTAAGATATTTAAGTCTTTTTGAAAAGCAGGACAAAGGAAAGTGGTCTTCCAAAATCTGGAGTAACTAATGGTTAGGTTTATATATATCTATATCATCTATATCTATATCTATATCTATATCTATATCTATCATCTATATCTATATATCTATATCTATATCTATATATCTATATCAATATATCTATATCTATAGATAGATATATACATATATATATGGGGTTTTTTTTAACTGGTTGGTTTTTGTTTGTTTGGGGCATTTTATAATTGTTTCCTTATTTCTGGCAGTATTTGTTCAGGAAAAGTTTTTGCAGGTAACATTTGTTGCCCTCCAATGGGAGCAGTGGAATGGCAATTAGGGACATAGTTTCGTGGTGGTTTTGGTGATGATGGCTTTAGTGGTGATGTTGGCTTAATGGTTGGACTCAGTGATCTTGGAGGTCTTTTCCAGCCTTAATGATTCTGTAACTCTGTGTCAGTCCTCACAGAGCAGAGTTTCTTCTTTTGTTCTTCCCAGTTGAGATATAATGACCTTCAGGCTGGTGGGATGAAAAATGCACAAGGTTATATACCTGCTCTGAGTTCTTTCTGTGATTAAATTGTTTGCTTCCCTGCCTCTCATTGATGCTCTACTGCTGTGGATATAATTTGCCCAGCATGAAATCTTACAGAAAATATGCACAACAGCAAAAACTTTATTTGGGTTCCAGTGAAAGTAAGAATTCCCAAACTTTCCTCAGAAAGAAAATATTTTCTAAAAATAAATAAAGATATTTTTACATATGTATATATAAATATATAAACTCACATTTGAAATTGCTCTGTAATCCTCTCCACCATTCACTTAATTTCACCTACATCATAATAACATGCTGAAGTTGAACCTCAATCATTAACTAAGCAGCATGAGTTCAACCACTGGCAAAGGGAGCTACCAGGGGTTATTTTACGTCAGAACACTGTGGCATACATCCAGCTATACATTTCCCCTCCAAAACTGTAAATTAACTCATTGATAAATAAAAAAAAAAGGTGTTGATGTGTGGTGTCATGGGGCTTTGGCAGAGAACTGAGAGGCCTTTTATATTCTAGCCCAGTGCTCCTACTTTCAATTAAAAATGAAAAGCTTGCTCAAACTGGGAAGATGATATTTCAACCAGGTTGCTTCACTTGAAGTCAGTTTCTGAGCAGAGTCTCAGTTGCCTTAAAGCCTCAGGGCACCTTTCTTTGAGGATCATTGGTTGATTTACACAAAGCAGTTCATTGCTATTAAATCAAAAATCCAAAGAGTATGTTGATTTACTCTGGGTTGTTGTTTACAGGATTTTTTTTTTTTTTCCTGGACAGAAATAATCCCTGAAAAGGAAATCCTTGAAAACTTAGCAAGTTTACAGTTTTAACAGGTTAGAATGCAAAATACACCTTTTCTGTATTTCCTTTAACATTCCAACAACAACTGAGGGATTAAGTTTACTACATGAACTTTATGTAATCTTCTTAAAAATATGCAGAAAAATTATTTTCCTGTAATTTGGGAAATGTTTATTTACTCTGTATAAATATTCCCCTGATGTATAGAAAAGCAGAGAGCAAGAGCAATTTGCCAGTATATAAGAGCTGAAAGTGAAATCAACCATTAACAACAATGAATCCAACCATGAAAAAAAGTGATGGGGTGGTAGATATTTAGGGTAGGACTCATCTCAATTTTATCCGTCTCAGCATTAGGCATCAAATTTACACTGTGATTCCAGACTTTCTTCGTAGTCAATGGAGAAAAACAGTTGCTACAAGAGGGTGATTGATCTCCCTGCTCCCATCTTAGATATCTTTTTGTTGACTCATTAGTTCTTCATGAATTTTGTTGTTCATCTGGAAATTATATCCTTTCTGTGCTCAGTACAGAAGGTGTCTTGACGTTCAACTTAAAATGCGTGCCTCACATTTAGACACAAAAAATTTAAGGGAGTGAATGCCACATAAAGTGGTTTTTTATTTGACATAGTGTTTAATCTAGATGTTTTTCCTTTGTTTAAAAACATATCTAACTTACTATTGCAAACACCAAATTAGCTGAATTCCCAGATGTGACTTTGTGAGTTTCCTCAACACTCAAGTATGTGTTTTGTTTGATAAAATCGGTCCATTTAATCTATATTCTTCAAGTGTCAAAGAAGCCTTGGTTTGCAAAGTTTGACTTTCTGATAATTTCCAGATTCCTTCCTTGGCAGTAATTTGGTGGTGAACATACCCAGTTCTACCTGGTATCAAAAAGAATCTCAGAACAAAAGAATATTTTCTACTTCCACTTCTGATTTTTCATTACATCAAATGCCTGCTACAAATAGAAGATACTGAGAGTGAAATAAAGATAACAGGAGTCCCTTTTTGTTGAATAAGATAATAGGAATGCAGTCTCATTAAGGCCAGAGAAACTTGGGCAAATGGGATAGATGTGCTGGGACCTGGTTGTAATGTTCAACCAGGCCAAGTGCTGGATTGTGCTCTTGGGTCACAGCACCCCTATGCAGATCCAGGCTGGGACAGAGTCTGGAAGGCTGCCTAGTGAGGAAGGGACCTGGAAATGCTGGCTGACAGCAGCTGAACAGGAGCCAGTGTGTGTGCCCCGGTGGCCAAAAGGCCAATGACAGCAATGGTTGGCAGCAGAACCAGGGTAGTGACCACACCACTGTCCTGCACATGGCTGAGCCCACATTATGGAATCCTGGGGTCAACTGTGGGATATTTATGACAGGAGGGAGCTGGAGCATGTCCAAAGGAGGGCAATGGAGCTGGAGAAGGGTCTGGAAAATGAGTCATTGTGAGTAACAGCAGAGGGAGTTATTATTGTTTATTCCAGAGCAAAGGAGGCTCAGGAGTGACTGCCCCCCTCTCTACAACCATCTGAAAGGAGGTTGCAACAATGTGGGAATCCAATTCTTCTCTAAAGTAAGAAAAAAAATTAAAAATGAGGAAATGGCCTCAGCCTGCACCAAATTTTATGTTAGAGAGTAGGGAAAATCTGTGCACGGAGTCGGTTATTGAGCATTGGGCCAAACTGCACAGGGAAATGGTGATGTCAAGGGACTCAATGGTCTTAAAGCTTTTTTCCAACCTAAAAAATTATATGATTCATTGATTTTAGGTATTCAAACATTGTTAGAACCCAGAGCACTTTTTACACGCCCTGATTTCATACACAATTTTCACAAATATGTTATGCCAGCCATTGCTAGATGCTAAATACTAACTACATGGTCTAGAATATTTAAAAACAAAACAAAACAAAACAAACAAACAAACAAAAAAACCCCCCACAAACAAACAAAAAAACCAAGCAGATTTTAAACACAAAAGAATGGACAATAAATGGCAATCATTATGCCAAGTTTTTTATGCCTTAAATATTAAGTGCCAAAAAAACAGCTGAGGAAATAAAGTATGCAATTCATGCTAAAAAACAACAACTACATATTGGAGCATCATTTTATCCACTTGTGTTTTATGATGTGTATCTTGGAACATACTGCTTCTGATAATTTTGGTCTTTTTTCATTTTCCTCTGGAGCATTTGGAGCTAACACAGTCTGATGAAGGAACCGGATGGATGAGCCATGATATCCTCTAATATAACTTCAAATTTCTAGACCATTTTCAGAACACTTTTCATATTGCAACAGAAAATCTACATTCAAAACACTGAGTAACAACTTTAAAAAACAAACAAACAAACAAACAAACAAAAACAAAAGCAAAAAAAATGAAACAAACAAACAAACAAAAACCAACAAAGAAGCCCCACCCAACAAATAAACTTCCTGCATTTCACAAGAGCACATTTAGTGTTTAGAAATCCCCAGGCAGATTGTTTGTCCATATTAATGAATTGTAAGACCAGATAGAGATGCTAATAAAAGGGAATATTACGTGTCTGATTCCCTACTCCATAATTATAGTAAAAAAATCATGATATAAATTGCTAAGATTGGTGGTGCCAGGAAGAGGCAGAGACCTACAAATATATTAGTTGTTGATAGATTAATAATTCCATACCAGTCCTGCCTCCTTGTGTCAGAAACCTCATTCTTTGATACCTCAACACTCGGGTTTGGATATGGCAAAAAGCAAAATATTGTTTATGAACAGACAGACAAATTATTCTGGGCAACTCTATGTTAATTGAATGGCAATTCAATGCCATTTCTTAATAAATATTTTAAATATTTCTTTTTTTTTTCATCTGTGGCTCTTTTGAGGGTTTCTAAGACGTGTTTATCTACAAGCTGACTCTTTTTTGTTCCATAGAAACTGGCATCTCCTCACACTAACTAAGAAAACAATACAAACACAACAAAAATAACTCAGCAGTGACCTCTTCTTTAGCACAATTTCTTCCTACCCCTAGGCTGTCAATTGATTTAACACTGAGTACCAAAGAAATAACCATAAACCAAGTGCCTGGGAAGCTTGTAAGTCCAGAATAAAGTTTGATCAGTAAAGGAAAACTTATATATTTAACTGTGCATTTGGAAAAGCACACACACATAAAGAAAAGCTGATAATCAGCATATTCTGCAGGTCTTTCTTAATCTAGTGGAGAATTTTACATCATTTTGGACCATACCATGAATGAGATGTCAAATGCCTGAACTGTCAGAACAGATATCACATATCTTTGACAGCCAAGGTGAGAAGATCAAGGAATATAAAGAGTAAGAAAACAGCTTGTCGTGGGTCCTATATTTGGAGGAAATGGCCACAAGTTGCACAATGGACGTTTAGATTGAATGTTGGGCAATTTATTTTTTTTTTTTCCACTGGAAGGGTGTTCAGACATTGGAACAAGCTGCCCAAAGAAGTGGTTGAATGACCATCTCTGAAAGTGGGCAAGGTGCAGATGTGGCACTTGAGGACATGGGTTAGTGGTGAACACAGTGGTGCTGGTTTAATGGTCGAACTTAGTTACCTTACAGGTCTTTCCTTACCTAAAGAATTCTATGATTTTGTATTTTCCAGAGAGGATGAGGCTGCTCTATCGCTGTTTCTGACTTCAGGAGACTTCCTTGCACTATTTTCCTGAAAGTTAGATCTTTAGGGTCATGGATAAACCCCACAACCATCTGTAATATCTGAAGCCCAGGAAAATAACTCACTATTCAGCAGCTTTCAAGCGTCATGTAACTTTTTTGCACTAGTTTGACAACCCATGATGTAAAGCAGATACAAGGCAATCTGCTCTTGTTGGTAAAGTGAATTTTTTTTCTACTTCATCTAAAATTTGTGGAATGGGACCTCAGAAAGCAATCTGCTGGTCTTCATGGCTTGTTCAGATGTCACCCACAGCCAGTATTTAAATACATGGAAAACAAGAGCCCGTCCTCCCTAACAGAATCACTTAAACACACACCTCTAGTCATCCCCACTGAGGCAATGTGGGTGAGATTCCCATAAAAAAATCTACCCTGACATTGTCCTGGTCCCCTCTGTGTCAGCAGCACTGAATGCTCTTAGGTAAAAGCTTTGTTTCATGGCATTGCACAGGAATCATCACAGAGCTCTGTTAAGGTTTTATGACTTGTCAAGCTACTCTTCCAATTTGTGGAACTCATTAAAAGTCTCTATCTTCTCTAATCTACAGCTACCTAAACTTTTTCATAGGGGAATTAAGGAAAGATCTTTTTGCATATCTTGGAATTTTTTGGTGCTTTTTTTTTTTTTTTTTTGATTGGTACAGAGCAATATTCCCGTATTCTTTTATCTGGGTATTGATATATAGAAAGCTAAAGTATAGCTTACTTCATACACAGCTATGAAGAAGGGCTTGAAGCAGCAGAAAATGTAAAAATCGTTTGCTTTTTTGTATACATGTTCTTGGCTATTCCCCCATATGTTATTTCTGCACAGAAGAATATTCCATAGCTCTGCTTTCCCGAGGATTCTTATATCTCACTGTGTCCAAAAGGAGATTCTGGGCTGCAAGGAGCAAATCTGGGGTGTACAGAGTATCCTTCACTGGTATAAGAAAGCTTCTTCTCCTTGTGACTTGCTACCAGCAAACAACTTACAGAACTGAGTCTGGAACTCTCAGATGAACATCAGGAGCCAGGAAATTAAAACAGATTACCAGGTGGCAGCCCAGGATTGCCACACACCACTGGGTGTTTTTCTTATTTGAGAGGAGAAACAGGTTACAGTTGGAAGGAAATAAAGAAAACAGTGAGAAATAGAGTTATCTGAAATTTGAAATAATGTAGGTCTCATCACATTTCTGCACCCTCAAGGAAAAAGCTGTTCAGATTTAAGAGCTTTCTTCAATCTAGGACAGAGTTATCACTTAACCTCTCAGGCAAACCTTTCCCCTAACCCTCTGGAGCCCCCAAACAAACATAGATGGACCTTTCAGTTCCCTCAAATCAGATACACCTTCACTTTTGCATTATTTGTTAAGATGAATAGGGCTCCCTCACGGTGCTGTGGAGGAGGTGAGGCAGCACATTTGTCAAGCAGCAGATCTTGAGCTCCAAGCCTACCTGGATGGACGAGAACAATTGTAGCTGTTGCTTAACATATCTATTATGGTAGTGCCTAAATGGCTTGGACAGCCTGGGACTCTACCAAGGTCATGTTGCACAGACTAAAGCACAAATAATAGTCCAACAGATATACAATCTGTAACACTAAGCTAAATCAGGAGGATAAGAAATTATGACTTATGAGGCAGTATTAAACTGTGTGGTATCCGACTGAGTGACTCTTATCATGAAACCTTGGCCCTGCTAAATACACCAGAGGAGTAGAAGCTGCACCCATGAAGTCTGGATAATATCTTTCCACTTAATGACTCTGGCATCCAAACAAACTATATAAGGTCACCTAACATCACCAGCATTAATGATGAAATCTGCCATAACAGCTGCAATTCCTCAGTCATCACACAAATGCACTGCAAACTTTGTGTTGTGAGTCTACTGAGCTTAGCACAGTAGGGTGCTGCAGCACACAGGGACAGCTGACAACAGTATTATTGGCAATTAGTTATTCTGTAGTGGCTGAAATAATTTTCTTATCTTATGTAAGATCATAACCACGTTACTCTTGGAAGGGTGGAAGCAGGAGATAACAGAGACATTGTTTTAGGACATGCAATTTTAAATTATAGATGAAATACCCTGCTTGATTCAGCTGACATTCAGCCAAAACCCACGAGCTCACATTCTTCCATAATAACTATATTTACCACTACTAGAACAGAATTCAAATCATTCAGTATGTAGCCCTAATAATAAACCTATATGACTAGGGGCTGCTTCTTCAACATTATTTCCACCTAATTTATAATCAAGATGTTCAATTAATAATTTCAGCATTTTACGCAGTGTTAAGTCAGCTGAAAAGCATGTGATTTTTTCCATTTTTCATTTTTCAGAATGCTGAGGAATGCATAATAACCTAACAGAACAAGAATGCCAGGAAAGCAACAATTATTAACAGACTAATGGGAAAAATAAAAGGTTCAAAAAGAAAAGCTGGAAAGATGATTGAGTTTCATAGAAAATGTAAATGCACTAAACAGTTCCAGAATAAAAGCAGCAAAGTCTACAATGCATTTCCATGGATATTACAGCCTCCTTGTGAATGGCAGGTGAGATTAGAATTCTCTTGGTGGGTAGTGCACATACACTTCTCCCACATTTGCCTGCTTTGACTGCCCCAAGTTGTTACAGGGGATCCTGAGGCATGAGGGACAATGAGGGACAATCTGATCAGCACCTTTAGGGTGTTGTGTATTTATTTACCAAACAGGTTGTGCAGATACAGATACAGCCCAGTTAGATAGGGCTGTCTTCTGGTTTGTCTCCTTGGCAACATCATGAGTGGGCTATGGATAATGGAAGGTAGGAGGGAAATGTTGGAGTCTATGGCTTGTACCATACATAGTTCTCATTTACATAACTGCATTGAGCTCTCCTGACTTTTGGAACAACAGACCCATGGAAGGCACTGGTGGCTTTGCTCAGAGTAACCAAATTCAAGTCCCCAAATCCATAATCCCTGGCACTCAATGCTATCTTTGTCAGAAAGGCCAAAGACTGAATGAATCTCAAACTGCAAAACACTGATGTATGGTTGTTTTGTTTTTCTTTTTTTCCCAAGCAGAAAGAATACACATTATCATGAAGAATGTTATTCAGCTACTTAATACTACTGTTGTCTGTGCCATGAAACATTAGAACACACTTCTGAAGTATTCCATCATAATTAAATAAATTTAGTACACAATGCAATAGAAGCAATTGGGAGATATACTAGTCACCCATTTACAGCTGGACTAGTTTTCTTAAATGCTCCTACTCGATTCTCTTAGAATCTTGATCAGTTTATAATAGCTGGGAGGTGAAAAAATGAGATCTAGTCTGCAGACTTTGAAAACTTAATTCAGTACATTCACCTATATGGCTTTGTTTGATCACTGGCAGTTTAATTAGAAAATATTCAATTTGTGTTTAAAAAATTGTACTTGGGATTTTTCTTTTTCCTTAACTTAGCAGGATTTCACTATTTAAGATTATCAATACAGGATTTTTTTTAGTATTTTTTTCCTTTGTTGATTATAAAGTGTCTACCTTAACTGCCTCTTTAAAAGTGTGCCTTTCCATTTCAAAATCACTCCAAAACTCCTAAAATATAAGTGCTGCTCCAGTATTTTGTTTTCTATAGAGTGCCAGTCATGGTACTGATTAATGTACGAATATTAAGCCTAGAATTAGGATACCTTTTTTTTCTTTATTTTGTTAGTCACCCACTCTTTCCATGACTTCATTAAGCCAATTAAATGGCCATTGAGGGCTTCTAAAAGTATGTACATAATATTATAATCCCTCTGAAAGAGAAGTAAAAGCTAAATAAATTAATATTGAGGACACTGGTGGAACTCCCACAGATACAGGCCTTTGTTGGTTTGCATAGCATATTCAAATATATTATGTATCTATTTAACATTCATATTTTATAAAATCCTCAAAGGCTTCTTTGTGAAATACTTTCCTAGCTTTACATGTGTTTCCCTTCTTATTTCCTGTAAGGTGAGGTAATGCCTGATATAAAATATTTTTTCCCGTAATGCGATAACACAAATTATCTTTTTTCTCTATATTTCTAAGCTTCTATGTGCAACACATCTAACTTTGTGAGATAAATTTAGTGCAGTTTGCCACTGAAGGTGGATGCTACTTTCTATGTTGGAGACTTCACTTGTATTTTTCGTATAAAACAAGTAATCTAGAAAGGAAAAAATTGTTTTATGTGTAGAAACCCAGTCTGGACAAACAGAGATATATTCTACTTGTGCTTGTGATAGGACAGTCAAAGCTGCCTTCTATTTCTGACAAATGAACAGTCTAACAATACCCCTGCATTGGACCAGACAGCTTAACTGAGACTTATCCTTGCATTTTTTGGTTTTTTTGTGTTTTTTTTTTTTTTTTTTTTTTGTTTTTTTTTTGTTTTGTTTTGTTTTGTTTTGTTTTGTTTGTTTTTTTTTTTTGGTTCCTATCAAAGATTATTTGCTCTAGTCAATAGCTTCTGGCCACTCTACGACCTCAAACAGTCTAACAATTTTGCTAAGAAGCAAAGACTTCCAATCAGATTTTACTCATACAGAAGGATTTAGGGTTTCTGAATATTGTTCTGGCGTTTGGGTCACAATGAATTTCACTAAGTTTCTGGGACTTCATACTTCATTGATTATGTCTGGCTTTGGCAAGTGACTTACTCTCAAAATATCTGAGGACAGCATATTTTCTTGAAAACAGACAAAACTTTTTTTGTCTATATTTATTTATTTTTCTCTTTTCTTTTCTTTTCTTTTCTTTTCTTTTCTTTTCTTTTCTTTTCTTTTCTTTTCTTTTCTTTTCTTTTCTTTTCTTTTCTTTTCTTTTCTTTTCTTTTCTTTTCTTTTCTTTTCTTTTCTTTTCTTTTCTTTCTTTTCTTTTTTCTCTTTTCTTTTCTTTTCTTTTCTTTTCTTTTCTTTTCTTTTCTTTTCTTTTCTTTTCTTTTCTTTTCTTTTCTTTTCTTTTCTTTTCTTTTCTTTTCTTTTCTTTTCTTTTCTTTTCTTCTTCTCTTTTCTTCTCTCATACGTCTCTAACCGTACAATTTAAAAGGTTTGTTTGTTTATTTGTTTGCTTGCTTGTTTTGCTGTTATTTGCAGCATCTCCAAAATACCTCCTTAGAGGATATTTTAAAGTTAGGGTGAGAAGTTTCAGGTATCATGGAAAATATTCTGCTCTTAAAAATGTTTTAAATATTTTGAGCATTGATAAGTCTTGGCATCATAAAATTAGATAAATGGAAGGGAAAATAAGAAAAGAAAATAATACAGTATGAAAATATATACAAGATTATTCATGATGATTCATTTTGTACCCCTGGAAATCTCAAAGATGCACCTTTGCTGATTTAACATTTGGTGAGTTTTAAAAAGTGATGATTTTGTTAGATAAGGCAAATCCTGAGCAACACTCAGACAAGTGTCCCTTATGTTTTATTCTGAGAAATCATTTCATTCCCAAGACTAAAAAATTTCCATCCATTTTAATGAGAAATGAGTAGAAACCATAATGTTGAAGTAAGGAAGGAAATGTTGTGATTCACAGCTTTACTGGGTCTTTAAAAAAAAAAAAAAAAAAAAGATATTTTGGTCTCATGGTCAACTCATAACTTCATGGTCATCTTGGTGTTCATCACAAAATTCAAGCACTTTTTCACCTTAGCACCTATACATACCTATATATAGAGGTTTATTGCAGTCTTCACACATTCTCTTTCTTCCCACCTACTTAACAAGGGGGGAAATTGTTACAAAAATTGCCAAACACAGCTTTATCCCTACCACAAGAAAGGGCATCATCCTGCCCAGGAACATGATATTTCTTCAGTGAAATTCACTCAGCAGGGAGGAGAATCATCTACAGTAAAAGGAGAATTTTAATGCACCCATTTTATAGATAGAATTGACAGTAAAATATTCCCAGTTCCTTGATTCTCATGGATTGATTTAGAAGTTTCGTTGAGTTTTTTCATCCTTCAAGCTTCCTAAAGCTGCCCTTGATTTCTTTTTAATAAGATGCATTGAAAATATCCTACCACCCTAGGACATTACACCCAGGCTGCTGAGGTCTGGGAGAGGGAAATGCAGAGGGTTAATTTTCAGCTGCTGTCGTGAGTGGCATTAAACATCAAAAGTGCTTTAAATTAACTTTTTCCTCAGAAGAAATATTTAACAATTGCTGATGTGATGTGTGCCTTGACATTTTGAAGGATTATTCAAAATCTTTTTGTGTTTAGGATAATGACTTTCAAAGCACTTACCATCCTGTGCCAGTCAAATGCAGCACTTTTGATTCATCACCGTGGAGGTATTAATAATTAAATGTGTTAAGATAATGGTAAGGTTGTGTGGCAAGCTGCAAAAACTTGAGCTGAGCTCTCACAACATCCCAAACTCATGTTTATGTTCCATGTTATTATTCCATTGCAAATAATATCACATTATATCCCTTTTTCTCATTTCTATGGGCTTTTTTTTTTTTTTTTTTTTTTTTTGGCAGTGTACTTGTTTCATACAATGCTCTAAGCCTAGGGATGGTCCTTAGATCAAAACTCTCTTAGTTCACAGATTAGCTTCTTGCAAGCATCCAGGGAATAAGATGTATGATGCTCCAGGTGTAGAACTGTAGGGAAAACTGGTTGTACATACTCAACTTCTGTTTCATTAATTGTTTTCTTAGTACCTGCTCTGTCAATAGCATCCTTCTGAGAGCAACACTCACTAACTTGTCTCATGGACATAAACCGAACCTGTCCATTCAGAAATCTGCTTTATTGTTATTTTTGATCCAGTTTAACGCTGCACATCAAGCTCAGGGCACTAATATATCATGCACAGGACCTCTGTTTGACAATAATTTTTGCTTCTCCAGCCAACACAGTTTGAAAAGAGATTTTTAATTAATTGAGGAATTAACTGAGACTTTTTCCATCAGCACTTGAAAATGGCTGGGGTGGCAGTGGAAATCTGACTTTCCTCTGCCTGGGGGCATGGATAGCCTTAGTTTTGCAGGATTTCACAGGATGCAGGAGGCAACCCAGGACAAGACCTGACACCCAGCTTAGGTCCCTGAGTGAGAAAAAGTCCCTTGTTCCAAAAAAGCTCAAAATCCCTAACTTTCTGACAGCTGCAAATAACCGTCATCCAGAAGCTTTAGGAAGAAAGGATTCATTCAGGTTAGGTGACAGTGAGGAGTGTTATTAAGACTTGACTTTCTTTCAGGCTTTATTTTCTACTTTGAGGGTAGAAAGAAGATGATGGTGTCAAGTGAATCATTCTGAATTCCCCTTAGGGCCAAATTAGGCTCAGAGTATTTAATTTGAAGGATGGGTTAACCTCCAGTGAAGTGAAGTTGAAAAGACTACCACCAGAGTATTGCTGACAGAGATAAAATCCAGACGTGCTAGAAATCTCTAATATTTCTGCCACAAATTGAAAGATTGATATTGGTTTATATACAAACAAATCAAGAAGAAAGAGGTGCTTTAAACCCCTGTTTTAAAAGTTCTGAAAAACTTAGAAAGAGTAAAAAGAAATGTTGGTCCTTTTTGGGATACAACAAATATTTTATAAATTAGCATATATACACACACCTGTGCTTTTGTACATAAAAGACAGATTGAGACAAGCTGCCTTGTGCCAAACCAAAGTGCTCTTAGGTCTAGCTTTTGGATACTCAGTCGTTCACTTGCCTAAACATCTTTAAAAGAACCATGTACGATAAAAAAGGGTCAAGGAAGAGTTTAATAAGTGGCTAGCAAAGAATATTGGGAAAAAAAGTTTGGAAGTACTTTTAAGTATTGAATGATTGTCTGATATCCACAGATTATTGAGATACTCTCATGACTTCTACCTTTCCCTTATTTCTGGGCTTTTAGACAGGCATGACAGAGTAAAACTTTGGTAGCCAGACTAACTGAATTGATGCATTAATGTTATGAAATCTTGTCTGCTTTCTTGGCTCTCTAAATGTTTTATTTCAACAACAGGATACCTATCCACATTCAGTGCTGGAGTCAAGAGATTGAGGGTGATAATCCCGTGGGAAGTATTTAGGAATATACTCCAGTTTGGTCTATGGTGTGCTAGTCTATGTGGATGCAAAAAATTCCTCCATTTAATAATAATTCCTTGTGCTCAGATCCAGAACTGAGCATCATATTGTTATGACATATGTTGTTTTACTAGTTGCATTCAAGAAATTTAGACTGAGCAAATGTGCTCCTCACCTCCAGGGCACCAGCTTCAAACCCTTGGCTAGTCAATAAGAACTTTAATGCTGAAGCCTTATTATCATGGGACTCCATAAGATGTCCTGAAATGCCTTAGTTCCCTTGTCTTCACTGCTTCCAAGATTGCTGCTAACAAAAACATCCTTTGACAAAATCAGTGAAGGATCCAAGGACTGTGTGTATTGGGTCTTGTGAAGAAAAAATATATCTGTTGATGCTGGGAGAGTGGATATGCCTCCCTGCCTCCCTCTTCCAGCTAAAACCTTACGACTTTCAGCTTTAAAATCAGGATTGACTGTATGTATTTTCATTATCCTCTTCTGCCTGTACCTCCTATTTTGCCCCTTTTTTGGACTTATAGCAACCTCTTAAAAAGCTATATTAATTTAGAAAGAGAGGAGCAGCTGCTGGCCTTGAAACATATGTTCAATTCCAAATGCTTCTAGTTGCTGGATAAACTCAGCTAGCTGTTCCCAGGGCTCATTAGTCCCTCAGGGAAGTCTCCAAAACAGAAATAGGTGAATGTAAAAATTAAAAAAAAAACAAAAACAAACCCACAAGCAAAAAAAAGTAGTGCTTTCTCCATTGCATCCTCCGTTTTTCTCTCATTTTTATCCTTCAACACCTTCTCTATATACAGGAGATCTTTTGCATTCATTCCTACACACTTTGTTTTACAAGCATATTCTCAAAGATGAATTATTTTAGTGGCCAAAAATAAAATGGAGACATAGACACAGTTACACACTAATCTACTGTTACAAATAATTATTTCTTAATGAGAAATCCCAATTTTTTTTAATTTTTTTTTTTCTTTCCTTGGCCTACATCCTCAGGTAGGACAAATAACTTTCTGCCCACTTTGTGAGTTAATGAAAATTTGTCACTGTCACTGACTATATGGATGACATTATTTTTCTCTATTGTGAAAGTTGGCTCTGTAGCAATTGAAACCATAACAGGTAAGTTTTTTGAAAAACAATGGCTAAGTAAAATATTTCAGTGGAAAATTCTATTATTTATAAAAGTGTACAATGTATTAAAATATTTTGCTAAGTCTGCTCTAGTGATATAATAGTGATAGTGTCCAGCTTATTTTACAGTATAATTTTTATCATTGTAAAGACATTTGCAGTAAGTTACTAATTTTGCCTTGATTTTTTTCCCCCTCAAGTTTACCCTTTCTATCTGAAAATAGTAGTAGCTATTTTTTCTTAGTTTTTGCTGCTCCCTAGGAAGTCATCACAACATATGATCACATTTCCCTAGAGATTCTTTTGATTTTGGTGCATATGGGCTACATTTTCAATGGATGAATTTTGGGTGCACATTGAAGTGCAGTGAAGTAAATTAGTAATAAAAGCAAATGTATCAAATTTACTTGCCCTTTGAGGAAAAGATTTTGCACTTTCAGTTGAACATTTGCCCTAACTTTTCTGTTTTTGCTTATTGTTCCATAACTTTTACTGTTTGGACAAAGTTTGCACTGTGCTTAAAGTGTTGTTTGTAGTCAGCTGAGCAGAAATCAAAATCAAATAAAACCGGCAGGATAGATGAGAAAGTATATTTATGCTTTAGTGACTCTGAATGTCAAAGTCAATTAATGTTTTATTTTTCTTCCTATTTTTCTACAAAAACATTTCTCAGTTCCTCAGGTGCTTGGAGCTAACTACTCTGCAGCTAATTCACTATTTCAGCAGACCTATAGAACCTTATTGATTTTTTATGAATCCTAGAATAAAAATGATTCAGTTATATGAGTTTTTTGGAGGGCTGTATAATAAAAAAAAAATTAGAAATTAAAGGCCTGAAAATCTGGGAAACTTTATTTAGATTCCTGTCTGCCACTGATTTTATAAAGATCTGGACTTCAGAGATTAGAAGATAAAGTGCAAATTTCTAAACCAAATCAACACTTCGGGTAAAGGTTTGCAACATGACGTGTCAAGAAATACTTAAAACCTTACATTTGCCTATATACATTTAAAATATAATACATTCCCCTGATTTTATTTAGCTAAAATTGAAGTATCTAAGCTAGGGAAAGATAATAATCTAATATATAAAATCCTCTCAGTAGCTCCCCACTGAATTTAAAGTCTATACAAATAACTTTGTAAAATAGATAGCAATTTCTGGATAGCTAAAATTAGCTGAAAGGAATTGCATTGTAGTTATCTCCAAGCTCATAATTTAAACCGATAAAAATATTTAAATATTTTTGGTGCACTTACTCTAGAGGTGCACCACAGTCATGGCTGGTTTGAATACCCTGGGGTCCTTCTCTGGTTTTGGGTGTTTGAGATTCAACAACTAATGTTGCCTTTCACCAAAAAGTTTTTTGACCCTTGAGGATAATGGTTGGATAAGTACAACATGTATTGACAAAGATGAGTTCACCTCCCAGGCATTGCAAACATATTTATTTTTATCTAGAAACGAGGAGAGGCAGCTCCTTCTTGCTTTACAACGCTCAGAGCCCTCGTCTGAAATAGAGATGGGTGCTCACATCTCTTGCCAAGGATAAGCCAAATGCAGGATGGGACCACTGAGAGGCGACCAAGAATGAATCCTGTTCAGCAGCCCAGTGGTGTGGATGACCCTCAAGGAGAAGAAAGATTTGCACTGGGCAAAGTGCAGTAGGAGCACTGCCAGAACTGGGAACAGGAGGGAAAACTCGTAATGGGGAAACAGCCTCGGTCAATCTCATCATCAGAGGACAAGTTTGCACTGCTCAGATAATGCTGAGGCATTTCCCTCATGCAAAGGTGGGAAAAAAAAAACCTTCTGGCCTTTGTGCATTGATAGTCCGTGCTTAATGAGTATAAAAGTCAGTCTTTGAAGCAAACAGTCCAATGTGATTTAAAGAGGCAATACTCCTAGAACAAATGCATGAAGTGTCTATATGGCTAAATCCATTGCAATCAGGCACAGGGAAAATGCTCCTGTCCTGTACATGAATCAGGCTGTCACTTCTACATACTGCACAACTCAGAATATAAAGAGATTTTGCAAAACTTTTAAAATCCCGGTGACTTCTAGATTTCAAGCTTTTTGTCCCAGGTACAGTTTCTTCTCAAGCAATAAAAATAATGATATAAACAAATGCTCTGTTAGCACTAGGGTGATTTCGGACTACTTTTGAGGCCATGTGAAAACTCCTAAGTTCAGATATGAACCAGTATTTTTATTTCTTCCTTTTTCTCTGTCAGGCTCACAGATTCATTCAGTATGAGAACAGGTCATATAAGAAAGGGGAAAAACAAATTCTCTTTACATGTTTTCAGTTTACCTTTCCTGTAATCTTCCAAATGAAAGCCTGTGTAATGGGAAAGCAGCACGGGAGGTGCTGTGAACCTGTCTTTTGCATGGAGGTTGTTGTTTGTCTTCATACAGCCACTGTCAGTAGATTGTTATAAATTACCTCTTCTTTCATCAGATTTTGCAACTCTTGTGGGAAGGATGGCCTTTTAGTTTGTGTTTTAGTAGCACACACATCACACAAAGAACCTGAATAATGATCCAGGTTCATCTGCAATGAAGAATTAATATCATCCTATAATTTTACTATTGATAACTGGAGGGGTAGCTTTGGGATAAACCACTCAGTGACAGAACATAATTCGTATTTGGAGACTGAAAGTTGTCTAAAAAACAAGGAGTGATTAAGCAACTAAAATAGACTGGTTTTTCCCCTTCCAAAAATGTGTTATATTTTCAGAATTAAAGGGACTGTTTGGGATTAACTCACAAGCCTAAAGCAAAGATGTGTGGAGGTAAATTTAACACAGAGGTGATATGTTCAGTCTCTGGGGAGAGAGATAGAAATGATGGTTGTCATTTTCACCTTATCTCTTTTGACAGAGAAAAGGTTCAGCAATTATGGTCCAGTGGAAAAAAAAAAAAAAAAAAAAAGAAAAAAAAAGAAGAAACTATAATTTAAAAACCAGACAAAAAGAAGAGGAAAGAAAGCACCTCAGTGCATTTTCTTCTAATGATATAAATTTCAATTAACTGAATTGATAAATTAAGCTATAAAGCAATGCAAACATGCAGAAGAAAAATTCAAATAATTTTTTTCTTCATGCTTCCAATTCTTTATAGTACATTACATCCGTTAATGGCAATTTGTATAATTTGTGTAATGACATAAATTGCCATAAACTCTCACGGTGAAATGTTGTAAAAATGATAAATCAGGGATAAAGTATGGAGCACCAGGTTCATAGCTGCTGTAAATTCCATTAATGATATTGCAGGTTCTCCAGTTTATACCTGCTGACACCCTACTCCTACCCCACACCCCATATGTGGTCAGGGAGGGACCAGAGAAAGAAGATGTGAATAGTAGGTAGCAGTGCAAGGAAGGCAAGTGTGACTAAGTTGCTGAAGGTCCAAAATGGAAAAGGCATGGCAAGAAAGTGTGGTCTGGTGGTGGGGCAACCTAGGGCAGGGCTGGGTGCCTTCTGCAGTGTCTGACACACACACATGGCTGCTGGTGTGACCCTGGTCCTCTCTGACAGAGCCAGCTCTCCTTGCTCTGGCTGGAGTTTCAGACATCCAGCAGGTGTCTGGTTTTGTCCTGTTTCACTGACACTGATCAGAAGGAAGCACAACACCAAATCACATTTTTCTGGTGCCTCTTTGAATATTTTTACCAACCCCCAAAAGAGCATCATTCTTTCAATTCAGCACCACATCCAGCCTAAGGGCTCCATCTTCTGCACCTTTAAAATCTGTCTCCACTTTTAGACACGACAAGAGCCAGGGACTGATTTATAGCCAACATCACAGCTCATTCTTAATGTGTCCCCAGACCTGCTGAGGTGTACTCTGCCCAGGCAATTCCTCAGCCAAGGTGAATTTGGGCATCCTGGTCATGCCATTTGAGCATCCTGGTGCTTGTCAGTGTCTGATTCTAAAATACACTCCATGATACCAGCACTGAGACACAGTCACAAGGTGTGATGGGAAGAGTGTCACAGTCATTTTCACCACATTTTTAGCACAGAATAATGCTGTATTTGGATCCACAGAGGAAAGGAATGGATCCCTTGACTTTCTCCACACTCTAATGGTAGCTATTAACAGTGGTTAAGTGTCCAATCAATTGTGTATTCATCTGTGGGCCTGCACTTAAAGTACAATCTGGCCATACTGACTATTTTAAAATTGAGTGACTGTTTTCATTCAGTTACGATGCATCTGTTACTTTTTTTTTTTTTATCACTATCCTTTCCTTATTACAGAGAAAGAGAAAAGACCTCACAAGGATATTAAAATAAGTCAGTGTGGTCAATAGATCCTCACAAAATGGTGGCTGAACTGTGCTTGAAGCACTGAGTGGGTGTAAATATCAGCCAGGAAAGTGAGCTTGAAGTATATTTCAAAAGGGCCAAAATATAATGAAAGTCACAAAAAATGAGGATTTAAAAAAAAAAAAAAAAAAAAAAAGTCAGGATGCAGGCTAAGGTAACTCCTCAAGGCTGAGACTTACTCATAATTTTGAGTAAGTGTTTACATATTCTGGGTTATATTTTCTGATATCCCAAGAATTCTTAACTCAGTTAAGTAATACCAATTCCATTCGACATCACAACTCCATGGTCAAATGTTGGCAGAGATATAATTGGTTTAATCGGTTTATATGGTTTAAAAAATAAATCTCTTTTCAACATATTGTCTCCATTTCATAAATCCCCATGACAAGTATCAAGACACATATTTTTTCTGGAGTCTGGGATAATTTCCCAATGAAGTTATGCTCATTGTGAGTTACCACACTGGGGTAGCCAAAGAAGTGATTGTCTCAGAATACTCCTCCCCACTGACTGAAAGGAGTTCCAGAAATTTGCATCTCAATAACTCTGTGGCTCAGGATTTCAAAGAACTTTAGCTGTATATATTAGCTTAGGGTCATAAACCTCCTTGATTCAAAGCCTCTTGGTTTTCTTTACATTGAGATTCAGTGTCCATCAAACAAAGATTTTTATTCTCATCCCCGTTCTCGAGCAAGAGAAATTAAGTTAAAGCCAAAACTGGCAAAGCTGACAGGGAATTTTACCAAGCAGTAACTTTTCTTTTTCCATCAAGGCATCATACCAAAGGTAGATGAGATTATGGGAATTGAAACTCTTCTATGGAAAGATTGTTTTTAAGGTAATGTCTTCCAAGAATGTAGGGAAAAAAGATATTCAAAGCAGGGATTTATACCTTGAGCTCTTAAATGATTGGAGAATGCCCTAAATGTGCAAATACTGATAATATGGCCCAAACACCATTCTGATTTGTCACAAACAATTTTGGAAAGAATGGATTCTTCTGAGTCATGGTGCTTTATACCCCAATCTTGGTTGGGATAGAGGTACACGGTTTGTAGACCCAGATATAGTCACAAGCCACAGAGAAAGTTAGTTAACAGTCAAAATGAAACAGAAATAATAATAATATATAATCATAGAACATCTTGAGTCATAAGGGACCCAGATGGAACATTGAAGTTCAACTCCTGATACTTTAAGGGGAACTCCAAGGATCATATGATGTGCCTAAGAATATAGAAAAACCAGAAGGGGTCAGGAAAGGCAATTAAATCTGAATATAAATTATTTCATATTTTACAAATATTATTTGTTTAACTGAAAACATATCTAGATTAAAAGATATATTTAGATTAATATTTTAAATGAAATAAAACAGACCCATCCCCTCAATTTTACAAAGCCCACAACAAGTGTGGTTTTGGGCCTTTCCCTTTCTTTCTCTTTTTTGACTAAGAGAGATATGAAAGTAAATTATAAAAACCAATCTCCCAGATCAGACATTGATTCTCACAGTGAGGAAACACCAAGGGAGGCAGGTGCTGACTTTGAGAAAACTGGAAAGTTGAGGTAAAATGCAGAAATGTGTTTATAACCATTAAAACCAGTGCTTGAAGGCAAGTATAGAGAAAGTAAAGGCGACTGTGCTTTGGGATACTAACACAGAACTTATTTGTTCTAGTAGTTCAGAGATGATCCAGTTTCTGCTATTATAAAAGATAATTAGGAAAAACTGTCAAGTCTGCAGATTAATCCTGCATACATCTGCCTGGAGTTTGCTTTGAAACCTTTTGGATCTAGAAAGACAATCTTGTGTAATTAGCTGAGGCCACTATAATCCATAAAAACATCTGATCACATTGATTTTCAGTCAATCAGGCTCTATCTGTCAACAGCAATTCTAGAGATCATACAAGAGGTCTTACAAGTACACAACTTAGCCCTCTAAGGTCATTTAAACTTTTAAAATCAAAGTGGCTTTTAAGTTCAAAATAATTTTCAGTCACTTGCTGCCAAACGTTCCAAAAAATTAAAAAGTAATTAAAAAAAAAACCCAATAAAAAACCCCAAGTAAATATATATCTCTTTTTTGTATAAAAATGTAAGTAAATAGACATATAGATGAGGTATTTTTTTATATCTATGCATATTGCTGCAGATATGCTTGGGAAATTACCTGTATGTGTTCACTCCTTTCGTTTTGTTAGAGGGCATTTCGTTACTTTTATAGAGCAGAGGAAACCAAGAGTTTGTTCAAACTCCTGCTCTGCCTTCAATTGTGATTCATACTGCAAAATCACAGTGTAACAAAAACTAATAGTGCTTCTAATAGTGTGTAAATCCTCATGGTGAAGGAAATCCCTTCCATTGGGTCTGCATTATATACAGCAAACCCTATTCAGAGCTAGTAAGGTACTGAAAGCATTTCACTGCAGAAACTTTGTCTTTTCGGCTCTGTGATCTTCTCAGAGGCCCCGACTCACACTTTTTTATTCTGGTGCACCTGGTAATTTGCTGTATTAACCACAAATGTTTTTCTGGGGTGGCTCTCCCTGACTTCTCCTACCCTTACAGTGTTGCTGGCTTTGACTCTTGTCACCTGTGCCGTGGCTCTTTGGAGGCAAGGAAGCTCAGATTTTCAGATTCTGCTGTAAAGAAGCAGAAAGCAAGGTTTCCTATCTAGTTTTGCCAAAGTTATTAAATTTTATTTCTTATTCAGAATTTTGGAGAAAATGTGAACACGGGAAGACAGAGGTCATCAAGCTGTCACATGGGGTTCTACTAAGATTGCTCTTTATGTCACCTAAGTTTAGCCTTCTGAAAATTGGTTTCTAGTCCAAACTAGTAATCTACACTATCCTTATAGAGAACTCAAATACGAATTTCTTTAGAGACAAGTCAACTTAGCTGATTTTTATGGATATTTTATAGGGTCAATTATTCTCTAGCTCTCCCCATTTGACACTGTTAAAGTTAGGTTTAAACCCCATTTTAACACTTGACTTTGGCTAAATTTAATCTCAGATTTAGTGACAGAAATCTGACAGTGAAGAGTTACCTAGAAGTGGGAAAGACTGAGAATCCTGAAAATAAGGGAATTTTCTTAGTACAATGCTGAAACCTGTCCCTAAGTATTTTATTTTCACCAAAACACATGACTTCTATAAATCACATACTTCTATATCAATGTGCACGTGACATGAAAACAACTGTTGTCATTCAACCTTCAGGCAACCTGTTCAGTGAGATGTGGAAAGAACCTGACAATATTCTGACAAAAGATCATGGCATTTACAGGTAGATTTCAGTTTTGTAGAAACTTCGTTGTCTGTAATTTTTGTTCATAAAATTCTCAATTACTTCAACAGGCCAGAGACCTCTTTGTAATGTCTAAAAATATACAGATTGGGTGACAAAATGAAGGATTCAAGGCATCGTGTACCACATTTATGAGACAATGCTAAGTCCTGTAAAATATTTAATATTTTCCAGTAAAACTGAAGCATAGAAACTTAGTTCCTCTATAGAGAGTCCAAAATAAACACTTTTCCTCTGTGAAGTGGTACAGAAGCAAAAAGGGTAATGTTCTTGAGAATCCTTAAATAAATGTCATAAAGGAGCAACACTGTAATTTCTGTGTTCTGCTTATGCAATGAAGTTTCATAACCTTGAATATTCTGTTCAGACTGAAGATCTTAAATTAAAATGATCAGCATCTTCAGCAACCTTAAGACTCAGCACTAAGCTTGGCTGATAGAAGGTTTTTCTGAGGGATAAAGTTGATGGGAGTTGTTTAGAAGAAGCACTTTTTGCCTGAACTGTAGCTTTCCCAAGGCTTGGAACTGGTGAAGACATTAAAAAAAAAGAAATTGATAAGAGAACTGAAAGTCCTGTATTGCTTAAAGCACTAGTTTTAAGGCAAAATTGAGATGGCGTGAGGAAGGGGCTATGAATCATGATTCTGGTAGTCTGGTCTTTTTGCTAGCAACTTGTTTTGTGGATTTGAGGAAGATCTTTGACTTCTCTGTGACATAGCTTGTGGCTCATATATAACATTAAATTGGTCTCCTTCATGACTGGAAGGGAATTATTTTTGTCCAGAGAGAAAGACAAATCTAATGATACAGAATTTTTTGGTCTTGCCTCAAATACAGAACTGTTGTATCCGGGGGTTTAGTTTCTTTTACATCCCTGTGGATAAGGGTACTTGACTAAAATCTCCATTCACTCAAATACTGCTCAGTGTTCCTTACCCTAAAGCATAAATTCTATGTACATGTACACTCTGTCCTCAATACCCAAAATCATGGGAAAAATCTTCCCCTTTCTTCCAACACTGAAACCATAAAAGCAGCCAGCTTTAGAAGGAGATTTCTCTCTCTCACAAGCTTTTTGATGTTTGAATATTAATTTCTCTCTAAATTCTTCTGTGCAGAGTCTTCTTCCCTCTCTTTATCTCAACTTCTCTTTCCCATATAGTTCTTCATGTAAATACCTCTAAAAAAATTGAAAGTCTGTGGTGAGAAAATGAGAAAGTAGACTTCTATGCTACCATTTCCATCAAAATCCTTTTTAATGCATGCTGAACAATTGACTTTTGACTCAATCATTAATCTACACTGGGATACTTCACACAAAAAGAACTATTTTTCTGTACAAGAGAAACCCCAAAGCATCTGTGCTGCCAAAGTTCCTCCAACTCATCTTAAGACAGGGAAGGTTCCAGCACAGTAAAGACTGTTTCTTCTACATTATAACATTTCTTTTTATTAAAATAGAGTTTATGTGGAAGACTTCTTTTTTTTTTTTTTTTTCAAAACGGATTGATTTCCTAAACCCAGAGACAAATAAATATGGAGTATGTGCGTATGTGAACATAAATAACCAAGATATACTCACACAACCAGACAGCTCCTAAATTATATGTTTGCTTAGGGACATGCATGACAGAGTCGTGTGGCTTACCCAGGGCTTGAAAAGACTCTGAAGCCTGAGTAACATAGTGTGTGACAGCAGAACAGAGCCCTGAGTGTTTGACTTCAGTATGAAAGTAATTATATTAAAGAAGGCATTAAATGCATGTTTGAACCAGATTTGAGAAGGATTTGGGGTAAGTTTGCCTTTGTAAAAGGCTGCTTGAGTCATTAAAAACAGAACTCTGTCTTGCCCTTGATTTGTTCTTTTCATAGGTTTAGACTTTCATAATTTTTTTACCTCTATTTGAATGGCACGGGCTACTCAGGGCCATCACCATGGTTAAACACAAAACCTGTCTACAGAAAAGAAAAGTTAGGGTTTTGTTTTGTTTTGTTTTGTTTTGTTTTGGTTTGGTTTGGTTTGGTTTGGTATGTTTTGTTTTGTTCTGTTCGGTTTTTTTTCTGTTCTGTTTTGATTTTGTGAGTTTTTTGTTTGTTTTTGTCTTAGTTTTTTGTTGTTGTTGCTGTTCTTTGGGTTTTTTTGTTTGGTTTGGTTTTTTAAATTTTTATTTTAATAAAATGACTTAGAATCTCAAACTGGGTATGATAGGACCAAATGATCCTGTAAAAATTTGCGATTCTTGAACCCTTTCATTTTACTTTGTCTATTTTGTTTTAAATAGAGAGCTATCTGACACTGAAAGCTTTAGGATTTACCTCAAATTGGGAATTTTAAATATCAGTGCAGAACCATGGGTTCAATTTCTGTAGGAAATTATGCCATACTGACTAAACCTGGGAGTTTATATAAAAGTGCAAGAGCCCCTCTATTGCTTGAGCTAAAGAGTCATGCTGTAATACTTAACAAATAACAATTTTCCAGTGGAAAATGCAAAGGGCATCTCAACACATACCAAAGGTCAGGAGATGGAGAGAAAATAGTCACAGTCCAATGGCATAGCTCCCCATTCTAATTGTCACTAGAATCACTAGTAATCAGTGCTATTTTTTTCCCTAAAGGAGATGCAGAGAAATCAGAGAGAAAACCAAGGATTACTACTTTTTCAGCTTTTGCTGATCTAATAATTTCACAGATAAGTTGTGTGCAGTAACTTTTACTAGTGTTTGTGGGAAATATGAACATCTGCATGAAGAGAGTAAAGAACAATTCTGTTTGTAATGAATGTACTGAATAAGGTCCACAAAGTCAGGAGGTTACTGAACTTACTTGGTTCAGGAAAAGAAGGGATCTGCATAAAATCTGATTCTGAGGAAGTAAAATGTGTCTGCCTGTAGGCAAATATGGAGAAAAGTGGAAAGGGGAAGGAACTTTTCATTCTACATCAGGAGCACATGCAATAATTTTCATCACACTCTTGGAACTGTGTTGTTTCACTCAACAGTGACTTGCTCTTCAGGAGAAACTATGTTCCTTCCACTCTATCTGTCAAATCTTTGTACCTAGAGAGGAACAAAACTAAAAAAAAAATAGAAATTAGTAAAGGAGAAGATAATGTACATGAAAAAGGGCATGTCACTTGGGTATTACATAGGTTCCATAAAATTCATATATTCATATAGTCTCCAGCTAGGGGCTTGGTTAAGAAGCCCATAGGACTAGATTAACAGTCTAACGTGGGCAACAAAACTAGCTTAACTTTTGGCTTTCCAAATGTGTAATTTTGGCTGCTTTGCTAGAGGCCTAAGGACTGTTTAGGGAATAGAGCAGAACTACTCTGTGTCAGCTAAGGAGTCCTATGGAATTTAGAAAATAGAGCAATGCTATCCCAATACTACAATACTGCCCATTTAATCATTGTTTTGTATATATATATATTTATATATGTATATATGCATGAAGTGAAGTGGCAGCCATCTTAGGGAACTCATATTCAGATAAACACACCATCATTGCTCTTCAACCGCTTCCAATGAAACAATATTTCCTTTCCTATTTTTAAATGGCACTAAGTCATGTGTCTCACTTTAAAACTGTTGCATGGCAATGGGGTCTCAGCTTCTTTTCCAAACTGCAAATGCTGCTAATATTGTGAGGGTCCTGGAGAATGATCTACCAATATCTCTGCAGCTCTAGAACCAAACTGCTGCCAAATTAACTGTTAATTATGATCCAAGCTCACATGGTTCAGATCAGAAAGACGTTGAGGAATCCATCAAGACAGATGAAAATGAAATACATATCCCAGCAGAGTCTGACATTGCTGCTGTCTGTGTTGCAGTACAGCATAATGACTGTAGAACTCCAAGGCCCATTGCTAATTGCTAAGATGGTTGTTTTTGGAATGAAGTCTATGTACAAATAGAAACAGTTCATGATGAATAGTTTGGAATATATTTCTCATCTTGCCCAGATTAATGCAATGACAAAACCAAAACAAAATTCAGAGCACTAAGAGTAGGAAAGCTGTCCCTTCTTGTCCTCCAACAGATCAGGAGTGCAATTCCACCCAGGACAATGCTGGTATAAAATCAGCACTGAAGGGGAAAAAATCAAGTCCTAAAAATGAAGTGAAAGCAAGCTGCAGTGAAGGGAGCAAAATCAAGGAGGCAGAATATTTATCACCTGTCTGTTGAGTTAGCTGTAGCAGAAGAATGGCTCTATAAAGAGCTTTATTACAAATACTTACATAGCCCCATTAATTATCTAAATATCACACAATCTTTAATATTTTAAAGGCCACAAAATCTGGAGGAGGGAAACCTTATCACTCCATTGAGACTTGAGAAACTGAGGCAAAGGCAAAGGCATTTGAAAAGAATATACCAGAAAAGATGAAACTGAAGTTTCCAAAGTCCTAGAAATATATCCTAAGTCATTATTCTTTAGTTACTGACTGTTAGACTTGGGGCCTGGATGTAAATTTTTGTAAAATCATAGAATATTTAGGTTGGAAAATGCTTTGAGGATAAAGTCCAATTGTTAATACAGCACTGTCCAACCCACTACCAAACTATGCCCCTAAGTGCCATACATGTGTTTTAAATACTTCCAGAAATGGTGATTCCACTGCTTCCCTGGTCAGTCTATTCCAATGGTAAATCTCTTAGTGAAGAAATTTCCCTTATTATCCTATCATAATTTCTCCACATGCAACTTAAGGATGTTGCCTCTCCCCCTGTCCCTGTTCCCTGGGATAAGATCCCAAATCCCCCCCGGCTGTCCCCTCCTGTCAGGGAGTTGTGCAGAGCCCACAAGGTCCCCCCTGAGCCTCCTTTTCTCTCCAGCCTGAGCTGCCCCAACTCCCTCAGCTCTCCTGGTATTATTCTCTAGAATTTTTTCCAGCTGTGTTTTCCTTCATTGGCCATGAGGCAGCACCTGTGAGTTGCCCAGGTCTTCTACCACCCTTATCTTTCCAGCCTCTGGTATTGCATGGCACTGTGGCCACCCAAGGCCAGGACTAAAACAGTGGATTATACAGACACATGCAGACATAACACAACATTCATTGCTTTGACCAGGATGCAGTGGAGTTTCTAAATTCTTCAGTTAATAAAGATTTGCTCATTTCCTGAGACTTGACAAAAGAGGTATCCAAAATTTCCTTGGAGACTACTCCACGAGCCTACATTAACCCTGCCTTCCCCTTCTTTCTCTTCAAGAAAAAGGAAAAAAAATAGTAAAAGAGAAAAAAAAAAAAAAAAAAAAAAAAGGCCCTTTAATTCCTTTTCCCACTGTGTGACCTTGCAGAGTTGTAGGAGTTAAATGGAGCACAGTTTGGGAACATCCATTGTTCTAATCACAGCTGCTCCAATACCATATTGTCAGTGAAATGGAAAAGAAATTAGCAGCTCATTTTGTGCGACGTGAACTTTCTCTCTCGCTCTCCTGCTTGATGAGAACACTCTCTTTGATAAATCAGCCATCATACCTTATTGCCATGCAGAGACTGGAAGTAAAAAAAAATGTCAACAACATTTTTTCCCTGAGTCTTCTGGAAGCAATCAAGTTTCACTGCAGCAAAGGTAATGCTTAATTTTCCGTCGTCGGGGTTGGTTTTTTGTTTTTTTTTGGCATATAGAAAGTTAACAGAGGACATATCTTTTAAAGCTACAGAAATTGATTGGACTTGCAGCAGACGAGACGTCGGCAATGAATGAGATAAAGAGCGGATTCGGCACATTATTGCAGGAGAGGTTCCCATCGGTGCGTACCATTCACCCACTTGTGCACAGACTTCAATTAGCAGTTAAGGATGTGTTGAAATATGTTGCAGGAATTAGTCATTTCAAAGTCTTGGTAGGGAAACTAAATTATAGAGTGTTTGCAGTCAGCCAAAGGGGAAAAAAAAAAAAAAAAAGAAAAAAAAAGAAAAAAAAAAGGGAAAGAAATCACGAGGAAAGAAGAAAGGAAAGCAGGGGGAACTCAGCAAGAAGTAGCTGGATGGGCATATGTGGTATCATTGAAGCGACTAAAGAGCAAGTCAGTAGTCAAGATGTGCTGAGTAGTCAGCATTTCCAAGACAGTAAAGGCTATTTTAAGGTCATAGAAATAACTGCCTAAACACTGCACATTTGCAAGAGACATTATAGAGAAAAAACATCATTTTCTCAGATAAAGAGGATGGGTTTCTTTTTACATCCAAGCGAAGTATTGGGAATTTACATCCTTTAGAAGAGCTTTCTTTCCATGAAACATGTCTAAATATGCCATCACCATTCTGGTCACTCATTGTGTTGCATTGTATTTACTCACTAATTACCTATACAACTGAAGAATGTTCATTAACAAAAAGAAAAAAAAGCTCTAGAACAGACTGAAATTTTCTTTAATGGTTTTTCCCACTATTCAAAACAAAAGTCAATTAAAGTGTATCCTACATATATATAGATATGGTAGGCTTAGAGAAAAGTCTTTTTTCTTGAATTATAAAAGCTGATGTGATAGATTCATGCACTGAAAAATGTTCCTCAAGTAGAAATGTGTGGGTGAGCTTTTTTGTTTGGTTTTGTTTCACTGGGGTTTTTTCCCCATGGTGAAAGGAGGATGAGAGTCAAGTTATCAATACAGCTTGATTTGTTTCCTCTTTATTAAATTCTATTTACTTTTTCACAAAAAAGTTCATCCAAGCTATACACTCATAGATGCCCGGGACAACAAACCTAAAGATTATCAAAAGTCACTAAACCAATTCTTATCCCAAGGCTAGATCAGCTATATCTGAACTATTGCTGACAGCTCTTTGATGCAATTGTTCAGAAAAACCTCTTATGCTTGAGTATCCATGACTTTCCTAGTCAACTCATACAAATACTTGTTTGCCCTCACTGTTTAAACACTCCCTTCAACACCCCTATCTTTAGCTTATCCTTCCTCTTGCTTCAGCTGAAGTTATTCTGCTTATTTTCTTACCCGTTATAAACTAGAGGAGAATTTTTTTCTTTTCCTTAGTACAATAACTTTCAATATATTTGTATGACCTAAGGTAACCATGACAGAACAGTTATTCCTAAGTCTTTTCTCGTGGTTCAGACTGAAGGAAACCAAAGGATGCTATAAAGAAATGGCATGGTAATTAGTCATGAAAAAGTAACCACTTTTCAGTGGGATAACTTTGTTATAGAAATGCTTAAAAAACCTCTGCAATATATTTTGAAGATCACAGAACAGCCTGTGGTCTTCACAGAAGGGACTTTTAAAATCACCTACTTCCAACCCCTTCTATGGGACACCTTCCACCAGAACAGATTGCTCCAAGCTCCATCCAGCCTCTATTCCAGGGATGGTGCATCCACAGTTTCTCTAGATATTATTTGACCAGTGCCTCACCACCCTCACAGGGAATAATTTCTTCCTAATATCCAATCTAATCCTACTTCATTTCCCTTTGAAGCCATTCCCCTTGGTCCTGTCACTCCAGGCCCTTGTCAAGTGCTGGAAGGCTGCAATTAGAACACAACAAAGCCTTCTTTTTCCAGGCTGAACAATCCGAATTTCCTTAACCTTTCCTTATAGGAAAAGTGCTCATCACTTTAATCATTTTGTTGTCTCTCCTCTGGGCTCACTCCAGCAGGTCTGTGTCCATCCTGTGCTGGGACCCCAGAGCTGGATGCAGCACTCCAGGTGATTCTCATCAGAGTGGAGAAAAGGGCAGAATCACCTCGTTCTATGTGCTGGCCACACTTCTCAATTAAAACTATCAGGGCTTACAAGACTTGCAGTTGAGTCATTTATGTCTATAGAAAATTAAAACAGGTTTATGTGCATTGCAATCTGTAAAGCATTTGCATAAAGTTTTGTAAAGGTATTTTAATCTGTAGGCTTGATTCTGCCCTCAGACTGGCCAGAGGGGGAAAAAAAATAAAACAAAACAAAACCAAACCAAATTAAAAAAAAAACAAACAAAAAAACAAAACAAAACAAAACAAAAAAAAACACATAAGGAACTTCACATAAAGCTAGTAGTGTAAGCAAGAGCCGAATCAGACCTTATGCCTCTACATAAAAAAGATTTAAGCTACTTAAGAGATTTACAGCAGACACTCGCACATCAATGTTATGAAGGCTTTTTAGCTGCAAATATTAATGAACTCCCTTTGCTAAAACAGACTGACTATTGAACATCTGCAAATGGGAGCATGAAGTTTGAACCCTAGACAGTTCATTAAACCAGTTTGACCCAAAGCCAAATTGTTCAATGCCGGCTTACAAAAGGTAAGAGAGACTTTCTGCCAGTTGGAAAACAAATGAATCTCAGCACTGGTTCTATAAAGATCGACGGTGACTTAAAAATAGCCTGAGGTTAATATTATAAATCTTTCTAAAAGAGATTTGAGTGCATATTCTTCATGCCAGCCTTGGATCAATCTCGCAAAGCGATATCCTTTCAAATGACACTGATACAAAATATCGGATGCTGTAAAAAGTGGGACTTATTATCTGGCTAGACATCTTTTCCTTTCCCACCAACACAACAATAACCAGAGCACCTCAGACAAGGCCAGTCAGCACCAGCTGGACACAGCTCAGGCTGGAGCTCTGGGTGGCCTGATGCCTGAACACGCTATTATGACAAAATAAATAAGTGAAAAGGGTGTATGGGAAGCCAAAGAAATCACTGCAGACAGGAGCTACCTAGGGCAGTGTGCAGTGGTGTGCAGAGCAGATCAGAGCTCAAACCTTCCAGGGTTACACTAAGGGTGAATCTAGGGGTAACCTCACCCCAGAAAATACACTGATCAAAACGGGGTCAGTGTGCTCCAGCCACACCACTTGCTGTTGCTGCTGCTCAGCAGAAGGGGCTTGAATGTTCTGTCAGCAGAGGAAGAAGCCTCATTCAGGGGCAGCAGTGGGAAATGGGGTGGTGTTGACTATGCTAGCGTCTCCCATTATGGATGAGTTTGCTCCACTGGAAAAAATGAACTATACCAATTTTTTCCTGCTCCCCAAGGGAAAACGGAGTCCTTTCCAAGTTGCTTTTTGTGTCTACCCCCTTTCATACATAATGGTATTTCTGGCAGTTCAAAACTGGTGCCCCAATAACCAGATAACTGATAATTTATTTCTAGATGATCATTCAAATGCATTCCATCCATTTGTCTGTCTGTTGCAACAAAGTAAATATGCATAGCTGTTACAACACAAATTTTATGAGAGAATGATAAATGCTGCTAGTGGTTGGTGTGCAAGGAGTTTCAGCTCTGGTGTGCCACCCCACATATCATCCTATCTATGGTACAGGAGGATATCTATTTATAGTAGATAATGCTCGACAGATAGACTTCTTTATCATAATCTGGAAGTGAGAAATCATTTTCTGATGCCAGATTTGCTAATCTGAAGCAGCAATAACCACTATTCATCAATGGTCTGTTTCCCAAGCTTCAGTCACATTAGGCATTGGAGGTGGCTGTGCAGGTTCTGGTGCTGGCCACAGGAGATGTCCACAGGCATCAGAGAACTGAAGCAGC
Source organism: Sturnus vulgaris (assembly GCF_052056855.1). Lineage (NCBI taxonomy): Eukaryota > Metazoa > Chordata > Aves > Passeriformes > Sturnidae > Sturnus > Sturnus vulgaris. The sequence goes on along the minus strand of NC_142283.1, from coordinate 77,193,275 downwards.
CTCTGGCATTTCACAGCAGTGGGGAAATTATGCAAATTACAGTAACATGTCCTGATGTGAGAAGATATTTTGGCTGTGCTGCAGTAAATGTTGTGACGTTAGCCACAGTGGTGAATGGACATCACTCATTTCAAGGTATTTTAAGGGTTTCTTTTCTGCATAATTTCCTCAAGCTGAAAGTGGCAGAAGTTTTGTTAAGCAGTATGCCACATGCCTCTGAGATTTTCTGCTAGCATTTGCTTTCACTCACAGCTCCTCTGGGGATTTCCAAGACGGGCTTCATGCCTGAAGCTGCTGGGAGTGTGGGGAATAAACTCTATCACTGGTAATCTTTTCCATATAGGACAGACAATGCAGCTCTCCTCCATCATTAGAAGAAATTTGAGCAATTCTCAAGTTTTAGCTTTGTTAAATCCATTCTTCACTTTTGCACAAAAGCCAAAGGAGGTGAACTGATCCCTTGGGATACACTGCAAGAACAGAGGGCAAGAAGCTGCAAAGAAGCCCATGATGTGCCATGTTGGTTTGTGAGACTCCTTGTCTTTGGCTGATCACTCAACAACTCAGCTCCTTCCTCTTCATTAAACACTCATGCAGGATCAGTCATAGTCTAAACTACCTGCCTTTAATTCCTTCTCTCAGGACTTTTCCCACTTCAGTCAGGTTTTGCAGCAGTATTATACGTCTTAAGTAAGCTTTCCTCTACCTATGGTCAGAAAGAAGGTAGTGTTCACACTTTCACCTCCACACACATATATTCAATGCCTTGCAGTTTTCTCACGAGGCCAGGTGAGTGTGCTATCTGCATGGAATTTCAGTGATGAAAATACTAATGCAAAGAAATATGAATTTTTTTTGTGAGATGGGATGCACATCCTTAAGACCAGAAAAGATCACTCTTGATCTATTATGGTAATACCCTTGGAGACTTCAATATTCTGTTAGGTTCCTTTTGTACAATTATGAGTAAGTTTAAAGCTTATGAAAGCCGCAATCTGGTTAGCTTTGAAAACAATTGTAGGTATCTTATTCAGTGAACAGAAGCATATTGATGGTGAAGTCTTGTTCTTCCAGAGTGCCCCAACCATTGCCTCCAAGCCAGCCTTTAAGTAATTTCTTGGTTTTTCTCCTGGCAGTTTTTCTCCTGAGACTAAACTGGCACTGAACTTCAGCTCTAAGAGAGTTTTGGGGACTCTTTTTTTGGTGAAAGCTACAGTAACATGAACAACAGCCTTTTTTCCCCTTCATTTTTCACTTGCCTTTTTTTCATTTGAAGAGATCAGAACAGCAACATGATAGAAAAAGCTTTATTTATTGGAGTGATAAAAATTTGAGAAGAGTGATGTTTAGGTATTTCAATTATGGCATCCAAAACTGCTTTCACCTCACAGATTAAGGCACTTAAACAGAGATTTTCATAAGGAGATATCTACAGCTGAAGTGAAGGGAATCTAAGCTCCCACTGTAGTCAATAAGAAAGAAGCCATTATATTTAGTGAAATCTAAAGGTTTATTCAATTGGTCAAATGCAGAAATTAACCCCTTTTGGGGTATGTTTGAATAAACTGTCATACATCCCCACTATTTTTTTAGAGAAAGACTATTCATTCTCTTATAAGATAGGTCTCCAAGGGCAGACCAGAGTAATAATTCATTGATAATGCAATAGTTGGAAAACCCAAGTTCTTGTCCAGTCCTGAGGAGTTTGAGTTTTTTTAGACTGCATGCATGATGAATTGCATGAGACATGCTCTCCATTTCATATCTCCAGTCACACAGAGGTGGTCTCTGTATTAGCAGACAACAGGATATTTCTTAAATTCTTGTTACATTTTCCATCTGTCAGTGTATTTTCAGTGCTGCAGAGAACGTTGGATCCACACTTATTCACTGAGGCCTCTGATCCAACAGAACATTTCCTTTGTCCTCTGAAATACCTGTCTCAGAGCAGAGAATCCAGACACTGAGAAGGACATTCCAGAACTGACAGCCTTGACACACAGGACTCTATTCTTGGAATCTAGACCTAGGGTAGGTTGGGAATTTCCAGGAAAAAAATTTAATTGAGAAATGAAAATTCCATCTAAGCCATTATCTTTATTAGGAAAGTGAAAGTTCCAATAAATTTTCCAATTTGAGGGAATTTCTTTTGATATTCACAAAGGGAGTACAATTTTTCAGTTTGAAACTGATTTAAAAACAGTAAACACACTGAAGAGTAAAACTCTAATAATGAGTTAATCAAGATTGGACTTCTGGTCTGGCCTTCTGTTCAGGTTTTAATTTGTGTGATTACTGTTGTTATCATATGGTTTCTATGGTGAGATTTTGAGTACTTCTGATTTCAGATTAACTAAATCTCAAGACCATGCTTACTAGGTTCACTTCAAAACTCTACAGTTCTTCACTGATTTTAGGGCTTCAGTGTTTCTGAAGTGCCTTAAGCCTGAAAGGGATGATTCAAGGCCAAATGTCAATCTTATTTGAAAAATAATTTACCTAAGTGTTTCTCAGGACATATCTGTAAGACACAGTGTTGAAATTGTGCTTGGCACAGATCCAAAGAAACAGAGAAAATGAGTGAGATTTATTTACATCCATCTCATCTCCAGTGTTTGCCTCCACCTTCCTTGCTCCTGGCTGTGACTCCTGGGCCAGCTGGACTGCCTCTTGCCTGGATAGTTCCATCCATCATTTGAAACACTAGTGTCTGGAAGGATTTTTCATCTTCAGCACTCCTGCCTGTGTTTGTAGTCCATAACATAGCTAAGAGTGACAATTAGTATTGTTCTCACTTGGAAATTAAACTAAACTAAACTATGCTAAACTAAACTAACCATACAGTAAAAACAAAAGAGTTTGTGTAGCTGTTGTGAATGAAATAAATACTAGGATGAAAAGAGTAACTTTTTTTCAGGTAGATCAGACCTGGCCAGTTTATTAAAAAAAAGAAAAAAATAAAGCTTCTATTTTCAGCATGGGGAAAAATAATAGTTACAAAGCATAGTTAATTTTAAGCTAAAAAAATATACACAAAACCATTTTCATATTGTGTCAACCAAATATTTTCAGAGTGTAGAAGAAAGGTGAATGTAAGATAGAGTATCAACAAAGCAATAAAAAAGAGAATGAGTGCAACCAGCTCATTCTTGTAAGAAAATAAGTCTACCAAATCCCAGAATATTTCAGCACACTAAATGACTTTTTTCTGGTGCTATGTCTCTGTGTGTTAGCAGCAGTAGTTTTGAGGTTTCCTTTAAAGGAATTGAAAGAATTCTCGAAGTGTCATCACAGCCCCCACTAAGACATCACATAGTTGTACCAGACTGGAGAATAGAAATTGGGTACCTAATTGCCTTGAGTCTTTCTGGTCCCATGTCTAAAATGCTTTTGCTCAGCCTGGACGGACTGGTTCTCTTTTTAAAATACACACAGAAATCCTGCATTTACCTGTATGTAAAGAATAATTCTTTACAAACAAAAAAACACAATTGAGAAAACCCCAAATGAGAAACTCCTCAAGACAAACCAACCAAGCCCCCCTACCTTCCCCCCCCCCCCCCAAAAAAAAAAAAAAAAGAAAGGAGAATGAGAAATATGGGAGAGGCAAAAGAGGAAACTACAGTGTGTAATTTTATGTACTGGAAAAGAAAAAAGGCTCATGTTGAAGTCTCCCAAACCTAACTTGCCTTGAGCTGACTATAAATATAGAAGGTTTTTATTTTTCACATTTCTTGAAGCATTTCTCATTTCATCCGTGGTCTGCAAATAGGCTTTTGTTTTTGGCTGTTGGCTTGTATTTATTTTGTTTATGTGGTTGTTTGGGGTTTTTTTGAGCGGGGTTGCCTTTTTATAGAATGAATAGCAAATCGGATTAAAGCATCTACTCTGTTGTCACTGTGCTGACCCTTCACAAATTTTAAGCTATGGGTTATGGAAGTTTTTGTGCAGATGACTTCCAGCTCAGGATCCCAGGATATAAGCACTGTAATCTGTGAGTGACCCTGGCTCTCCCTATTATGTCTAAAAACCTTCTGACACAACTGCTCCAGCCATTTCAGCCCAGCATGGTAAGTGCTCATACAAGGAGGGAGAGTAAGCAAGAAAAGGCCATTTCCATCTGAGACAGCAAGAGAAAAACATCAAACTTCCACCACAGTTAATAAAATTTTAATCTTTATCTCTGTAGCATACAAAAAAAAAAAAAAAAAAAAAAAAAAAAAGGAAATATTTACAACATACCTGGGTAATGGTATGGCAGCAAAACACCAAAATTTCAGGAACTTAATAGTCAGCTGTCACATAATTATAAATTTTCTCTTAGACATCAGAATACAGCTGCTGGGGTGATGCAGGATCAATCATGTTGGAAAATTAGGTTAGCTTACCACACTAGGAATCTCCATTAAACAGTGCAATGATTGGGCAGAAGACATGGTCTATTGGAAGGAATAAAAACAGGGTGCAAGATCATCCATTGCTTATGATAATTTCCTCTGTCACATTCAATCAATGGAATTTGTGTGCTGTAGGGTCAGCAATGGGATGTTTCATATGTCCTTCCTGGGTCAACTTGTGGAACCTCTGAACATTTTATGATTTAGTTCTCCATCACTGAAATGTGACCATTATTGAGAACTGGCCAAAAAGAAACCTAACAAAACACAGAGCTACAGAGGATGTGGAGCCATTTCAAATATTAAAAATAATTTCATCTATTCAACAATTCCATTATTCCATTTTTTTTTTCCACTGCATACATATATTTCTCTTCCAGTTGACTCTGACACCTTTGGGAAAACTAAGCTAAACGCAGAAAAGGTCTGTTCAGAAGATAACTAACTCGCAGCAAACTTCATGAAAGTAGACACTTATATAAAAAACACTGGTTTGTGAAAAGTGACTTAACAAAGATAAAGATTTTGTGTGTGAGCCTAACCAAATTCCAGACAATCCCCAAAGGAAGTGTGCACCAAAGAAAGATATTTTCATCAATATTATCCTAAGCTAAAGTCATCGGACAGTAAGAGGAGCCTTTAAGGGGAAACCAGCATGCACAAAGTTTGCAGGTAATGTAAGAGCTCTCTTGGCAGCATGGTTTTCTATGGAAAATGGACAGTCTGACCCATGGTGTCCAAACCCAATGGGAGCTCTGACAGGAGGATAGATCTGTGCAGTTTAACTGGCATATATTTCGATATCAAGTACATGCTTATGGGAGAGGCTGGAGTTTGAGCTCTGACTGGTGTCACTCTATAAAAGGTTTATCCCACTCACCTGTGCCTAAACAGTAGGCAGCAATTTACAGTGCAATATTCTTTATTTCACTGTCAAAATAATTAATGGGGGAAAAAAATTAGGTGTGTGTAAAAAATGGCAGAAACTGTTAGCATAGCTCAGTGAAGTATGAAAAGTCCCAGAGGCTCTAATCCAAACATCAGTAGCTTTGGGGCATCTTTGTATTTTGTTTGTTTGTTTGGTTGGTTGGTTGGTTGGTTGGGTTTTTTTAGGAAGAAGGAAAAAGGAAAGAAATCAGAAAAAGGTTAAAAAAAATTCCCCTTTATTCACAAAAAAAATCTTGTTTGGAACAAAAATTAAAAATGAAAGCTTAGTATACAGAAATAGTATGTAGATTTGCAGCATATAATGATTGATATGGATCCGAGGGCAGAAGTTAAATGTTTCCTATCTAACTAGTCCTTCCAGTAAGCCACCACTTATAATAAAATGTTTTCTTGCCCCTTGGATACGTTTATTTCAAGTAACTGTTAAAACTATGTAGAACTTTAAGAATCTATTCTAAGTGGAATGAAGAGACCATTTATTTTGTTATAGAAGCAATTAAATAAGATTTTTTTAAACTTACTTACATATCAATTTTTTTCCTGTCTTCTGTATACTTGGAATAAATTTTTTATTTAGGCTATTTCCCTCCACATTTTCTTGATATATGTTCTACCAGAATTCAGTTTTCTGTGGTAAGAATAGCTATAAGTACATCAACTAGGTCTAAAATTTTAGGAAAATCACCTTTACTAAATAGTGGCAAACAATGGGGGCATTAATTCAGGGATGTTACTTCTTCAGTGAAAAAATACAATATCATCATTATATATGAAGGTTTTAGGCCAGAGCCTTAGCTAAACCTCTGCAATTCTGTTCAATTCTTTATAAGCTCTGCTTAGATTTCACAGATATTTATAATTTGAATTGATCCCATTCATTTTGGTACAGAACACATGGTGGTATGCAAAGTATTTACCCATATTATAACATGATGGTTACAATGCTCATGAGACATGATCACGCCAGTCACTTCAAATTCTTACTGATTAAAATATTGCTACAACCCCATCACTTATTCAGTGGGAATAAAAATCCGTAGCTGCTGATCAGCTGACTGAAATACCCTTTTTGTCCAGGGCTAAAACAGCCTCAGCTGGTTGTCAGTCAGACAGGAACACATGCAAGGCTCAGCCCCAACACCTGTAACATTCCCATCAGTGCAGCCTCCAAGGATTGCATCCCAGTCACCTGGCTGTCCTTCAGGCACAAGCCCTGCCTGCTACCCGCCAGGATCACTGCTCTGAGAGGGTAGAAAATCAGGGACAGGATTTTCTGTGGGCACATTGGCAGCTGAAGGGCAGAACTTACCTTTTATTCTGGTGAATACCATAGGCTCATCAGTTAGTGCCAAAAGAGGGAAGACCAGTATTCCCACTGGTTTCAGAGACACTGCTCTCACCAGACCCCTCTTACAGGACTGCTCCTAGCAAAGTTGTGCTCTGCACTTCAGCAGAATCAAGTTGAAGCTGGTTAACCTCTGACTTCTCCAGCTTTCCCCTCTTAAGATGCAAATAGTCTTTTTATTGGTCTTATTGAAGTGCTATGTGACTGAAAACATTTCTGCAAGAGAGGCATATGATTCCTAGGAAAAGGTATTGTATATGCCTGTCTGTGTATACAGCATTATTTATAAATGCTTAGCAAGTGGGTTACTTGCTTTGGGCTTTTTCTGAATAGAAGTTTCTATATAAATGCAAATTATTTATTTCTAGTAGTAATATTTGTTTTTCAGGCAAGTTTATTTTCCCTTTGTTTCCTGTCTCTGAAAACCCAACAGATTCCACTTCACCTGCATTTAATTCAAAGTTTGTTTCATTTATGCCCACAATCTCCTTGTTCTATAGAAGAAATTGCTTTCAATTACACATATATCACAGCACTTAAACATTAGTCTCACTTTCCTTTGGTTAATAACTCACCTTATATTCTAACATCCATCAACATAAAATCAGCATAACAACTTTTATGAATCCCTTTATCATCAACACATTCCAAATGCTTATACAATTCACACTACAGATTCACATAGGAACTGGCTTAATAGCCCTTAAAGTTGCTATAATGTTCACATCCTTTCAATCATAGAATTATTGTTCATGTTTTCAGACAAGACCCTTTTTAGCCATTTTAGGTTATTATCTTGTATTTCTTTACACCCCTCAAACTGGACCTGCATGTCAATAAAGCTGGTGCAAACTGGTGTGAAAACACTGTTTTTTATGGAGTTGCTCCACACTTGCACCAGTAACTGAATGATCGAAACTCACCTGGGCACTGGAAACACTTTGTGGGAGAAGGAGACTGAGCAAATGGAAGAGACAACAGATTCCATAGGATTCCTGCAGTTTTTCACCAGGCAGTAGACTTTCTCTGCTTTAAATTTGGAAGAGATTTCTTCTTCTGAGCGAAAAAGTCTTGCTCACTGGCATTTTTCAGCCATGGGCTGTTGCACAGAGCTAAAGCCGTTGTTTTTACCACGAGATTTTCATTCCTCTTGTTCACTCTCCCTCTCTGAACACAGCTCAGTGGTTCTAAGGTCTGGTTTTCCCATCAGCGACACACGTACACCTCCTATTGAAGTCAATGGGAGTCGCATGCACATCTGTCAGGATAATCAAGTCCCAAGTTTAGTATCACCATCAATTTGAGGCTTAATTTTATCATTTCCATAGGCCATCTGGGTCTTTTTGCTGTTGGAGTTTTCACAGTGACTTTATCTTCTTATATTTGCTTCTGCTTCTGTCCCATTTCAACAACTCTGCTTTTCCACACCTCTCTTCTTCCTTCTCCCCAGTCCAAACTTTATTCCCATAGTCTGTACAAAAGCCCTAGAAACAGACACAAGTGGAGTGTGACAGAGAGACTGAGACTTTTGTCAGGCATTGTTGGCTAATATCCTGCTCTATTTTTAATTAATAGCAATTATTAATTCATTAATTCATGCTGCATTAGCACCTCGAAGCTCTATTATGAACCCCCATTGTGCTTATTACTGTACACCCACATAACAAGCTGCTAATTTCACATTTTGGAGCCTTGTATGAATAAAAAATGCAATTACAAATGCGACTATATTAATGGCCTGATTCTTCATCCTTATACGCTGTGTATATGCCAGAATATCTCAATAGGAGTAAAGAGAAATCAGTGTTTCAATATGCTGGATTTATAAGTATGGTGAATATTAGAGAATATTATGTTTTATCACAGAATAAGTGAGTTTTCCACTCCATGTGTGCCACTATGACAGGGTTCCCCAAAAGACATGTATTTAAATACAGGAATATATCTGCTCCCTGATTATCTCTTCAGAAGACAAATCAATCTACATAGAAATTATTCACTGGAGAACGGAGTTCTGAAGCCTTAAAAGTAACTAGTTACAAATATATGATGGTGCCAAGCTGTAGCAAGTTCACATATTTCCATGTTTTTTGTTGTCCAAATGTTGTCTGTGAATCCTTAAATGCTTGTACAAATTTATTGAATTCATTAAGATAACTGTGAAATAATGAAAATAAGCCAGTGTTATTCTTCGCCTAATACCCTATTATGTTATTAGATAATTGGGAGCCTAAATTATGTCACAGGACCACGTTCATGTTGATTCTTATGCCCTACTGATTAGAAGAATGGTGTCCAAACAATTTTTTTTTCTTTTCTCTTTTTCTTTTTTTTTTTTTTTCCTAGAAGAGGCAAAACTCAGAAAACGAAGAGGTTATGACAAGAACTCTTTTAACCCCAGAAAATCACACATTCAAGGAACAATGCACCTCCCCGAATAATATAATGATTTAGCAGAGAAAATTATCTTACTCTGATGTGTAAGATATCAGTAAAAATCTTCCTAGAAAAAATGAAGATGGTAGTTTGAATAAAAATAATAACGAAAAGATATTTAAATGTCGCAGTCTGATTGTACACCAGAGGAGTGGCAGTTTGAAATGAACACTGATCTACTTTGATGCTTTCAAAAGCTCTCTTACACTCTTCCCCTTATATTTGACCTGTACAAATATTTGGCCTTTCTACCTAAGCTAGATTTCCAAATTTATATATCCAAAAGTCATTGTAGGATCTTCCTGCTATTAACACAATTGATGGAACAGAACTTTTGGAATTTAGATTCTTCTAGCAATAATTGTCCTTCAGAAAGATTTGAGGATTGCCATATTAAAGAGCATAAGATACCTAAGCACTATGGCAATAGGAGCTTTAAGAATAACTTAAGCATGCCTAAAAATATGCAGTATGTCCAGATAAAATTTAGGATCAAAAGTCTGCATCTTCCAACAGAAAAGATTTGTCTAGGCAGTTGCCAAAGCTGAGCTCAAAACTTCGTGTTTTTTTTTTTTAAATGAAGTGTTCCAATCAACAAACGATTTGTTAATTGGGACATAATTTGTTAATAAATTTTTCAGTTGCTGGTTCAAGATCACCTTTCTTTCTTTGCACTACAGAGAAATAAAGCTGGGAGGTACAGTGTAAAACTTTCAGGTGAAAAGGTTTCCTCTTCTTTGCTTAGTGATGGTTGTCATGGGTAATTTCAAACCTTTTTTATTGGATTATCTTTATGGTAGTGGAAACTGGGGACAGGTAGTGGAAATTGGGGACAATCCCAAATAGCTTATCTAGTGCAATTTTTAAAGATCATATTCTAATATCCAGGTAACACTGTACTCATGTGGTCTGTCCTGGCTGGAGAAGACCACCACCATCTCTATATTATTATGTGACTCCAGAATTTAGATTGGACATGCAATTTTTCAGATATAATGTTTTGATAGTGATGTGATACCTCAGCCATCACAGCACCTGGGAATGAGAAGAACTTTGTGTTGCAACATATGGAGAGCTCTGCATCCTCCAAGATTTCTTCTTCCTCCCTTAAGCCTTGGTGTGAGAAGAAGTGGGATGTGCAGCATCAGACTGTAGGCCAGAAAATTTGTTCAGGATGCTACTGATGCTTCTGGACTCTCCATATTTTTTTCCCAGGTGAATGCCTGAGATTTCTGCCCCTAGGCAGGAGCTGAGAATTAGGGTGCTGCACTCCCAGAGTTGCCACAGAAGCCACAGACAACTTCACCCACCCCCTCTTAATAGGTTTTTTTCCCCCTCTTCTTTCCCCCTTTTAGCTACAGCAGTAAGTGCATTAAAGAAGTACATTTAGGTCACTTCAGACCAGAACATTAAAACAAATGCTGATAGTTCAAGGTTAATAGATGCATAAAACAAAAGTAATTCCATGTCAAAACTGAGATGACAGGTGATTTGACTTGAGACTGCCTTGCAATCACTCTTTTACATGTGCTTGGTACTGAGACTGGCGGAAGGTGTTATGTTTCTGACATTTACTTGTCAGAAAGGTATGACAATAGAAATTGTTTCTATCTCTGCTGGTCCCAGATGTTAACCTTCTAGCTTTATTTTGTAATTGGGGTACCACGGAGCTTTAACATTTTCTATTGATTCAATAGAAGCGATAACATTTCCAATCATAAGAAGGCATTATAGAAATATCAGGCAATTCACATATCAAAATGTTTGATAGCTGGGCTCACCACATTAATTTCTGTCACCTTTGCTAGGAACCCTTTATCCTCTTTTTAATACTGAAGGACACCTGAGAGTAGTTTCTGTCACTTTTATTGTTCAATAAAGTAGACAAAAGTTTCAATTAACAACCAAGCAGCCTCTAGGAAATTGTGAATGAGAGTATATTTTATTCATTTTACTGTATTTCTTTTTTCTAATGTGCCAGCTGTGACTTCTAAGGCACACTTCACAGGGGAGAGGGGGGAAAATTGCTATAAGCTTATACAGTCTGAGGGCCATATTTTAGAAATAGCTTTGTTTTAGCTGTGGAAGTCAAGTGTTACAAATATTTTGAAAATTCAGCCCCGCCTTTGGATGCCAATAACTTAAGACTGATATGACCCTTAAGGTTCAATTCAGATTTAAAAAAAAAAAAAAACAAAAAAAACCCCCAGAGAAATATAATATGTGATATGTATTATGCTAGGAATGAGATACAAGGTTGGTATACTTTGTAATGTCCAAAAATCCAGTGCCTTTTCACCAGCATTCTGTTTAAAATCTTGTATTCTAGATCTGCCTTTAGATATTTTGGGCCATTTAACAACCAAAGGCTGACCTGCTTCATCTCAGTGCCATTTGCAGGCCACACATCCTCCCTTGCAGTCAGCCCTAGCAAGATCATAGAGGTAAATATCATGGCCAGACTGTCATTTGACCCTTAAAAAATCTCTGCAGAAATAATTCCTTTGGGGTTTGATATAACGACCAACAATTCGAGAGGTGTAAACACAATATCCCACCTGGTTAAATTGTTCCTTGAATACATTTCACTGTGCTACACCTCTGGCTGAACAGCTGGAGCAAGTGTGGTGTTATTCTCTCTCTGCAGGTCTGAAGTCCTCCTGACAGCTTTAGGACCTCCTTGGTTATTACTAATGTCAAAGGATGTGTCTGAAAAGAAAGGTCAGTAAAGGAAGAACTAATGATTTCTACCTTGAAACCTCTGTTTCTTTGTGGTTTTAATTTCAAATCTGCACATATATATTCTGTGACCAGTCTAAATAATACTTTATACATTTCCCTGAAGGTTATAAAATACTCAAAGCACTGCCCATTCCTTTTTCTCCCCTTCATTAGCAGCTTGTCAAAGAAGAGAATTTATATAAAATTTCAGTCCATCTAAAACACATCAATGTACAAACCAGAATGACCATTCTAGAATGTAACAAATATAAACACAGTACAATAGGCATCAGTGTCATGGAAACATTTGTTAAATATTGGACAGAAACACTCCTTGCCATTGTACAAACTGCCTGTCATGATGATTGCATCTGGTCCTAGTTGTTTTATTTTCTCTTCATTCTCATAGCAGGACATACAAATGCTGTGAAAGAGAAGCCTTGCCTCATGTTGAGAAACCAAATGGTCTTTTTTCCACTCTTCTTTCCCTTTTTTAAGCAGAGGCTCAATCTACTTATGTGTAAAGGGAGCTAGCTGTAAAATCAGCTGTTTACCACATAACAACCAACGTCGTCTGTGTGACTTGCTCCCCAAGGACTTAATGATTTTGACCAAAAGACTTTCTTCTCTTCAAATTTCTTCTCTCCCATCAGACACAACGTGGACCACCAGTTCCCTGAAACACAAACCAACACTGATGGGCAAATGCTCTGTGGTTAAAGTGCAGCCCTTGAGGGTAAGGGGTGCCTATCACTGTCACAGCTCTGTGGTAAGGACACATCAGATAACACCGCAGCAAAAATGGTGATGGGCTGAAATTTGGGTCATTTCAATGTGACTGATGATTTCTGGGTATATGAAGATTGGGAAAATCTTACAGTAATTTTAGAGTGAATGAGTCAAAACTGGTAATGGAGACTTTAAAAAGATTTATTCACTACATAATTATGAGTCGAATTTCAAATATAAAACACAGTGGTTTTTTTTTTCCTTAAACCATAAGACATTGAACCTGAAACCAATATGAGAAGAATCATACGAATAACACTGAAAATATGAATAGAAAAAGAAGTTAAAATAAGAATAAACAAAAATATTTTTTCCATTGGCATTTCATAATAATTTTTCCTTCATCTGTAGGAAGAATTATAAAGAAAATCTAAAGTTTCATTATCTTTCAGAAGATAATATCTTTGCTTTGTAAAAATGAGGAATGGAACCAAAATTAGCTATTGCCATTAGTGTTGCTGCTGAGATTCAGCCTTGTTTCTTGACAATGAGCAAATCCCAAAGAAGGAAGACTTAAAAGGGACTCATGATTTTCCAACCTATTTTTTCATAACTCAGGGACATCATAGGGAAGGTTTTAAGGAGCAATGAAAGCATAATCTCTGATGGCAGATCTCAACGTTGGCTTTCCATCAAGTATACTAGCACCAAATACCTTTTCCTCTGTCAATTGTAATGTTCAAAGAAGATAGCCACCATTAAATCCTAACTGTTGTGTAGCAATTATAATTGAATGTTATGCAAGATATGAGGCCAGGATTTCTGAAAAAAAACAGTTTGTAGCACTTCATCTCTTTATATATAATACATAGATATGTGTATATATATATATATATATACACAGACATAGATATGTATATATATATATATATTATATATATATATATATACCTACCTACCTACATGCATACATACATATATACATATAGATAGATATATCTATATCTATCTATATCTATTTCTATATCTAATCTATATCTAATCTATATCTATATCTATATCTATATCTATATCTATATCTAATCTATATCTATATCTATATCTATATCTATACCTATATCTACATCTATATCTATCTATATCTATCTATATCTATATCACACTGACTTGTAGCTTTGCATCTTAAAAGATAACCATCCACACAACACAATATAATTTGATGCACATTTAGGGGCAGAAAGACAGTTTTTCAGTGAGTGGATCTTTTGTGTTTCACAAATACATGGTTGTACACTGTATATCAACCTGACTTTCCAAAACCTGAATTATTTAAAAGTCACCATCAGTGGTCAAAAGGCCTGGTTATATTTCATATTTTCTCTCCTTTGACTTTAGGTTTTGTGACATTCATGGATAACCCAAGGTTACTTATTGCTTTGTTTTCAACCTCAAAATGCAGATTTCCAGTCTGAGCTCTGAACTGCCTTCACAAAATATTCCTATAAAAGACAATGAACATATAGCTTAGCAGGAAAAAAAAAAAAAAGCAAAACAAAACAAAAATTCCACCTTCTGATAGAATCAACAAGAATTGAAATATAAATTAAAAATATATTTTTTACATATCCATTTTCATCAATATATTTTAGGATTTTTTTTTTTTCTTATTATGTTATTATTATTGTTCGATTATTTTTTCTTTTGAATTATTTTTGTACTAAAAAATTAAATTCTTCAAGTTTTCTCAGAAAAAACACCCAAACTCTAGAACAAGTTATAAACAAAAAGTGTGAAATGTTTTTCTACTTTTTTCCTTCATTCTTTGGAAAATATTTTTCCCCAAATGGGCATGCTGTTATATACCAAATTATATTTCAAAAAATAACAAAGGCAAGAAATAGCATATATAAGATGCATGGTATTTAATGACTGTGGATGCAATGTGGAATCACAGGCCAATTCAAGACGTAAAAATATATGTGAAGTATAATAAAA